>NC_042975.1:34717422-35024922 GCF_901001165.1 Salmo trutta
TATTCTGTACAGGCTTCCTTCTTTTCACTCTCATTTAGGTTATTATTGTGGAAAAAGCACAATGTTGTTGATCCATCCTCAGTTCTCCTATCACAGCTCCTTATACTCTAACTTGTTTTAAAGTCACCATTGGCCTCATAGTGAAATCTCTGAGCTGTTTCCTTTGTCTCCAGCAACGGAGTTAGGAAGGACGCCTGTATCTTTGTAGTGACCGGGTGTATTGATGCACCATCCAAAGTGTAATTAATAACTTCACCATCCTCTAAGGGATATTCAATGTCTGCTTTTTTAAAATGTTCACCCATCTACCAATAGGTGCCCTTCTTTGCGAGTCGTTATGAAAACCTCCCTGGTCTTTGTGGTTGAATTTGTTGTTTTAAATTCACTGCTCGACTGAGGGATTGTACAGATAATTGTATGTGAGGGGTACAGAGATGAGGTAGTCATTCAAAAATCATGTTAAACACTATTATTTCACACAGAGTGAGTCCGTGCAACTTATTATGACTTGTTAAGCACATATTTACTCCTGAACTTATTTAGGCTTGCCATAACAAAGAGGTTGAATACTTATTGACTTGAGACATTTCAGATTTCCATTTTGAATGAATTTGTAAACATTTCTAAAAACATGATTCCACTTTGACATTATGGGGTATTATGTGTAGACCAGTGACAACACATCTCAATTTAATCCATTTTAAATTCAGGCTGTAACACAACAAAATGTGGGAAAAGTCAAGGGGTGTGAATACTTTCTCAAGGCACTGTAGCTTCTCTCTTTCAATAGATGTTAGTAGTGAAAGGTAATAATCAATTACATAGAAATATATTCTGACACTCCTCATTTACAGTTAACAATGTAGGCATGAACTATTCTGACAAGTTGGTACATTTCCTGGACATTCCCAACCCTGAGCAGGTAGGATTCACACACACCTCCACTCACATAAATGGTCTACGTATACAGTTGAAGTCGGAAGTTTACATACACTTGTGTTGGAGTCAATTAAAACTTGTTTTTCAACCACTCCACAAATTTCTTGTTAACAAACTATAGTTTTGGCAAGTCGGTTAGGACATCTACTTTGTCCATGACAAGTCAATTTTCCAACAATTGTTTACAGACAGATTATTTCACTTATAATTCACTGTATCACAATTCCAGTGGGTCAGAAGTTTACATACACTAAAATGACTGTGTCTTTAAACAGCTTGGAAAATTCCAGAAAATGTCATGGCTTTAGAAGCTTCTGATAGGCTAATTGACATCATTTGAATCAATTGGAGGTGTACCTGTGGATGTATTTCAAGGCCTACCTTCAAACTCAGTGCCTCTTTGCTTGACATCATGGGAAAATCAAAATAAATCAGCCAAGACCTCAGAAAAATAATTGTAGACCCCCACAACTCTGGTTCATCCTTGGGAGCAATTTCCAAACACCTGAAGGTACCACGTTCATCTGTACAAACAATAGTACGCAAGTATAAACACCATGGGACCAAGCAGCCGTCATACCACTCAGGAAGGAGATGCGTTCTGTCTCCTAGAGATGAACGTACTTTGGTCCGAAAAGTGCAAATCAATTCTAGAACAACAGCAAAGGACCTTGTGAAGATGCTGGAGGAAACAGGTACAAAAGTATCTATATCTACAGTAAATCGAGTCCTATATCGACATAACCTGAAAGGCCGCTCAGTAAGGAAGAAGCCACTGCTCCAAAACCGCCATAAAAAAAGCCAGACTACGGGTTGCAACTGCACATGGGGACAAAGATCATACCTTTTGGAGAAATGTCTTCTTGTCTGATGAAACAAAAATAAAACAGTTTGGCCATAATGACCATCGTTATGTTTGGAGGAAAAAGGAGGGAGCCTTGCAAGCCGAAGAACACCATCCCAACCGTGAAGCACGGGGGTGGCAGCATCATGTTATGGGGGTGCTTTGCTGCAGGAGGGACTGGTGCACTTCACAAACTAGATGGCATCATGAGGAATGAAAATTATGTGGATATATTGAAGCAGCATCTCAAGACATCAGTCAGGAAGTTAAAGCTTGGTCGCAAATGGGTCTTCCAAATGGACAATGACCCCAAGTATACTTCCAAAGTTGTGGCAAAATGGCTTAAGGACAACAAAGTCAAGGCATTGGAGTGGCCATCACAAAGCCCTGACCTCAATCCTGTAGAAAATTTGCGGGCAGACCTGAAAGTGTGGGCAAGCAAGGAGGCCGGCAAACCTGACTCAGCTACACCAGCTCTGTCAGGAGGAATGGGCCAAAATTCACCCAACTTATTGTGGGAAGCTTGTGGAGGCTACCCAAAAAGTTTACCCAATTGAAACTATTTGAAGGCAATGCTACCAAATACTAATTGAGTGTATGTAAACTTTTGACCCACTTGGAATGTGATGAAAGAAATAAAAGCTGAAATAAATCATTCTCTCTACTATTATTCTGACATGTCACATTCTTAAAGTAAAGTGATGATCCTAACTGACCTAAGACAGGGAATTTTTACTAGTTTTAAATGTCAGGAATTGTGAAAAACTGAGTTTAAATGTTTTTGGCTAAAGTGTATGTAAACTTCCGACTTCAACTGTATATATCATGTTTTGGGTGCCATTTTGATTCTAACGAGGTTATAATGTACTATGGTTGGATTTAAAGCTTCAGTTAATAGTTGAGTTAATTTGTGTTTTCATTCCTCCCTAACACAGAGAACCACCCAGGTGATCAACTGTAACATCCTCTCTGTCACCCAGGTCAGATGATCTGTCAGGACTTATATAGACTCCCTCTGTGAAGTTCTATGCATGGACCATGTCTTAGTTTATGTTTCTAAACTAGTGTATGGCTCATACAAAGTCATCGCTTTTAATATTTGGTCATTCTGTGAAAAATTTAATGGTAACGTTTAGGAGATTAACGTTGGTGTTGTTGAACATGATGATCATTATGAGGATGGTGATGGTGATGGGGGTGAAAGAGGATTCTGGTGATTATGGAGATGTTGGTGATGGTACTGATGGTGTTATCATTCCTCAGATGACCAGACTGGTTCTCCCACGCATGGTTGCAAGGTACATATGCATCATGGTGATATTAATGAAACCTGAATCTTAATGATTTCAATCTATGAAATTGTCCCTTTATTTACCTGTCCTGTCTTTCCCAGAGGGAACGGTCTGATCATCAACATGTCTTCTGAGGCAGGTGCTCAACCACAACCCATGCTGTCTCTCTACTCCGCCACCAAGGTGCCTCTCCCTTTCACTTAACTTTCTCTCACTCAAGCATACACAATGTATTACACACGTACACGCTCAACCTCATGTACATACACTGAACAAAAATATAAACGCAACATGCAACACTTTTACTGAGTTACAGTTCATATAAGGATATCAGTAAATTGAAATAAATTCATTAGGCCTTAATCTATGGATTTCACATGACTTGGCAGGGGTGCAGCCATCGGTGGGCCTGGGAGGGCATTGGCCTACCCACTGGGAAGCCAGGCCCAGCCAGTCAGAATGAGTTTTTCCCCACAAAAGGACTTTATTACAGACAGAAATACTCCTTAAAACCCCCTCCCCCCTCCGACGATCACACAAGTGAAGAACCGGATGTGGAGGTCCTAGACTGGTGTGGTTACACGTGGTCTGCGGTTGTGAGGCCGGTTGGACGTACTGCCAAATTCTCTAGAACGACTTTTGAGGCGGCTTATGGTAGAGAAATGTTGTGGAATATTCTAATCAAGTGAGAGAGACTGTCATTTTTTCAAACAATCATCTCTATTCAATATCAATTAATTATTGCAATAATGAGACTGGTCGACAGTGGCGGTTCTAGACCATTTCAACTGGGGGGGCCAAGCTGGGGCCAGTTGTACTGTTAGAGGGGCCAGTTACATTAGACGTTATTGTTGTCATATGCCTAGAAACCTGACCCAGCTACACCAGCTCTGTCAGGAAGAATGGGCCAAAATTCACCCAACTTATTGTGGAAAGGTTGTGGAAGGCTACCTAAAACATTTGATCCAATTAAACAATTTAAAGGCAATGCTACCAAATACTAATTGAGTGCATGTAAACTTCTGACCCACTCGGAATGTGATGAAAGAAATAAAAGCTGAAATAAATAATTCTCTACTATTATTCTGACATTTCACATTCTTAAAATAAAGTGGTGATCCTAACTGATCCAAGACAGGACATTTTTACTAGAATTAAATGTCAGGAATTGTGAATAACTGAGTTTAAATGTATTTGGCTAAGGTGTATGTAAACTTCCGACTTCAACTGTATATGCCATTCAGCAGATACTTTTATCCAAAGCAACTTACAGTCATCCATGCATACATTTTACATACGGATGGTCCGGGAATCAAACCCACTATCCTGGTGTTGTAAGTGACATGCTCTATAACAGCTACAGAGGATAAATGTTATACATTCTTTTCTTGGCAGATTTTTGTGACATATTTTTCCAGATCCCTGAATTCAGAGTACAAGTCACAGGGAATAACAGTTCAGGTAAAATACTTTAAGAATTTTGTATCACATGCACTCCTGTTTCAGTATCCTTCCTTGCATCTTTGTGTTTCTTCCCATCTCTTGTGCTTTCTTCATTTCCTCTTCTTTAGTGTGTAGCTCCCTTTATGGTGTCCACTAACATGACCCACAACTTGCCCCCCAACCTGTTGTTGAAGAGTGCCAGTGCTTTTGCCCGTGAAGCTCTGAACACAGTGGGTTACTCTAGCTACACCAGCGGCTGTGTCTCTCACGCTCTTCAAGTAGGAACTCCTCTTATCCACTCAAATATTCAAAACAAACTACTCTATAACGTTTTGGTTACCTTAGCCAAAAATGAGCCATGCAGAATGAACAGTATACACTATTAGACTATTTTATGCGATTGTAAATGTCTCGGTCTCTCTTTGCCGTCCCACAGAACATTGCTCTGTCCATTTTCTTTCCTGATTGGCTGCGCCTTTCATCCTACTGTGTGAAGCAGACAGAGAAATTTGCACAGAGCATGGAGAAAAAAATGGATGAAATGACAGAACGTTCTGCAAGCAAAGAGGACTAAGGAGTGCAAAGGAGGTTGCTACTGAAACGTGTGTGGTGCTTTAAAGAGGTCATATTGGAAATTGATATGAGATGTTTTACTTCATATGTAGATAACTAATTGATCAATGCTACTGTTTTTGCATTGACTGCCATTGAAAGGTATTGGTAATAGGAAAGAGATTGTATAATGTTGATGTGATGTAAACAAGCTGACCCCAAATCCATCATGAACTATATAGCCTGAGTGCAGCAGAGTATGATCTGTGGGAGACGCAACTCTCAAACAGGCTTCTATAGTACATATTCTAGCTATACACATATTAGGGATACAGACTACGACATTATAACTGAACGCTTGAACATGTTCTGGTTGATTTGGACTTTTAACATAGTACAAGTTTTGGTATCAACCGTCACATTTTTGTGATCTCGATTTTCTTAAAAATAAATACAAAGACAATAACTTTTGTTTATTTTATTGCCTTTTGCCAACCCATTCACAAATTACTGTCAAATAGTTGTTACAGAGTAACATGTGTAGAGGAAACAGTATGTTATAAAAAAGCATGTTTAACGTAATTACTTTGGTTTTTGACATTTTCTATTGAGTAATTTTCTTGGACAGAGTCCTTATGAACTCACAAGCAGCCTGTCTGGCACTCACTGATCAGTCCACAGACTCTAGAGAACAGTCTGCGTGGCACAACCTGAGAACAGTACATGGATTGTGAGCAGAGTCAGAAATATACAGTAACTTCATAGGACTGTAAAGAGGAAACTATTTCTGCTTAAGCACAAACATCCCACCACAAGTTGTGAAATGTGTAAGCTTTCATATAGCGCCAACTACATGCCTCTAAATTAGTAAATAGCGTTCATAAAATACCAAACTCCTTGCAGTAACATTCTTTTTCCAAAATCTGGACATAAGAAAAGCAAAACAGCATAAAAATAGAAATACTTTTCCCAAGTAACAAATGAATGGCATGATCCTTACCATAAGGGTGATACATTATAAATTAGACAAAATAAATGAGCAATCCATATTTAGTCTGCCTGTCAGTGGCTTAATGCTTGTGTATTATGACAATATTGTCAAGCATTAGGCACTAATGTAGTTCAAAGCTGGTTCAGGAAGTTTGAATTCATGTTCCATCACGGACCACATAGTAGTCCGAAAAAGCAGCATTTCAAGCACGACAAATTGGTGAGAGACCCAAAATCCTAAGAGATCATTTGGTCCAAAGACACTAGTGAGCTCTCCCAAACTGGGTCACAATCTGAAGAGGAATACACTGGGAAAAGGGGTCAATGGAAAGCGATTGTACCAGCATCAAATAACAAATAAAAGAACACAATTCTAGTTTCCATAGCTAGTTAGCATATGTTGCCCTTTCTGTATTTCAGAATCCCTTTCCCCGCCATCACCATTCAACCTATCATATGATTCTTCTTTGGTCCAGTGCCGCAGAACAGACCATTTGACCTACTGACATGTAACATTCACTCACACTGAATCAGTGTCACTCTCAGGGCACACGGTCAATTCCACAGCGGAGGTTTTTTATGAAAACTACATCTGGGTACACAGCTATATCAGGCACAACATAAATGTATTTATATTATTACCCAACCAACACAAAGTACTCCATTCAATTACAGTTAACAAATAAATATATTACAGAAGGTAGGTAGGTACCACTGTGACTGACTAGGTGTTGAATGTGTTCATTTGTGAAATGAGTGGATGTGTCAATGAGTTACAATACAAGATGTGAAACTACATGCCCAGGGAACAGAGCTATACTTATAGGTCCCGTTGTGTAGTGTGCCTGTGTGTTTATTTTCTAACTAAAAAGTATGTTATGTATAGTAGCTCATATTGTAAGCATTTAGACTGCCCTTTCTGTCAAGTTCAGGATTAAGTTAATTACATGACATTTTGATCCCATAAACACACAGAGTGACACACTCAAAGCTCAGTGCACGTGACTGGGGTGAGACCATGAATCAAGAGGGTTGGGCCTAAACCATAAGTCACAGCTTCCAGCTGACTGAGATATTTTTGTGATTGGCTGGAGTGAGCAGGGGGGCGTGGTAAATACAGGAAGCGGACAGCAGCCTCAGCACTGTGCTCCATCAGCATCCTGTTGACTGCAGACAGGAAGTCCTCTGAAAGGGCCTGGGCCGGCTTCGTCAGGCCCTCCAGCTCTGGGTCCTGTGTCTGTTTCTGTCCGTAGAGCTGCACCACAGAGTCCCAGGGCACTATCTTGATGGAGGCCCTGATCCTCAGCTTCCTCAACAGCTCCCGGTAGGTCTCCTCTTTAACCACCCAACCCTGGTCGCTGGACTCTGCCTCCACACACAGGAATATTCTCATTCTGGCATGGCGCCATCTGCTGGCCATGTTGAGAACACACGCCATCTGCAGCAGGAAGAGACTGCACACGTCCACGGAGGCTGCAGACGTGCTGCTCGGCTGAAGCAGGTTGAGGGGCCACACGTCGATGATCCTCGCGGCCCCGTCCGTCTTGGTCCCCATGCCCTCTCCCTGCAGCTGGAAGAAATAGCGGCCCAGACACACGTTCTTACTCATCTTGATGGCATCCGAGATGATTCCCACATACTCCTCTGGCGTGAGCCAGCGTGGGCTCTCCACATGGCGGACCGGGGGGAAGTGGGCTTGCAGAGAGGGCAGATCCACCCCAAAATCATCCCCTCCAGACCCTTTTGACTCACAGAAGGCAGGGTCTTGGAGGAAGTAGTCCTCAGGGGTGCAACTGTCGTAGAACCCCAAGACCAGAGTGTTGGGCTTCATGCCGCCTTGAAGAGATAAGAGTGGAGGAGGATAATCAAATGCACTAAAAAGTATATTGCTTGACGGGTAAAACTGTTTTATGTTCCATTTTCCAAAGTAGTAATATTATAATGAATATGTCGTGTCAATACTCTTTCCGACACCGTTGTGTGTGTGTGTGAAGAGGAGGAATCAACAGGAAAACAATAAACAACGACCCAGAATGGTAAGCAGGAGGATATGTAACTCACCCAGACCAGTGATACGGAGCAGATGCTGTGTTCCCTGCCTAACAGAGGGGGACAGAGTCAGGTCCACGAAGGCCTTCACCCCCAGCTTATCCACCAGACTCAGCCAGAAGTTATATTGCTGCTGGACAGGGTCAGAGGGCAGGGTGTCTGAAACACAGATGAGAGGCTGACTGAGTGACTGGACTGCCTTGATTCCCAAACAAAAGAAGAGCCTGAATAGTTTCCATAAAATGTTCTATGAATTGTCTGAATATAAATGTCATCATATTTCTAGGAATATCACACTTACTGTAGATTAATCATTTTTGTATCAAATAAAAGCTTTAGGTTTCATGTGGTCATAAACATGACAAGCATTTATTGTAAGTCAATCACGATTCCGCTGGCACCAGAACTCCCGTCACCATCCATATAATATTACCCAGATCTCCCAGCTTCACGTGTCCCAGCACAAACAGCCCACCCTTCTTCAGCTGGTTGACAAAGTTGATGAGCTGGCAGGAGGAGCGAGGGTTGGCCACCATTAACAACACCTGGGGCCTCCAGAACTTCACATGGTCCTTCCTCACGTCCAGCATCAGCAGATACTTACGCACCTACAGGAGAGGTGGAATGGGTGGAAACCAGATTCAAAGCATCAAGTATGAAAGCAGTGACACACCCCAGGGTCCTGTTAAGTAGGAAACAGCGTAGAAAAACATTTTGCATCAGAAAATGAAAAATCTGTTTTCTAAATTGGACAAGTTCAGGTAGTTCTTCCCCATTGCAAAATGTTTTCTCTCTACTGAACACGACCCAGGAACTGGCCCATAAGTGTGTGTTTGTATGTACTGGTACAAGTCTGTGTGTTTGGTGTGGGTACCTGATGGAAGATGAGAGCCTGGCTGATGTATCCCCAGCTGCTGGTGGGTGATCTGTAGTGCAGGAAAAGCAACAGCAGTAAGAGGAGGACGATGCTGGCTGAGGAGTAGACCGGGTTAATGACGAACATCATCACCAGACAGCTCAGGATGCCCAGCAGACAAGTGTGCCAGGAGAACACCTGGAAAGTGGGCCTGGTGAAGACAGGGAGACAGGTAAAACAGGCGAAAGACAGGTGAAAACTGGACGTTGATGGTCAAAAGTATTCTAGTTAAACACTACTTCACTAAGGACATCATCATCATCACACAATAAGGTCAATGTCTTATTTTTTTATAACAGATTGTACAGCATGATGCTAGTGTCTGATTACCTGAAGTTGGGGGCCGATGCCCACTCCAGAGCCAGACAGGCCAGGTCGACAGCAGCATAGGCCAGCAGGTAGAATACTGTCACCAGGCCAGCTATGGCATTAAGCTGGCCTGCAAACACCACACACTACACAGTCACACCAAAGACACAGTCTCAGAGCCTGTAGAATATCAAAAGTAGTACTGCATAGCTCAATACGATACACCCATCGCTTCTCCTCACCTGTGCCAACCCCCAGGTGTAGAGCACTGCCACCCATGGGTTGCCTGACCTGGATGTGATGGCAGCAGGAGCCAATGGAAAACCTATGGGTAACACAAGATCAAAGCATGCTTCTTATTTTATATGAAACAAAAACATGTTCTTTACTCTGTTGCAGAAATAGCCTGTCTTTTATTGTGAAACTTGTTCAACATCATCTTACCAAAGAGTTGGTCCAGTGCGAGGGCGTGGAGGATCCGGGACGCCCCAATCAGAGAGCACATGGCTGCTGACAGGGCGGAACAATAGATCCCAATGGTGACAAATGGAGGCCAGATGTTTATACGCTGGAAGAACCCGTAATCCTGAGCCAACAGGGTCCTAAACAAAATACATTAATTAGTTGACTGTATTAAACTCCATTGTTTCAGTATGATTAATATGCAGGCATTAAATTATGAGCAAATTAGATAGGTGACAGAGTTCCAACCATTCCAAGCCTCAATAACTGCCCATCCATTCAGACCTTTCACAGGTGGAGCTGGCCAGGATGAAGAGCAGGACATAGACTATGAAGGTGTAGAGGACTGCAATAATGGTGCCTTTGGGAATGGCAGCACTGGGGTTCTTCAGCTCTCCTACAGACAACCGATTGAGGGGAAGATGGTGGAACGTCAAGTTTGAGTCTATGTGAAGCTTAATGAGATGTGAAGTAATGGAGGGCAATTCCATGGTAACACAATTATGCAAAGACTCAGATTTTTCACTTTAAAATGTATACCAAACAAAAAAACATTGACTTCCAAGTTGAACAAACCACAACGACTACTTTTAACAATGTCCATAGAAACGTGTACAACTGTGCAGATATAAAGTTTGGTAACTGAATAAAACAGAGGGAGATTTGACTGTAATTCTGTTAACAAACTTTGCAGCGGCACAGTTTTTCCAGTAAAAGTTTTTTTTTTTTTAACTGTAAATTGTTCAAATCAAATTTTATTGGTCACATACACATGGTCAGCAGATGTTAATACACATGGTCAGCAGATGTTAATGTGAGTGTAGCGAAATGCTTGTGCTTCTAGTTTGACAATGCAGTAATATCTAACAAATTCACAATGACTACCTTATACACACACACAAATGTAAAGGGATGAATAAGAATATGTACATATATAAACGTGGTCATTGTGTGTAGAGTTGTAAACTTTGAAATCAATGGTTTTGTTTAGCATACATTTTAAAGTAAAACAAAATGGGTGTCGCAGCGTAATTGGTTACCGTGGATTTGCTCTGGAACTAAAAGATTCCATTACCTTGATTCAGAATGCATATGGTAAGATGTTAATGACAACTATTTGTAGTTGTAATATCCACCAGCTGGCATGAGTTTTAATGTGTGTGGACAGTACCTGACATGTTGGCTCCGGCCATGATTCCGGTGCAGCTGGTGAACATGACAGCGAACACGGTGGCGAATGACATGACTTTACCAGTGCTGTAGTCCACAGTGTAGCCCGCTAAAGAGAAGAAAGAGGAAGAACATTTCAACAACAGCTCTCTCAAACCATAAAACTAACGGCTTTTTACACGTCCAGTTCAACTTCCCTATCAAGGCTTACTATAACTGGAATGCATCTGAAATAGCACCCTGTCCGCTATACAGTGTACCTAAGTACTATCGCACCATCCCCCCCTGAACTTTGACCCCAGCCAGCCAGTACTCACAGCCCAGGTTGTCCTTCAGCGTGGTGACGTTGAAGCCTGTGTAGCTGGCGTTGTAAGTGAGGGTATGGTTGCCAGGGCCCTGGTGGGTGATGAGGAACTTTAGGGGCGTGGTCAGTGCCAGGGGGCTGATGTAGATGGACAGAAGGGAGATGGTTACCACCAGCAGGATGAGGAAGGAGGTGCGGGCGAAGATGTGTGCACCCACTAGGCACACCATCAGAACCAGCAGGAGAACTATGGAAGAGTACAGCACTGTGTACCAGTAGCCCTGGGGAAGCACCCGCAACGCAGAGGAGGACGCTGAGGTGGGAGTGGGACATAGAGGTTGATAAGATGTCAGATGAAACACATGGTGGAATGACTCCTTCGAATGAATGAGGCACCAACCTTCTAAGAAATATTCAGTAGAATTTTTTTTAAGCAGTACCACAAAAACACGGCATGCATGCTAGGAATTATAAGTATTGGGCTGTTAATTATAGAACGTCAAAACTAACCTGGATCCTGACCAAATATGTCAAGTAGTGCCTCTACCAGACCAAGCACATACACTCCACATGCACACACTTTGGCCAGGAAGAACATGAGGCCAATGCTTCCTCCAAACTCTGGGCCCAACGATCGACTGATCATGACTGGCAGACATTAGGTCAAGGGGTTAAATATCACTGATCTGGAGTGAATCATGTGGTTTTAAAACTATGAGCAGGCAAAAGTCAGCATTGCAACCTGCTCAGTTGGTTAAATGATATGATGCATACAGGGCTGGACTAACGCATTTCGGGGCCCGGGGCACCTACCTCCGGGGTAGGTGCCCCGGACAGCTAACTTTCCGAATTTCAACACAAAGAGAAAATGTGCAGTTCTATAATGCTATTGTAATTTTTCTCATTAGGCTGAGAGACCTTTTCGCCGTTTTAAAGCAAATTTTCTGCAATTATACACATTTTGCCATTGCTTATGACATGTTCATACCTTTATTTTGTTATTGTGGGCCCCCTGGAGGTCAGGGGCCTCGGGGCATGTGCCCTGCGTGCCTGTTCGGTAATCTGGGCCCGGATGCATCAGATTATGTTTTATTTAGTTTATTAGGATCCCCATTAGCTGTTGAACATGCAGCAGCTACTCTTCTTGGGGTCCACCATGTCTTTACCGTATCCAGATGTCATCAGAAACAGTTATCTTTTTGACTACAAAACATAGAATCCCGCCGTTTTCACCATGTTGGGTTGGTGCTGGAGATGATGAAAATGATGTTGAAACGTGGTGAAATTTCCCTTTAAAGATAAGGGCTAGAATTACTGTAAAGACTGTGGCATCAAGATTGAATAGTAAAAACATAGCTGTTTTAAACTGCACTAATACTTAAGAGGAATACAAACACACTTGCTAAATATTTTTTTGGGGGGTGTGAGAACGAACCGGTGTTAAGGATACAATAGGCCCCACCTCCCTGCACAGCACCGTTGGTGGAAATAGCACAGATGGACAAGATGGTGAGGGAGATAATGGTGTAGGCTACAAGCAGCATCACAAGACCCTGCAAGAGCCCCGCATGACCAACCACAAACCCTATAGGAGACATCATTACACAGTATTAGTCTTGTTACAGGACCACAATATATTAACCTAACGCATTCACATGCATGCACAGTTACCACCTTTGTAAAATAATCTAGCAGAGCTTGAAGCCAACAGCAGCTTCTGACCATCAGCAAGCTTCACTGTACATCGCACTGGAAATAAATTCCACATTCACAGCCTATATTTGTAGTTGTCTGACATCTAGACGCTGCACTCACCAGTTCTGAGGAAGAGGACAATGCTGAACATGGAGAGGACAGTGGGCACCATCACCCCGAAGAAGGTGTTGAGTTTTCGAGGTACAGCATTAGGAGTGCTGGCCTCCCCAGTGCCCTCTGACTCCCCTATGCCACACACTGCATTGTCTGCTGACAGACCACATACCCCATGGGCGAGGAGGGGTGTGTGTTCATTAGACATGGCTTTCAGCAGAAGCGTTTTGGTTTTAGATGGTTCAGACGTCCCCTGAACCTTTTGTAACCCTGTTAAATGGAGTCATTATTTGTATAAGTTCGCAACAAAGCTGACAATAGGACATATTCCTGAAAACACAGTATGGCTTTATATTTACACCAAAATAATCTGGTTTGCAAATTGAAGGGGCGAGCGGAGGGTTTTAAATAATAAAACTACGAGCCATCAGAAAAGCATCAGACATTCTACATAAACATGATGCTTCAAAGTCATGCAACATCAAGATAGCATTTCGATTGTATCGAGTTGATGTTTATTTCATGTATCCACAAAGGGGAAGTGAAACGGCGATAAACAGCAGTTCTCAGCGAGCTCATTCTACAATTCAACCTCGCAATTCCGTAAACTTGTAGTTTGACTAATGATAAAACATTTGTTTATATTGTTGTGTGCTTTCCGATAATGCCGTATGGTAGGCATAGCCAGATGAAAACAGAAACTCACCTCCACTCCGTCAGCAAGAATCAGCGCGCGCACTTCCGCTTGTTAAAAAACTCCTCAGTCGGCCTCTGGCTCTGTGACCGCTCGCTTACTGCCCGTTTATTAGTTTACAGCTAAACGATGACGTAATTTAACAGCATTAACACGCGTGTTTTGTTAGTTGATCTTTGTTGATTTGAAAACTACTGGCTATAAGTAGCATAGGCGACATACAAATTATCCAATATCGCATAAGATATAAAACAGAAATGCCTAAATCTAAACAGTTGTAATTCAAATGTACATTTGTATTCTCCATATGCCCATAGACATTGACCAGCTTGCAGGTATGATGCTGTCTACTTGCCGCCTCTATCGTGTTCGGTGCAGGTCACGGGACAGTAGAAACTGTTCATGTGACAGCCAAAAAGGGGAGGGTGAAAACACCACAAATATGTGCCATGAATGATTAGGGCCCTGTGTTTTGCGCAATCATGTGACATGTTTGGATTTTAATCTTTATTTTTATTAATCACACGGTATCCTTTTTCTTAAGTCAGATGGTCCACCACCATCCATTGACAACTGCTTAAATTTTGGGTGTAATTCTCATCTGAGGCCCTGTGTTTAGTCACGATTGTACAAAACACAGGGCCCCAGATGAGCAAAGCCAGACAGCAAAGGTGGGGTGTATAGTTCTCTGCATCATGTGATCTGTAGAAAATATTGTAATAACTATATTTAAAATTATGAATAAACTTGGTGTCTTGGGTCCCTTTCAGAAGTTGTTTTACTGTAATAATGTTAAAAAGGATCCGATCCTTTTTCCCCAATTTTCACCTAAAATGACATACCCAAATCTAACTGCCTGCAGCTCAGGACCTGAAGCAAGGATATGCATATTCTTGATACCATTTGAAAGGAAACACATTGACATTTGTGGAAATGTGAAATTAATGTAGGAGAATACAACACATTAGATCTGGTAAAAGATCTTGTACCATCATCTTTGAAATGCAAGAGAAAGCCCATAATGTATTATTCCACCCAAGTCGCAATTTAGATTTTTGACACTAGAGGGCAGCAGTTTGATGAACCATTGCATATCTGTTCAAAATGTTGTGCCTAATTGGTTTATTAATACATTTTCAAAGTTCATAATTGTGTACTCTCCTCAAACAATAGCATGATATTATTTCACTGTAATAGCTACTGTAAATTGTACAGTGCATTAAGATTAACAACAATTTAAGCTTTCTGCCCATATCAGATACAGTTGAAGTCGGAAGTTTACATACACTTAGGTTGGAGTCATTAAAACTAGTTTTTCAACCACGCCACAAATTTCTTGTTAACAAACTATAGTTTTGGCAAGTCGATCTACTTTGTGCATGACACAAGTAATTTTTCCAGCAATTGTTTGCAGACAGATTATTTCACTTATAACTCACTATATCATAACTCCAGTGGTTCAGAAGTTTACATACACTAAGTTGACTGTGCCTTTAAACAGCTTGAAAAATTCCAGAAAAGGATGTCATGGCTTTAGAAGCTTCTGATAGGCTAATTGACATCATTTGAGTCAATTGGAGGTGTATCTGTGGATGTATTTCAAGGCCTACCTTCAAACTCAGTGCCTCTTTGCTTGACATCATGGGAAAATCAAAACAAACCAGCCAAGACATCAGGAAAAAAATTATAGACCTCCACAAGTCTGGTTCATCCTTGGGAGCAATTTCCAAACGCCTGAAGGTACCACGTTCATCTGTACAAACAATAGTACGCAAGTATAAACACCATGGGACCACGCAGCCGTCATACCGTTCAGGAAGGAGACACGTTCTGTCTCCTAGAGATGAACGTACTTTGGTGCGATAAGTGCAAATTAATCCCAGAACAACAGCAAGGGACCTCGTGAAGATGCTGGAGGAAACAGGTACAAAAGTATCTATATCCACAGTAAAACGAGTCCTATATCGACATAACCTAAAAGGCCGCTCAGCAAGGAAGAAGCCACTGCTCCAAAACCGCCATAAAAAAGCCAGACTACGGTTTGCAACTGCACATGGGGACAAAGATCGTACTTTTTGGAGAAATGTCCTCTGGTCTGATGAAACAAAAATAGAACTGTTTGGCCACAATGACCATCATTATGTTTGGAGGAAAAAGAGGGATGCTTGCAAGCTGGAGAACACCATCCCAACCGTGAAGCACGGGGGTGGCAGCATCATGTTGTGGGGGTGCTTTGCTGCAGGAGGTACTGGTGCACGTCACAAAATAAATGGCATCATGAGGCAGGAAAATTATGTGGATATATTGAAGCAACATCTCAAGATATCAGTCAGGAAGTTAAAGCTTGGTCGCAAATGGGTCTTCCAAATGGACAATGACCCCAAGCATACTTTCAAAGTTGTAGCAAAATGGCTTAAGGACAACAAAGTCAAGGTATTGGAGTGGCCATCACAAAGCCCTGACCTCAATCCTATAGAAAATGTGTGGGCCGAACTGAAAAAGTGTGCGCGAGCAAGGAGGCCGACAAACCTGATTCAGTTACACCAGCTCTGTCAGGGGGATTGGGCCAAGATTCACCCAACTTATTGTGGGAAGCTTGTGGAAGGCTACCCAAAAAGTTTGACCTAAATTTAAAGGCAATGCTACCAAATACTAATTGAGTGTATGTAATCTTCTGACCCACTGGGAATGTGATGAAAGAAATAAAAGCTGAAATAAATCAGTCTACTATTATTCTGACATTTCACATTCTTAAAATAAAAAGTGGTGATCCTAACTGACCTAAGACATAGAATTTTTACTAGGATTAAATGTCAGGAATTGTGAAAACCTGAGTTTAAATGTATTTGGCTAAGGTGTATGTAAACTTTCAACTTCAACTGTATGTCTATGTCCTGGGCATTTTAGTTGTTACTTACAACCTCATGCTAATCACATTAGCCTACGTTAGCTCAACCATCCCGCACGGGGGGAAACACCAATCCCATAGAGGTTAAACAAAAATAATCAAATAATACTTTGAAAGTGTCACTTTTTATTGGTAAATAGTCAAAAACTTAATGTAAATGCATTGCTGTTCAAAATGAACAGGCTAACTCACACAGTTCCATATGAAAACAATACACCAGAATAATTTAATACATATCACTTCCCTATTATGGGCTAATTATGGCATTAAACTGTTGATAATGGTGATGTGATACCAAGAAAAATACACCAATGATTTCTGCATTGTGCTCCCAACTCAACTCAAGTATTCTGTATTTCCATTTTATACAAAAAAGTGATATTTTTGAAGTAAATGGAAATCAACTCTTGATGCCAAATGGCTGTATAAACCTTTATAAACCAGGTGGAATCTGCAAACCTCTCATATCTATGACAACATAATGAACACCCTTTTATGCCAATGAAGAAAATTGTGAACAAGTAGAAAAGAGAAATATATATATATATATATCCCTATTAGAATAAATATGACTATACACAATCAGCTTGTCTACATTGTCAATTTAATAATATTAACTTCTGATTAGGATGACCTTAACACAAATAATATCTCCATCCCATCACATTTATCAAATGTGTGTGTATGAATGTGTACCAAATCCATCCTGATCAGGAATCCAGGGACTGTGAGTGGAGGTGTGGCCATGTGTAGGAGGGCCCTGCTTGAAGTAAAGACAGTGATGGGTGGGGTGTGGTGGGGGAAGGTGAGTGGGTCAGCCTGTGCTTCTTGAGCTGGCCCAGCTCCCTGAAACAGCAGCCACACTGGGCACAGCGGTAGGGCCTCTCCCCAGTGTGGATGCGCTGGTGCTTATGCAGACTGTCCAGGTGGCGGAAACGCTTCTCGCAATACCTGCAGGGATATGGCCGCTCACCCGTGTGAATGCGCTGGTGTGTCTTCAGACAGTAGAAGCGACGGAAGCCCCGGCCACACACGTTGCAGCGATGCACCTTATCTGAGCTCTCCCTTCTGACTTCAAAATCCCCAATAAGACCAGGGTCCCCTACAATAGGTGGGACAAAGCCCATGATGTTACCATCATTGTCACCATCATGGTTATCGATGTGAGTTGGCATCTGTGGCGGCAGTTGTGATGATTCAGGGAGGTGTGACTCCAGCATACTAGGTAACTCAGGGTCGTTTTCAATTTTAACTGTTCCTTTGACTTCTTGCACCTCATCCAGCACCTGGATCAGGCCCAGGTCATTCACATTGCCTGCTGGGTGACTCTGACCCATCTCAAACTCAAAGTTGGTAATAGAGGTTCTGTGAGGGACCTCTGCTGCCACTGTTTCCCCCTCCTGCTCGTGTGGAATTCTTCTAGAGTCCTCTGATCCACTTGCACTGACATTGTACTCTGAAAGAGATGAATGACATCATGACCAGTGAGCAGGAGACTTTTCACTTATTGAGTGCATGCAAGTGTTGATGTCTATGTGTCTGGCGTAAGCCTACCTTTCTCTACAACTCCATCATCCGTGATGTAGAATTGATCCTCTGTATCCTCCTCAGTGTGTTGAGGTGAGCTTTCAACCTCTACTTGTAGCGCTTTGGATGTTTGTGAAGGATTGGAGCAAGAGACAGTGGAGGAGGATGTCCGTATTCCTCTCAAGCTTGAGCTGCTCCTGGGCCATTCATGCTGCACTGTTGGTAAGCAAAGACCTACACTAGGGAGTGACTTAGAAAACTGGGATCGTGTGGATGAGGCTCGAAACGACTTTGGCACACGGGTCGTGCCCCTGTTCAGCATGCTGGATGGACTCCCCGTACCAGGACCTAATGTACCTGATCTAGGATGGTTGTGATTAAAAAGTAAACACTGTTTGATGTTGTTCTCGGCTGCTGTCATGTAGTACCGTACAGCATTGAGTTCACCCTCCGATAGCTCAAGTCTCTCTCTCAAACTTTGGTTCTCACGATGAGACTCAGCAGCAGCAGTCCGAGCTGCGGTCATTTTGATGCCGACTACTCTGGCAGTTTCCTTTAAAACGGTTTCAACTGCACACCTTACTGCCCGTTCGATTGTCGATGCAAGTTCATATTGGAGGAAAGAGACATTGGCCTCCATCGTCAGACTCATGGTAGTGATTAGCTAGATGGGACGTTTCCCAACAGTTCTAATAATCAAGCTACAACAAGTCTCAGGATTCAGTCCTTGTTTTGTAAGCAAGGTAGCTAGCTAGCCACGGCGTTAGCTACGTAACTCTGCTACTTAGCTAGCTAACGTTAAATGTCTAGCTAGCCGCTTTGGCATGATACACGAGTGACAGTAATTTTAAAGAGTTTTTAAATCAAACAAACTGAACAACTCAATTACTCATACATTGAGTCAACTTGTTTCTCGGATGTTCTTATTCAAAACCGTGGTAATAACTTGTTAAATGTTTTGCTAGCTCACCTTTCTTCTTCTTCTTCTTCTTCTTCTTCTTCACTGAGGTTTATTGGCAGCCAGGCAGACCACAACTTGTGGTCGATAACTATAAACTGCATTTCCGCCACCTACTGTACGGAGTAGTGAACTGGGGAAAAAAATATTACAGGAAAAAGTACATATATAAAAAAACTAAAATAAACAAATAACGCATCCCACTCCTTCAGTCACATAGATATCACATCCCTGCACAGGCTCAGGGGCCTGGGAGAGGGAACATTTGCGGCCAGTAGGCCTATTTCCTACAATGTTTCAACTGTTCGTTCCTGAAGACCCAAAGACATTTTTGCGCAGATAATGGGCGCGTTCCTCTTCCCAGGTGTTGCTGAAGCATACCAGATTTTACAAAGCCTGAATATGTATTTAAGTACCAGCTAACCACATCATATGTTGTATAAATCTGGTGCCCGACGGCACAGTCGATGAGGCTAGTAGCGTAGCAAAGTCTATATTTTTATAACTAACCCAATTTTTATAATTTACCATAGCCTGTCGTTTCAAATGGGAGCAAATGAATCATAGTGGGCAGAACAAGCAAGGAGGTGGGCAGAGCCAAACACGAGCTAGCGAGGTCCTATTGGCGCGTTCTAACATTTATTTGCATATTTCCGTTAGGGAACGCCTGCTCCGTGAAGTGCGCGGGTACAATAACTCAATTCGCCCTGCACTCCTTCTAAACAATGCCGTTTTTAGAAACAAAGGGTAAAGTCTACAAAACGCAGTCAACTGTTTGTTACAGATTCTACTTTTGGAAACAGAAAACTGTGTGGAGATCAAATGTTTCATCAATTCATTTGCAGAATGTCCTCCAAAATCCCATTTCGCCACATCTCCCGCTGCTTGCCATTGGGCTTCCTCTCATCACCATATTTGGTAGGGAGTTGGAACGCCAACCAGATGTTTCACATATTTCATATCTGGCTCATTGTTGTATCTGTGATTATATCCTGTTTCTTGGACGTCTTGTTTGATACGCCCAACTCGGTGGAAATTCTCTCTCCCTCCAGCAGGTGGCGTTTTTCCGTTGTTTCTCCCACCAAGCAAGGAGTTTTGTATGGAGGTCAATGAGTGTCGAATTTGGTCAACAAAAAAATGAATGGATGATTTTTTTATTTACTTTTTATTTAACCAGGCAAGTCAGTTAAGAACAAATTCTTATTTACAATGACGGCCTACCCCGATCAAACCCTAACCCGGACAATTGTGCCCTGCCCTATGAGACTCCCAATCATGACCGGTTGTGATACAGCCTGGAATCGAACCAGGGTTTGTAGTGACGAGATGCAGTGCCTTAGACCGCTGCACCACTCGGGAGCCATATTTGCTACGTGAGATTTATTTGATCAAATAGAAATGTCCTCAGTTTTTAATTGTTAAGAGTGTACTGATATAAGTAGGACACGTGTCATCCCGGGCAACTTTGAGAAAAAACACTTTATAACAGTTGTCTCGAGATGGCTATGCATATTATGAAATGAGGCTAGTAACATAGCAACTCTCTCCATTGAATACAAGCGGTTGAGGTCAACAACCCTCATCGAATATTCAAATAATGATTACAATAATGAGATGTATTTGGCACGCCTCACCATGCATCAACTTTTGTGTGTCGCTTAGTTATGGCGTCAAACGAGGTACAGTGGAGGAGGAGCTTTGTGGGCCTTGTAGTTCTAGCAGAGGGCAGACAGACCCCATGTCGTGCAATGACCATACAGTCATTTTAACCAGCATTACTTACATAACAGCATAGAGAAACAGCTAAAATAGGGGAAAGTATAGTATAGGTCTAGTACTGACAGAGGGTCAGATGTTACGGGTCTAGGATGATAGGTGAGATTCTCTATATCTTTTCAAGAAAGCCCAAATGCACCTAACATAACTAGCTAGCTCCTCGAATATCACATAGAAACATTATTTGATGGACTATGACACTGTCATATCATGTTTTTTAATCCCTCCACAGGTGAGAAAGGCTTCCAAATATGCCAATAAATGAATGGTATTCTTCAATATTGCTTCTTTTTAAGGTCACAATTTTCCAGATCGTTGTTAAATAACTATGTGGCCTATGTGGCCAATAATGACTCTGTTCATTTGTTCTGGAATTAGCCATTCTCAGAGCCATGTATTTAGAAAGCTGGGCCAATGCAGTTTATGCATTATGATACATTTACATGTGTTAGGTTCTTATTTTTCAGAGTAAATAACTCACGGACACGTTCCCATCATCACAAGTATATATACTCCAGTTTAGACACTCCTCCTTCTCTCCAATCCTTACATCTTATGGTTCCACAGGAAGAGGGTAACATGATAATATAACCATTATTTCTCCCTTCAGGGGATCTGACCTGACCTCCTGACCTCAACCCCTCATTCGCCTAATCCACAGATGTCCTTAAAATAAAAGATGACACCTGTACCATATACAGTGCATTCGGAAAGTATTCAGACCCCTTGACTTTTGCCCCATTTTGTTACATTACAGCCTTATTCTAAAACTGATGAAATTGTTTTTTCTTTCTCATCAATCTACACACAATACCCCATAATGACAAAGCAAAAACAGCTTTTTCTACATTTTTGCAAATCTACTAAACATAAAAAAATGGAAATGTCACATTTACATAAGTATTCAGACCCTTTACGCAGTACTTTGTTGAATCACCTTTGGCACCGATTACAGCCTCGAGTCTTCTTGGGTATGATGCTACAAGCTTGGCACACCTGCAGTTGGGGAGTTTCTCCCATTCTTCTCTGAAGATTCCCTCAAGTCTATCAGGTTGGATGGGGAGCCTCGCTGCACAGCTATTTTCAGGTCTCTCCAGAGATTATTTCAGGTCTCTCCAGGCTCTGGCTGGGCCACTCAAAGACATTTAGAGACTTGTCCCAAAGCCACTCCTGCGTTGTCATGGCTGTGCGCTTAGGGTCGTTGTCCCGTTGGAAGGTAAACCTTCGCCCCAGTCTGAGGTCTTGAGCTCTCTGGAGAAGGTTTTCATTTTCTCTCTGTACTTTGCGCCATTCATTTTTCCCTCGATCCTTACTAGTCCCTGCCGCTGAAAAACATCCCCACAGCATGATGCTGCCACCACCATGCTTCACCGTAGGGATGGTGCCAGGTTTCCTCCGAACATGACGCTTGGCATTCAGGCCAAAGAGTTAAATGTTGGTTTCTTCAGACCAGAGAATCTTGTTTCTCATGGTCTGAGAGTCATTTTAGGTGCCTTTTGGCAAACTCCAAGAGGACTGTCGTGTGCCTTTTACTGAGGACTGGCTTCCGTTTGGCCACTCTACCATAAAGGCCTGATTGGTGGAGTGCTGAAGAGATGGTTGTCCTTCTGGAAGGTTCTCCCATCTCCACAGAGAAACTCTGGAGCTCTGTCAGAGTGACCATCAGGTTCTTGGTCACCTCCTTGACCAAGGCCCTTCTTCCCCGATTGCTCAGTTTGGCCAGCTCTTGGAAGAGTCCTGGTGGTTCCAAACCTCTTCCATTTAAGAATGATGGAGACCACTGTGTTCTTGGGGACCTTCAATGCTGCAGAAATGTTTTGGTACCCTTCCCCAGATCTGTGCCTCGACACAATCCTGTCTCAGAGCTCTACGGACAATATCTTTGACCTCATGGCTTTGTTTTTGCTCTGACATGCACTGTTAACTGTGGGACCTACCTGTGGGATAGGTGTGTGCCTTTCCAAATCATGTCCAATCAATTGAATTTACCACAGATGGACTCCAATCAAGTTGTAGAAACATCTAAAGGATGATCAATGGAAACAGGATACACCTGAGGTTAATTTCGAGTCTCATAGCAAAGGGTTCGAATACTTATGTAATTAAGGCATTTGTGTTTTTTCTTTTTAATAAAAAACCTGTTTTTGCTTTGTCATTATGGGGCAGAGGGGTGTAGATTGATGAGGGAAAAAAATATTTAATCCATTTTAGAATAAGGCTGTAACGTAACAAAATGTGGAAAAAGTCAAGGGGTCTGAATACTTTCCAAATGCACTGCAGAGTTGAAATATATTCAATTTTGAGTTTGCATGCCAATATTACACTGTACATCACAGATGACTGAAATGTAACACAACTGTTTGACATAGAAACACTGGATTTCTAGCATGAAAAATGAATAAATGTTTATTCATTATGAAATTATGAAAAATATTAATGACATTCCACCCATGAGGCCACTAAAGGTCATTTGACTGCAGAAAGGGGCTATGTGTGGACTTTGCTCTGATTTAGGGGAACCCCTATTGGAACTAAAAAATCAGATGATGTATGCTTATGAGTAGTTCAAGTAAGACATTTTTAGTGGCACGTATAATATGTGCATGCATGCGTCTTTTCAATCTGTGGATGTATGGCTCCTTGTGTCCATCTCTTTGCTCAAGCCCTTGCTGTTGCTAGGCAACCTATCCTCATTTACTACAGTCCCTTATGGGGCCTGCAGAGGGACAGGGCAGGTGGGATGTACCATTGCCTTACTTTGTGTAGGGGGAGGATGCTCATTCCTGCCTCTAATATTGCTGCCTTGCTGTGTCACTAACTTGCATGTCCAAGCCCTATCACCCCTTTGTCTGAAACAGAGTGTACTGCAACCAGACCCAAAGAAGGTAGTCTACTGTATTATGTTGAACTTCAAAGCACCCCTTTCAGCTTTTCCAATGACTTTTTGGAATGCACTGACACACAAAGTGTCAAAGAAAGCAAATCATGCGTTCCCTTTAGATGTGTGTTGATCATTCACCTATCCACAGACTATGGCAGGTCTCGACACCAATTCAAACAAACCCAGTTACTGGGTTTCTGGGGTAAGCCCCCCAACAAAATATTGTTTTAGCTAGGAGTAAGCATACTTATATAGAAATTGAGAGCTTTTTTGTTATTGTTTTGTTGATTAAAATGCATTCTCTCAGGAAGTCAAATCTTTTTTTTGTCTTTCTTTGAAGAAACAGCAATTTTGGCTGATTGAAGGCCTAGGTTTTTCCCTACCCTGGGGTCATTATTATAAATAAGAATTATTGGTTTGTTTGGTCCAATTTTGACCAATGGTCTACTCTAGTTAAACCATAGAATATATTTATCAGGGCTATATGGCCATTTAGAACCAGCTGCTTGTTTCTAGTTTACTCCTGTCTTACAAATGCATTACAATATAAGGATATAATGATTATGCATATTGTGTTTGTTTGTTTACATTTACATTTTAGTCATTTAGCAGACGCTCTTATCCAGAGCGACTTACACATGTGTGTGTGATGTGTGTGTGTGCGTGCTTGTGTCTGTGTGTGTGTGTGTGTGTGTGTGTGCATGTGCACGCCTCTCTGTCTCTCTATCATACTCTAAAGTGTATACAGTTCAATGGCAGTTTAAAAATGCATTATATAGCCTATAAGAATATAATTATTATGTAAATTACGTGTGTATTCTGTATTGTGTGTGTTTGTGTGGTGTGTGTGTACGCACAGGCCTCTGACCTCTCTATCGCACTGTAATGTTCACACAGTCAATGACAGAAAATAAAGTGAAAGTTTAAAAAAAAATGTGACAGACAGATGATTTCAAAATGAGCAGATTATTCCCTATCATGAATATAAAACCATGGCTTGATAAAACCCCAGCAGCTCTCACCAGCCTATGGCCTTGCACTTTCTCTCTCACACACACACATCTGCTAATTATACAAATAATTAAAGGAATCCTTAGTTATCTCCAGAGTAATTAGGCTACTCTGAGGTATTAATTACACAAGTAGTTTAATCAAAAAGTGAAGGGGAAGAAGTAAGAAATCTGCTATACTGAGTGATGAGTTGAGGCCCATTGGAGCAACTTCAACAGTTATTTGGTTCTTGGTGGGTGGGCAGTCATTTTCCTATAGGCTAGTGGAAGTAGTTAACGCTATAAGCGCACACTGCACTAAGGGATAGTCTGATTAGTCAATAACTAAGACGCGAAAGGGTTATCATAGAGTAGACAAACGCGACCCTGTGATGATCTAAATCTGCAGTAGATCGAGGACCTTCTGACAGTCATCCCACCCGTATCCAGTAGACACCAGAGGGGGGTTCTAAAATGGTACAGCCCGAAATGGGTGTGGTTGAATCGTGTTTATGAGATCTAACGTTAGCTAGCGCAGATTTCATCTGAAACTACGTTATTGTGTTAGATGTATTAGAATTCTGCAATTCAGAGATAAAAATAAAATAACACCTCATGTGAATATACATTATTGCATGCTATTATTTTATTTATTTATTTGTGTACCGATGGGTGGGTTTCCTGTACCTCCGGCAAGATAGCCCTTTTTAAATTGTATTTATATTTTTCTCTCAAGAGCTTAAGCCTGTGTTTTGCAATTTATTTAATAATTCATTTTTGACGAGGAGGCGGCGGTCATTACGAAGCGAGGGAGTGAGAGGAGAGAGGGAGGAGGAAGAGATCCGCGAACTAGCAAGGGAGGAAGGAAGCGAGGATCACGAAAAATACAATCAAGAGAAAAACGGAGCATAGAAAACCCATTTATTAATTTCATAAGGTTCAGTGCATTTTCTTTGATGCGTGGACAGACTGCAATTGTGTTCAACCCGCTCCAACAAAGATGTTTTCGAGTTTATGAAGGTCTCGGGCGTAGAAAGGCAAACCATTCTGAAGAGGAAACGGGAACACAACAGCAGATCTCATCTTTTCAAGAGGTCCAATCAAACGGAGATATGGTGTCTCTGTACTTCGATCTTTAATATTTATTTGTACAGCCTACATTGGAGATACTCTGAGCAAGAATCTAGAAGACAAGGAGCAGAGAGGATATTGAAAATATCTGCATATTTTTGTCCCTATTTTGTTTTCTAAAGAAAAAAGGGGCCAATAAACACCCCCAGCCTTTTTGAAACATTGCATCCAGATATTTTTTCGAGAAAGACCAGCAACCTCATCGGAAGCATTAACTAACAGGTAGCCATCCATTATAAAATGCTGTCAGAATTGTCTTGGATGTAAGATGGCTGGATGATGATGGGCCTATTCATGACTATGCTCATCATTTCGATGAAATAGTTTTTCATCTGTATTTTTTGGTAAATATATACATATGGACAAACATCCCCACTGTACAAATTGTTTTATATCTGCATATAGCATAACTTGCTGTACATTATTACGATAATCTATATTAATAGACAACCCCTTAAGCGTTTGCATATTTAGCGGCTTGGAAAAATGACAGGGTTGCCAGGGTGTCAGTGCCATTAACCGTGAATGCCCATGGCTCACTTCTATAATAATCGAATTATGGCCTTAAATTCATCAAGTAACTGCTACCTATGTCAAGTAGCTCTATACATTTGTGGGTAGCCTAGGCTACTGTTGCTTGCAGTGAGGGAGTAGCCGTCTGAGTTGCGCCGCAAGGCCGATGTAGGCAACCTATTTGTTGATCAGGGAGGGCTGTATTACAGTGTCTATGCTGCTATCTGACCTTAAAATGGATTTCACATTCAATGCAAGGAATCAATGCAAGGAATTTGTTTAGAATTCTAGAAAATTATACCGAGCGTCAATCCAATAACGCTAATATAATGTGCTTAATATGAGTTTACCAGTCTTGGTTCACTGTGAAATATCAACCGAATAGACCAGTAGGCCTATCATTTACTGTGCATGAACATAAGGGGTGTGGCCACATTGTCATTTTGCATAATTCTTCCAAATCAGAAGCAAGTCTTTGACCCATAGTTTAGGTCATATTATCATTGGTTATCTATTGTCTTAGTGTAAAAAAGGTTAAAAGAGCTATTATGGTTACATTTTAGCACACATATTCTAAGCACTGGACACGTGGGTTGTTCGTACAATATATCATCATCACTATTCAGCAGTGTTCCATCATCAGGCCTTCTGTAACAATCTGTCTCTTTGTGATGGACGTCCAGGGCCCTGCGCACATGTGGATTGGAATAAGATTGGCTACAGCAGCACCATTTTTAACAATTATTACATATACAGATTAAAGTGAGCGTTTAAAATATAGCATTCCATTCCCAGAGAATTCATTAGAGGAACTGTGTGGACACATCCTGGCCTAAATGGGGCATTTTAATGTCTTGTCCGCTGTGTATTTTACAATTGTTGTACATCTGCAATAGGCCTACAACACTAATTTATGTAAATTATGCCTTCAGTCTACAGCATCAAGAACAACGTGTGTACCCCTGTACCCCCCCACACACCTGAGTAGAGGTCCACAACCAGTTGTACTCAATAAGGAACATTTCATCCAGCTGTGCTCTGTGTTTTTTGTGTCCTTTTATGCATCTTTCTAAATGATTTTAACAGTGTGGTGCATCAGTGGACAAACACTTCAATTCTACCAGAAATCCTCTCATACAGTGATGTTCTTGCGGAAGGGTTAGGAACAGGAATGTGTGTCCAGACAACATGGGATTGGTTTGGTTACTACCTGGTGAGGTGAATTGCATTGTGATAACAAAGTCCAAGAAAGCATGTGGAAAGGAGGAAACCAAAAATGGAGCATTTGATGATGTCAATGGGCGATGATGCCCACTCCTCTCCTCTCCCACCCTGGTCTCTGGTGATGATGCACCACCACCCCCTTAGTGCTTTATTGGCTAAATGAGCAGCTGTGCTAGGAGACTGGGACCCACTAATTTCCTCCTGTCGCCTTCCATTAGTGCTGTGTGATCCATCTGGTTGGAGGTTCCCCCAGGGAACAATGACCCAGCTAATTGCTCGTCTCCCTAGCCTAGTAGATGGTGATGATGTGGATGTTTTCTGGTTGTTTGTGCATGTGAAGTTGGAAGCCTTTAATAACATGGAACATGCGATGTGAGTGTTAGGTAATGCTAACTAACTTTGAGGCACTGGGATTAGAGGAATATATGGAAAATGTGAACACTACCTGTATACTACCTGATACATGCAGTCTACAGTCTACCTGTGATACTACCTGATACATGCAGTCTACAGTCTACCTGTGATACTACCTGATACATGCAGTCTACAGTCTACCTGTGATACTACCTGATACATGCAGTCTACAGTCTACCTGTGATACTACCTGATACAGTCAGTCTACCTGTCTGTGAATACATTTTCTTTTTTAATATCTGTGTTTTCCAAGTACCGGTGCAGCGCCACCGACAGAGGTATAGTACTGACAGTGATGCAAATCTAATGTGCAAAACAGAGTAGAATGGTTAGAGGTATTTCATCGGTGTCTAACGGATTTGAATAGGCCCACCAACTCATGTAAATACTAGTGCCCAATTTGGGATATAATTTGAATGTGAAATCTCTCTCTCTCTCGGGGTTGGATGTAGATAGGAGGATTACTTATTACCCCTGGGTCCAATTTCTAATTCCTTGTGCATGTGATCAAAAACACACCTGTAGTGCTAAGCATGTTGATATGGAAGTGCATGGTACAGCAAAAACTGTTTTGGTGAATTTAAAGTAGTGCTGCACACAAAATATAATACAAATAGGCCTACCATATTATTGTCAGTCACATTCAACTGTGAAAATCTAATTGTATTGGTCACATGGACATATTTTGCAGGTGTAGCGAAATGCTTATGTATTTATTTCCAACAGTGCATTATACCTAACAATACAAAACAATACACACAAATCCCCAAAATAAAGAAATATCTAGACTCCAATGTTGGAGTCTAGAATATAAATATGCTACACGACCAAATGTATGTGGACACCTGCCTGTCAAACATCTTGTTCAAAAATCATGGGCATTAATATGGAGTTGGTCCCCCCTTTGCTGCTAAAACAGCCTCCACTCTTCTGGGAAGGCTTTCCAATAGATATTGGAATATTGCTGCAGGGACTTGCTTCCATTCAGCCACAAGAGCATTAGTGAGGTCGGCCATTGATGTTGGGCGATTAGGCCTGGCTCGCAGTCGGCATTCCAATTCATCCCAAAGGCGTTCGATGCGGTTGAGGTCAGGGTTCTGTGCAGCCCAGTCAAGTTCTTCCACACCGATCTCGACAAACCATTTCTGTATGGACTTTGCTTTGTGCACAGGGGCATTGTCATGCTGAAACATGAAAGGGCCTTTCCCAAACTGTTGCCACAAAGTTGGAAGCGTAGAATCGTCTAGAATGTCATTGTATGCTTTAGCGTTAAGATTTCCCTTCACTGGAACTAAGGGGCCTAGCCCGAACCATAATAACAGCCCCAGACCATTATCCCCGGGCGCCGAAGACATGGATGGCGATTAAGGCAGCCCCCCGCACCTCTCTGATTCAGAGGAAGACACATTTCAGTTGAATGCATCCTTTCCCTTTTCTCCTCCACCAAACTTTACAGTTGTCACTATGCATTCGGGCAGGTAGCGTTCTCCTGTCGTCTGCCAAACCCAGAATAGTCTGTCGGACTGTCAGATGGTGAAGCGTGATTCATCACTCCAGAGAACACGTTTCCATTGCTCCAGAGTCCAATGGCGGCGAGCTTTACACCGCTCCAGCCAACGCTTGATATTGCGCATGGTGATCTTAGGCTTGTGTGCGGCTACTCGGCCATGGAAACCCATTTCATGAAGCTCCCTGCTAACAGTTCTTGTGCTGACGTTGCTTCCAGAGGAAGTTTGGAATTCGGTAGTGAGTGTTGCAACCAAGGACAGACGATTTTTACGTGCTTCAGCACTTGACGGTCCTGTTCTGTGAGCTTGTGTGGCCTACCACTTTGCGGCTGAACCATTGTTGCTCCTAGACATTTCCACTTCACAATAACAGCACTTACAGTTGACCGGGGCAGCTCTAGCAGGGTAGAAATGTGCAGAACTAATTTGTTGGAAAGGTGGCATGCTATGATGGTGCCACGTTGAAAGTCGCTGAGCTCTTCAGTAAGGCCATGCTACTGCCAATGTTTGTCTATGGAGATTGCATGGTGGTGTGCTTGATTGTATACACCTGTCAGTAATGGGTGTGGCTAATTTGAAGGGACACATACAACACATACTTTTGTATATATAGTGTATATATACAGTAAATGTCAAAATTTTGGACACCTATTAATTCCAGAGGTTTTTTTTATTTTGATTATTTTCTACATTGAATAATAATAGTGAAGACATCCAACTATGAAATAACACAAAGTGTTAAAGAAATCAAAATATATTTTATATTTGAGATTCTATATGCCATGATGACAGCTTTGTACACTCTTGGCATTCTCTCAACCAGCTTCATGAGGTAGTCACCTGGAATGCATTTCAATTAACAGGTGTGCCTTTTTAAAAGTTACTTTGTGGAATTTATTTCCCTCTTAATGCATTTGAGCCAATCAGTTGTGTTGTGACAAGGTAGAGGTGGCATACAGAAGATAGCCCTATTTGGTAAAAGACCAAGTCCATATTATGGCAAGAACAGTTCAAATAAGCAAAGAGAAACGACAGTCCGTCATTCCTACAAGACATGAAGATCAGTCAGTCTGGAACATTTCAAGAACTTTCAATGTTTATTCAAGTGCAGTCACAAAAACCATCAAGCGCTATGATGAAACTGGCTCTCATGAGGACCGCCACAGGAAAGGAAGAGCCTGATTCGGACTCTGCTGCAGAGGAAAAAGTTCATTAGAGTTAACTGCACATCAGAAATTGCAGCCCAAATAAATGCTTCACAGAGTTCAAGTACCACACACATCTCAACATCAACTGTTCAGAGGACACTGCGTGAATCAGGCCTTCATGGTCAAATGGCTGCAAAGAAACCACTACTAAATGACACCAATAAGAAGTAGAGACTTGCTTGGAAACACGAGCAATGGACATTAGACAGGTGGAAATCTTTCCTTTGGTCTGATGAGTCCAAATGTGAGATTTTTGGTTCCAACCGCCGTGTCTTTGTGAAATGCAGAGTAGGTGAACGGATGATCTCCACGTGTGGTTCCCACCGTGAAGTATGGAGGAGGAGGTGGGATTGTGTGTGGGGGTGCTTTGCTGGTGACACTATGTGTGATTTATTTAGAATTCAAAGGCACACTTAACCAGCATGGCTACCACAGCATTCTGCAGTGATATGCCAACCCATCTGGTTTGCGCTTAGTGGGACTATCATTTGTTTTCAACAGGACAATGACCCAACACACCTCCAGGCTGTGTAAGGGCTATTTGACCAAGAGGGAGAGTGATGGAGTGCTGCATCAGATGACCTGGCCTCCACAATCACCCGACCTCAACCCAATTGAGATGGTTTGGGATGAATTGGACCGCAGAGTGAAGGAAAAGCAGCCAACAAGTGCTCAGCATTTGTGGCAACTCCTTCAAGGCTGTTGGAAAGCATTCCAGGTGAAGCTGGTTGAGAGAATGCCCAGAGTGTGCAAAGATGTCAAGGCAAAGGGTGGCTACTTTGAAGGATCTAAAATCTCAAATATATTTTGATTTGTTTAACAGTTTTGGTTACTACATGATTCCATATGTGTTATTTCATAGTTTTGATGTTCTCACTATTATTCTACAATGTAGAAAATAAAAAATAATTTTAAAAAAAGCCCTTGAATGAGTAGGTGTGTCCAAACATTTGACTGGTACTGTATATGTATATAATGGTGTGTACTGTAGAGAGTATGGGCCGTATATGAATTGAAAAGGTGTGTGTAGCAGTAGTTATATAGGATGAACCTTGACTAGAACACAGTATACATATGACAGTAATGGTAACAATATACAGTTGAAGTCGGAAGTTTACATACACTTAGGTTGGAGTCATTAAAACTCGTTTTTCAACCACTCCACAAATTTCTTGTTAACGAACTATAGTTTTGGCAAGTCGGGTAGGACATCTACTTTGCACGACAAAGTCATTTTTCCAACAATTGTTTACAGACAGATTATTTCACTTAGAATTCACTGTATCACAATTCCTGTGGGTCAGAAGTTTACATACACTAAGTTGACTGTGCCTTTTAAACAGCTTGGAAAATTCCATACAATTATGTCATGGCTTTAGAAGGTTCTGATAGGCTAATTGACATAATTTGAGTCAATTGGAGGTGTACCTGTGGATGTATTTCAAGGTCTACCTTCAAACTCAGTGCCTCTTTGCTTGACATCATGGGAAAATCTAAAGAAATCAGCTAAGACCTCCACAAGACCTCCACAAGTCTGGTTCATCCTTGGGAGCAATTTCCAAATGCCTGAAGGTACCACGTTCATCTGTATAAACAATAGTACGCAGGTATAAACACCATGGGGCTACGCAGCCGTCATACCGCTCAGGAAGGAGGCGCGTTCTGTCTCCCAGAGATGAATGTACTTCAGTGAAAAAGTGCAAATCAATCCCAGAACAACAGCGAAGGACCTTGTGAAGATGCTGGAGGAAACAGGTACAAAGTATCTTCATCCACAGTAAAACAAGACCTATATCGACAACCTGAAAGGCCGCTCAGCAAGGAAGAAGCCACTGCTCCAAAACTGCCATAAAAAGCCAGACTATGGTCTGATTATACTTTTTAGAGAAATGTCCTCTGGTCTGATGAAACAAAAATAGAACTGTTTGGTCATAATGACCATCGTTATGTTTGGAGGAAAAAGGGGGAGATTGCAAGCCGAAGAACACCATCCCAACCGTGTAGGACGGGGGTGGCAGCATCATGTTGTGGGGATGCTTTGCTGCTGGAGGGATTGGTGCACTTCACAAAATAGATGGCATCATGAGGAAGGAAAATTATGTGGATATATTGAACAACATCTCAAGACATCAGTCAGGAAGTTAAAGCTTGGTCACAAATGGGTATTCCAAATGGATAATGACCCCAAGCATACTTCTAAAGTTGTGGCTTAAGGACAACAAAGTCAAGGTATTGGAATGGCCATCACTAAGCCCTGACCTCAATCCCATAGAAAATTTGTGGGCAGAACTGAAAAAGCGTGCGAGCAAGGAGGCCTACAGACCTGACTCAGCTACACCAGCTCTGTCAGGAGGAATGGGCCAAAATTCACCCAACTTATTGTGGGAATCTTGTGGAAGGCTACCTGAAACGTTTGACCCAAGTTAAACACTATGAAGGCAATGCTAACAAATACTAATTGAGTGCATGTAAACTTCTGACCCACTGGGAATGTGATGAAAGAAAATAAAAGGTGAAATAAATAATTCTCTCTACTATTATTCTGACATTTCACATTCCTTAAAATAAAGTGGTGATCCTAACTGACTAAGACAGGGAATGTTTACTAGCATTAAATGTCAGGAATTGTGAAAAACTGAGTTTAAATGTATTTGGTTAAGGTGTATGTAAACTTCCGACTTCAACTGTAGGTCTAGTGCAGTGTTTCCCAAACTCGGTCCTGGGGCGCTGTGTAGTGCTAGGGCAACAACCAAAACGTGCAACCCTTGGGGTCCCCAGGACCGAGTTTGGGAAACGCTTGTCTAACGGGTGAAAATGTAGTAATTTGGAAATGTAGTTTGTTATAATGCTAGTATCAGCCATTTTCAGGAGGGTATTTCACTAGGTGATCCAAATCCTGCTGTAAAATAGTTTTCAGAGCACAGTATGCCTTCATTTTGTAAATGTAATGTGTGAACAACATAGATCACTAGTACGCGAGGCTGTTAAAGAGAGAAACATTAGTTTTGATACGGCAGATTGAACAAATTGACATTTTGTTTCCACCAGAATCGACCATAATTGTTGGAATGTTGAATCATTAACAAGTCGTTGTAAAAATATAGTAAGAAACAGGTAATAGTAATTATGGTAATATTCCACTGCCAAATTATTTGAATGATAGCTATACTAAATAGAGATTCAAAACTGCTTTAAGAACACAACAAACACACACATTTTGTTCAATGTGTCTGTAATAAATAATGCTGCCTGCAGTAATCCTAATCTTGTTTCTGTGCATTAAGTCGTTTGTGGATATCAAAGAGAGCCCATTAAATGATGAAGCGCTTTCTCAGATTATACCAGATTAGAGATTATTTTCCACTGTTAAACCAGACAAGGCTGTACAACCATAAACCTACAGATTACAAGCTTTCCATATTTTACATGTGCTATGTTGGTAAACCATGCGCTTAAAATACTGAATTAAGTATTATTTTACAGTTTATATACCCAATTTACTCTGAATCTAGCTGCCGCTCTGCAGCCATGTTTGTGATGGTGTAAAACAACGATCCTCCGGGTGAAATATGCCAAAATGATTATGATCAGATCACACCCATTGATCAGAATGAGACCAGCAGAGGACCACGACACCTCTGATGTAGTGTGTCAATTACTCACCATGATAACACTGCAATCAAATCATTCAACCTGATACGCATGTCATGACCAAACATAGCACATATTACATTACAAGTAGATGATTGGTTTGTTCTGACGCAGGCACTGTCCATCATTCTATTTTGACGTTTCTTCTCTTGGACGGAATCCTAACTTTGAACTCGATATCTCTCCTGGAAATCTGCATGAATGTTTTAAGTTCCACTTCTCATCCTGTTTTCCATCATTTGTTCCCACCAGGTGACTGTTTGAGTGACAGAGGATATCAACGAGGCCAGGGATCCAAAATGAGCGAGCTGGAGCAGCTGCGTCAGGAGGCGGAACAACTTAGGAACCAGATAAGAGTATGGCCGCGTTCTCCTGCTCACACGTTGCATGCATCAACCAATGGTTGTGTGTCTTATCATCAACTGTGCACTGCAGTCGGGCACTAGATTACTAGAACATATGATGTCGTTAGCTGACACATAAAATACCTATCCAGGCGAAGTAAGATCAGGCATGCGTCAGCAACGTCTGAGCAGCGGAACACGACCCAAGCGTTGTAGAGAGACTGCGTTTACACAGACAGCCTAATTGTGATCTTTTTTTGCTAATTGGTTTTTTGACCAATCAGTTCAGCTCTTTTGCCAATAATTGGGCAAAAGATCAGAATTGGTGTGCCTAAGTAAACGCAGCCAGAATGTCACTGATCTGGGCCCACGTTTACAAAGTCCCAGAGCCTAGGAGTGCTGATCTAGGATCAGTTTTACCTTTTATTGTAGATCATAAAGAATGAGATTACAGGATATGGACAGAAGGACCTGAACCTGGATCAGCAGTCCTACTCTGACGCCTTATGATCTCAATTAAAGCAGTAAAACTATTGGGTTTAGGAGGAAAGGGGGTTGGTGGAAAAGGGAGTTGGCCTAATGAACCATATGGAGAGGTGGGAGGTTGACCTGGGTAAGATTTAAGGGAGAGTGCTCATGCTTGTCTAACCACTCTCTGTTTCTCTGTCTCTTAGGATGCCAGGAAAGCATGTGGGGACTCAACCCTAACACAGGTCAGTATCACACATGCCCACATAAAAGACAACATGATTATAAACACATAGCCACATAAAGACAGTATGATTGGTATAGATGTACCTTGTGTCTGAAGGCCCCTTATGAACTCAGTCAATAAAAGTGTTTATCATGCCTTAACCGACATACAATATAACCTACAGTACATTATATTGCCACATTAACCCTGTGATGAACTTGTCTTCACAATACTTTTCTGTGTGTTTGTGTGTCAACCAGATAACAGCAGGTCTGGATCCAGTGGGGAGGATTCAGATGCGGACGAGGCGCACTCTTCGTGGCCACCTGGCTAAGATCTATGCCATGCACTGGGGCACAGACTCTAGGTGGGTGTAACATTATGCCAACCCCTTAAGGGGCTTGTCCCTCTCTCTTCACACTCTCACTCACGGTGGTACAAGCTGTGCTTGTTATGAGTAGGTATAATAAAAATGGTTCTACCTCTTTGTCTCCGCAGGCTCCTGGTCAGCGCCTCTCAAGATGGAAAACTGATCATCTGGGACAGCTACACCACTAACAAAGTGAGAGCTGCACCCAAATAACAACAATAACAACAACAATCTCCCCAAGAGGCCTGACTAGGTTGACGCACTGTCTGCCTTCAGGAATTGGAAGTTAAATGGGAGCATACTAAAGACCTTCCTTTACTAGGAATGTGTGTTTGACTCATCTCATAATCTGCTTACATCATAACCACCCAGAGTCACTTTGACATTCAAACATTGTAAATTACATTATGCAACGGCACCCAGAAAAGACCCCCAAATATCAGTATAGGGGAAGCACAATGGACTATTATTGTGCTACTTCTGCTCTGTCTGGATTTGGACTTGGAGCAGGACTCATGCCTGGCCCCAGTTGTGATGCTACTCTCCTTCTCAATGGCCATGCCTTTATTCTGTGACGCACAGTGACCAACTCTTATCCCCCCCTCCAGATGCATGCTATCCCCCTGCGTTCCTCCTGGGTGATGACCTGTGCTTATGCCCCCTCTGGTAACTACGTGGCCTGTGGAGGTCTGGACAACATTTGCTCCATCTACTGCTTGAAGACCCGTGAGGGCAACGTCAGGGTCAGCAGGGAATTACCTGGACACACAGGTGAAGAAGCACTACTACACACAAATACCTATGTGACAAAAAGCTTGAGGGATTTTGTGTTCATTCTCCTTTGAGAAATCATGGAAGTGTCTTAGCTAGGTTATGTGATTTTATTTGAACCTCCCTGACTCTTAACTTCCCCTGTGGCACTACATATGGTTGTGTATGCAGTTCAGTTGTGTATTCCTAACTGTCCCTCGGTGAGCCCCAGGTTCCAAACAAGGATGACTTTAATTCACATGGCTAATTAGTCACAGGGCAACACAATTATAACGACCCGAGACATCAGCTAGAATGTCCCTTAGCTGTGTTACAGTGCTAGCTCACCTGTGGCTTCAAATGAGTCACATTCTGTAGCATGAGTGTTGTTGTAGTTAAGTCTCTGTAGGAGTAATATGCATTGATATGCTGCAGCCAGTGTTCTAATAGATGTTTTTTTTGTGCTACAGGTTACCTGTCCTGTTGCCGTTTCATCGATGACAATCAAATCATCACAAGCTCAGGAGACACTACCTGGTGAGTCCTGATGGATTAGTTACCAAGGCTGATGGAGAATGCAAATATAAATATACTATACCTCCCACATTTTAGCGTCCCCCCTCGTGACAGCGAAGAGAACAATTTTTTTACATTTTAAAGTTCATTTCCTGCAATTCCTACACATTTTGCCATAGGGTAGAGGAAGACGTTTGCAGTTTTTATATGATAACTGATGATCGATTAGTCCCACCACGGTCGGTAATTCAACCATGCTTACTATAAGTTTAGACAGATTGGTAACATGCACAGTTTAGCGGCCAGCTAAACATTTTTTGCTGACATGGGCTAATTGCGCATGGCCACAATCACATGTCCCAATTGCACCTTGTGCATTCTATTATTCTAACTCAACAGTAAGTTGAGACCCCGACCTGAGTTCCTAAAAAGATAAACAGTACCAGTCAAAAGTTGGGACACACCTACTCATTCCCGGGTTTTTTCTTTATTTGTACTATTTTCTACATTATAGAATAATAGTGAAGACATCATATAAATGTATTTTGATATGTTTAACACTTTTTTGGTTACTACATGATTCCATATGTGTTATTTCATAGATTTGATGTCTCCACTATTATTCTACAATGTAAAAATAAAGAGAAACCCTTGAATGAGTAGGTGTGTCGAAACTTTTTACTGGTACTGTATATATTTTCTTAGTGTGAAATTGGTCCACGTGCCTACAAAAGGGCCAGTTGCCCATCCCTGGTCTATACTGGTACTAGCTATGAGCTAACCCAAACTTACACTTAAAATGGTCTAATAACAGTTGTTAAATTCAGTGGGTCCCTGTTCTGTTCTCTCCCCCAGTGCGCTGTGGGACATCGAGACCAGCCAGCAGACCACAGTGTTTTCGGGCCACAGTGGTGACGTCATGAGCCTGTCTCTGTCCCCAGACTTCCGCACCTTTGTGTCCGGAGCCTGTGACGCCTCCATTAAGCTGTGGGACATCAGGGACAGCATGTGCCGACAGACGTTCACGGGCCATGAGTCTGACATCAACGCAGTCTGTGTGAGTGTGCTGACAAGCTGGAAGCCACTGGTGACCTGCTTTCTGGTTCATGGCATGGCATTAAGCCAGGATACCATAGACATGTCACTGTTCCCAAAGTCCTTCATGTTAGCTGCACTAGCTAATGCTTAGTGTTTAATGTACCTAATGCTAGGTGCATGGCTAGCTGATCTACCATGTCTGTCCCCCCTCTCTCTTTCCTCCCCAGTTCTTTCCCAACGGCAGCGCCTTTGCCACCGGCTCCGACGACGCCACCTGCAGGCTGTTTGACCTGCGCGCCGACCAGGAGCTCAGCCTGTACTCTCACGATAACATCATCTGTGGCATCACCTCCGTGGCCTTCTCCAGATCCGGACGGCTGCTGCTGGCCGGCTACGATGACTTCAACTGCAACATCTGGGACGCCATGAAGGGAGATCGAGCAGGTCGGTGTAGTAGGAGGGAGTGGCTGTCATTTAGGCCACAGCCATTGTTGTTTCTGACTTCACCAGACCCATGTATGATAACTGAAAAGACAATGGTATATCTTCTGATTTTATTGAAATGTTAGACTTCAATTCACAAGCTGATCTCAGTAAAGTTTAATTCAACTCTCCACTAAGGGATCCTTGTGTTAAGGGATGTTAGATGGGGTATTGATAAGATGGCTAACTAAGACACCTGATGCCATTTGTTTGTCCCTCTCTGTGTCAGGAGTGTTAGCTGGCCATGACAATCGTGTGAGCTGTCTAGGTGTGACTGATGATGGCATGGCGGTGGCCACTGGGTCCTGGGACAGCTTCCTCAAGATCTGGAACTGACAAGTTACCTGAGCCATGCGCGCGCACACACACACACACACACACACACACATTATTGATCATACAAAGTATTTACATCTCACATTTTGGTACACATAGTTTGCACACTGTATTCACACTGTACGTAAAGATGTACACATACACATTGAAACATTGTACATAATATATATATAACGCCAATTAGGTATGAGTTTACACAGACACACACACACACACGCCACTTGCAATTTGACATGTTACCAATCACATTGTATGCAGGAAGAGTCCACCAGAATTACAAACAAATGCCAACACTACCCACAACTGATATGTACACAGCACACACTCGAGTACGCATATGTCATTGGAACCACCGTAAAAGACGTGACCAAATTCAATAAAATCCTCACATCTGCTAAACTAAAACACGCACATACATGCACACACACACATATACAGTACATGTTTATTTCTGAGAGAAACTCTATCCCTTGAGCTAAATGGGGGAGAGGTAGTTATTGGACAATTCTGTTTTTCGTTTGTTTACTCAGAAGTCCCAAATATCCCTAAAATGGATTTTCTGTGCTACAGTAGATTTGTGTGTCTCTGTGACAGGGTGAAAAAAGTGACAGTAGAGGGAATAGAGTGATGGGCTGGAAAAGCAAGAGAATAAGTGAATCCATTAACACTCAAAGAGACTACAGACAGGGAGATAGAGAGCCGACTTTCCACAGTGACACTGTTAAAGGAAAATCCAGATAAACCATCAATTCTTAAAGTTTCTCCTGGCTCAAACAAAATGCTATCATGTAGTTACTGTTTTTATAGATATGTACACCCACATAAGTAAATATGATAGTTTTGGTTTTGATGTTTTTGTTGTATTAATTTTTTTTTTTACGCTTATTTTATTCATGTTTTCCCTGTGTGCCTCAGATACACTTTAAGGATAATTAATAGAGAATAATGAAATTAAACTAAATGAAATCAATAAAATGAGAGATTCATAAGATGAGAAAAAATGGATTATCAAGAGTCAACTCTCAAATAAGCAGGGGCAATATTCATACTTTGACTTTGTCAATATATTATGTCAACTTTATGATGGTATACATTGTACATACTATTAATAAATACACGTAGCCTCTTGCCAGTTTCGGCCAGTTGTGTGTACTTCTTTTTTTAGCATTATGTGTTTAAAATGATGCATGCTAGTTTAAGGGAGATATGGGGGTCATGTTTAGCACAAAACAGTGAATTTGAAATGCTTTGATGAATCAATTTTAACCTTTGAAACCTACCTGATGTCCAGATTTCTGTTCCAGTTTCTAAACAAACTACAAACTGATTCATAGTGTCAGGTCATTTTTTTAGAATAGTTAGATGTATTCATGGCTTGTATACCGATTCTCTGCCCTTCTTCCAGGAGCGTACACCCGTTCACTCCCACAGATGGATTTTAAAGGGATTGGATTGGTGCATGCAAGACCAAGGGAGTTCACCATGTTCTTTACACCAGTCTATTCCCTTTAATTCATATCCCTGTTCACTTCAGGGATATGGCTGATTTAGCACGGTTTCCCAAACTCTGTCCTGGGGCCCACCCCTGGGTGCACGTTTAGTTTTGTGCCGAGCACTACACAGCTGATTCAAATCACCAACACATCAAGCTTTGATTATTTGAATTAGCTGCGTAGTGATAGGGCAAAAAACAAAACATGGCCCCAGGACAGAGTTTGGGGGACCCAAGCCTGGTAAATGTGTTGGTTGGAGTGAAGGCCTGCATGATAGTAGGAACTCCTTATAGAAGACTGGAGATCAATTATACAACGCATGCTTAGCCCATTCTTTCATTGGGTGTAAAACATGAGGAACAATGAATTCAAACTAGGAATAAAGGCACAGTAATACAAACAATTTTAAGATTAGATCAATGTAGTTTTATTTTTCAAACAACTCTGCATTAAGACTTTTACAGACTCATGAGTTCATTCAACATAATCTTGAAAGTTCATCAGTCTATGAAATACAATCTGGAGTTAACCCCTCAAACAGAAACACTAAACATTGTAAAGACATTTAATTTCTCAAAAACTGAAAAAGGATAAGAGATTATAGACCTGTCCAAAGACATCAGCTTTTCGACTTTCACCGGTCCTATTTCCAACAACAAGCATCTATTAAAAATCACAAATCCATTCATACTTTAAATGTTATTCTACAAGGAGATCCAAGATTTTGTACAGTCTGACTATATAATATCTGTGAATAGTGTCTTGATTAATGTGCGACTACATTGGGTGAAGCAAGTCATTGCCTCCATAGCAACAGGCAAAGGCTCAGAGACAGTATACCTAAAACACTTACTACACAGAAGCAGAAAACCCACCCAAATGAGAACAGTAATTCATCCTTCATTTGGGCCGTGTTTACACAGCCACCCTAAGAACACAATTCTGAAGAAGAAAAAAAATTATTCTGACTGTCCACACTCAGTTTTACATGTGCCCATATCAGATTTGTGCATTCACACTGATGTGGGAGAGGCTATAAGGATATTCCTGACCTGTAATCAATCAAATGTATTTATAAAGCCCTTTTTACATCAGATGTCAAAGTGCTATACAGAAACCTAGCCTAAAACCCCAAACAGCAAGCAATGTAGAAGCTAAAATCGAACTGACCATTATCTTAACCAAACCCTTACCTCATTTTAACAAATTCTTAAATTAAATATTGTTTTGCAGGTCAGGAGTGTCCGTATAGCCTTTTTCCACTGATGTAACACACAGATGCAATGCTTATTTCTGTCACTGTTCCTTTAAATGTAGCTGTGGTTGTCATGGTAATGGCAGGTCATGTGCAAAAAACAAATCTAATCATCTAGACAGGTCATATATGAAACATCAGAATTATATCAGGATTGAGATCCACATGTGGATGTGGTATGAATCGGAAGTCAAAAGATCAGATTCAAATGTGTTTTTGTTGCCGTTTACACATTGGGGAAAATATCAGATGGGTATCAGATATATAAATAATTTACCCACGTTAAGCTCTGCCCCCCTTGGTTACTGTTGCAACCTCTGACATTTTCCCTGGAAGCCCAATTCCCTTGTCAAGCACTGGCGAAATATCCCCTCGCAATGATTTCAAACTGTTTTAATACACAACAATTACATTAAAACAGACTACCCCTGGCTAATCAGGAATCTCTTGGGTATGTTGTGGTGGACTGTCATTATAATTGCTTTACAGGAACCTGGTAAAATTGTTTGTAGCACAGGAGGTTGGTGGCAGGCTCATGGTAATGGCTGGAGAGGAATGAGTGGAATGGTATAAAATACATCAAATACACGGTTTCCATGAGTTTGATGCCATTCCATTCGCCCCGTTCCAGCCATTATTATGAGCCGTCCTCCCCTCAGCAGCCTCCACTGGTTTGTAGCTAGTGTGGTTAGCCACTGAATGGCTTTCTGAATTCACTGTCAGCATGCAGTCAAAGCTACTAACCACTTTTGGAGTTAACTAGTTAGTGCTCTCAAATCATATCCTGATGTCAACAGCAGATGGGAGTTGTATTAATAGCATGGATAACTTAGCTTGCTCACATACATTGAGAAAACAAGTTATATTACGTTAGGTTGTCAATAGATGCGTTCACACCGCTCCTTAGCCCTGGGCTAGGAAAGATTTTAGCCCTGGGCTAAGGAAGATTTTAGCCCTGGGCTAAGAACATTGCAGTTTGAAAAGGCCTAGTGCGACAGAGCTAACCTTGGCTAGCCAACCAGTTGACGTAACAAACAATGGAACAAAAGTATAATTTCAGATTAATGCTCCAACGGGCTCTGCATTTCAGGAAACTACGGTTTTCCTCCACTCCCCTAACTGGCATTAATGTGCCGCTACGACGTCACAGCACAGATTTGCCTAGCTGCGCCCCCCAATGTAGTTTTAACCCCCGGCACACGGCCCCTCCCATTGTGCTTCTCTGCCTGTGTTCTCCAACTCTCAGAATTTACTGGGGAAATTAGCTACATGCTATCAAAACCATGGAAACTCTAGGTGGCAAAACTCCCGATTCCCACGGGGGGCCAGTACAAAAAAAAAAAAAATGCATGAAATGAAATGTATGCACTCACTACTGTAAGTCTGCTAAATGACTAAAATGTAAATGTAAAAACTCAAAATGCAGCCTGAAATTAAAAGTAGCTGAATTTGTCGCTAGCCTCTTCCCAATAAGTCACTGAAGGGGTCATTTTCGTTTATCAAAAAAATAAAAATAAAAATAATAATAAAAATAAATTAAAAAAAAAATCGCTACACATAGCAACAAAGTCACTAAATTGGCAACACTGGCTAGGCCTCGACGACAGTTGCTATCCATTGCTGCGATTGCTTGCCCAAAATTCTGGGGCGGGACTTAGCGAAGGGAAATTGTCAAAAGATCTGAATTGAGCTGCCTGTGTAAACACAGCCTTATGATCCACCTTATAGTTCATCAAAAGACAATAACTGAATAAACGCATGAATGCAAAACTAGACAAGCATCACAACTGTTAAAGTGTATTATGCAGACTGTGGATTAGAAGGTATATTTTCTTGTGATTAATACCCCACATTTTTTATCAAACAACATACGGGTATCTCCTTCACTAACGAGACAAGGACAAACAGTCCAGCTTAGATTCAGTCTGCCAAAGGCCACGACAAACACCCTCCCACAAGTCTCACAGACAGAGACAGCAGAGAATTGAACTTCATCTGTTCTTAACGCTCATATTGCTTATGAAGGAGAAACGTCACAACATTTGATATGGCACGGACAGCCTTTGTGATATACCGATGTTCTGTGGGGCTGAAACATTAAAACAAGCCCATTTTACTGTTAGAACTTTGTTGTAACACTACACTTGACTGATAATGAATTTAGATTGGACAATAAAAATGTACATTTTGCAATTAAAAAAAGAGTTAATGACAACTGTTGCCCCTCTCCATCCACCAAGCTTTCTGTCTCGGTTGACTATTCCCCCATCTCACAATGACAATACATGTCCTCAATATCAGACTGGTCCCTCCCTTCCTCTCAACCAACAGTATGACTACTAGTTAGGCAGTATCAAGAGGAATCTGCACTTCCACTGGAAATACATACAGCTCCACCGTCACTCTCATGCGTCACACCCACAAAGACAGTCCAAACATTTACGTAGACACCCACATTTATAGCTTTGCTCTCTGTGCCGTAAATTAGAATCCATTGTGCTTAGATTAATTCATATACCAGACCGTAAAGTATGTTATACAAATACAAATCTGTTTATAATGTACATTCATTTTGTTAAATCTCTCAATATAATTTACATATGCTTTAATAAAATAGTCCTTTCAGAATATATTAAGTTAGTTAATTTTCCCCCTGCATCTCACCCAGTCCACATATCTGATCACTCAAGAAAAATCTGCATCTTTATCTCCATTTCAAGCACCTCTAACATCACATATCACAACCCAGGTCACTGGCTTAAGTTTCATTTGAACATATAAAATACTACCAAATTATTCTCAACAAATGTGGAATAGTCCTATGGCTTTTATATGGTATATTGGCCCCCCTCCCACTGCCTAGAGGACTATCACATCAACCTCTAACAAAATGTATCTTTAGAGGCATACAATCATTTTCAAAATCCCAAAACGTGTGGGTTTGCTGCCATGAACTACACGTTTGTCCTGCGCCAATATTGTAGTTACATGAATGGGTCATACAAGGATATTGTATGCATTTAACACTTCACTGTACTGAAATGAATGTTGATTCAAATCCTATAGAAAATGCCTACAGACTACATGTGTAATATTTCCTCTACACTAACTCTTCCACATGATGGCAACAGATCTACCTACAGTCCCTGTAACTGGTGAGAGTCTATTACATTTAAAAAGCAGTAGGTAAACATTGAGGTCATTACATAATCAAATCTATAGTCGTTGACATTGTTACAAATGTAAAAGTAGTTGAGTCATGTAGGGATGTTCTAGTTTCTATGTAAGTGCACTTCATTGGCACAGGACACCAGTAACAAAGGAGGCAACTATTTATTATTGTAACTGTCTGTCAGTATAACCTCTTCTTCCTGGAGTTCAGTTATAAGAGCGAGTAGAGGGTCATATTCACTACCCCCCTTTAACCCTCATCACCCAGTCTCTTCCCTACTCCAAGGCACTGCTTAAACTGTAAACATGGCAGTTTGGCTTACTAAGATAGGAGGACCATTTACATGAACTGTCAGAGCTACTTGTGGAGTGTGTCAAAATGTGAGATATCAGTCACAATGTCACACAGCTGATATTCAATAAAGTAGGCTAGGGGGAAACTAATCTAAAAATTGATACTGAATTGTGATACAGGAGGAATTGCTCATATATGTGCATGCAAGCATGCTCACAGAGTAAAATATAGACATTTTAACTGTACTAAGTGCTTTTATCCATTTACAATCGATTCTGTTCCGTACTCTCCATTTTAATATACAGTAACCAGTCAAAAGTTTGGACACACCTACTCATTCAAGGGTTTTTATTTTTACTATTTTCTACATAGTAGAATAATAGTGAAGACATAACGATGAAATAACACATATGGAATCATATAAAATGTGCGTCCCTTTTTCAGGACCCTGTCTTTCAAAGATAATTCGTAAAAATCCAAATAACTTCACAGATCTTCATTGTAAAGGGTTTAAACACTGTTTTCCATGCTTGTTCAATGAACCATAAACAATTAATGAACATGCACCTGTTGAACGGTCGTTAAGACACTAACAGCTTACAGACGGTAGGCAATTGAGGACACTAAAGAGGCTTTTCTACTGACTCTGAAAAACACCAAAAGAAAGATGCCCAGGGTCCCTGCTCATCTGTGTGAACGTGCCTGAGGCATGCTGCAAGGAGGCATGAGGACTGCAGATGTGGCCAGGGCAATAAATTGCAATGTCCGTACTGTGTGACGCCGAAGACAGCGCTACAGGGAGACAGGACGGACAGCTGATCGTCCTCGCAGTGCCAGACCACGTGTAACAACACCTGCATAGAATCGGTACGACCGAACATCACACCTGCGGGACAGGTACTGGATGGCAACAACAACTGCCCGAGATACACCAGGAACGCACAATCCCTCCATCAGTGCTCAGACTGTCTGTAATAGGCTGAGAGAGGCTGGACTGAGGGCTTGTAGGCTTGTTGTAAGGCAGGTCCTCACCAGACATCACCGGCAACAAAGTCGCCTATGGGCACAAACCCCCCGTCGCTGGACCAGACAGGACTGGCAAAAAGTGCTCTTCACAAATGAGTCGTGGTTTTGTCTCACAAGGGGTGAAGGTCGGATTCGCGTTTATTGTTGAAGAAATGAGCGTTACACTGAGGCTTGCACTCTGAAGCGGGATCGATTTGGAGGTGGAGGGTCCGTCATGGTCTGGTGCAGTGTGTCAAAGCATCATCGGACTGAGCTTGTTGTCATTGCAGGCAATCTCAACGCTGTGCGTTACAGGGAAGACATCCTCCTCCCTCATGTGGTACCCTTCCTGCAGGCTCATCCTGACATGACCCTCCAGCATGACAATGCCACCAGCCATACTGCTCATTCTGTGTGTGATTTCCTGCAAGACAGGAATGTCAGTGTTCTGCCATGGCCAGCGAAGAGCCCGGATCTCAATCCCATTGAGCACGTCTGGGACCTGTTGGATCGGAGGGTGAGGGCCGGGGCCATTCCCCCCAGAAATGTCCGGGAACTTGCAGGTTCCTTGGTGGAAGAGTGGGGTAACATCTCACAGCAAGAACTGGCAAATCTGGTGCAGTCCACGAGGAGGAGATGCACTGCAGTACTTAATGCAGCTGGTGGCCACACTAGATACTGACTGTTACTTTTGACCCCCCCCTTTGTTCGTCACATGTCTGTGGAACTTGTTCAGTTTATGTCTCAGTTGTTGAATCTTTTTATGTTCATACAAATATTTACACATGTTAAGTTTGCTGAAAATAAACGCAGTTGACAGTGAGAGGACATTTGTTTTTTTGCTGAGTTTAGTAACCAAAAAAAGTGTTAAACAAATTAAAATATATTTTAGATTTAAGATTCTTGAAAATATCCACTCTTTGCCTTGATGACAGCTTTGCACACTTGGCATTCTCTCAACCAGTTTCACCTGGAATGCATATCAATTAAAAGGTGTGCCTTTTTAAAAGTTAATTTGTGTAATTTGGGGGTTGGGTTGGTATACAGAAGATGGTATTTTACCAAATAGGGATAAGTCCATATTATGGCAAGAACAGCTAAAATAAGCAGAGAAATGACAGTCCATCATTACATTAAGATATGAAGGTCAGTCAATTTGGAAAAATTCAAGAACTTTCAAAGTTTCTTCAAGTGCAGTCGCAAAAACCATCAAGCGCTATGATGAAACTGGCTCTCATGAGGACTGCCACAGGAAAGGAAGACCCAGAGTTACCTCTGCTGCAGAGGATGAGTTCATTAGAGTTAACTGCACCTCAGAAATTGCAGCCCAAATAAATGCTTCACAGAGTTCAAGTAACAAACACATCAACATCAACTGTTCAGAGTAGACTGCGTGAATCAGGCCTTCATGTTCGAATTGCTGCAAAGAAACCAGTACTAAAGGACACCAATAAGAAGAAGAAACTTGTGTGGGCCAAGAAACACAAGCAATGGACATTAGACCAGTGGAAAGCTGTCCTTTGGTCTGATGAGTCCAAATTTGAGATTCTTTGGTTCCAACCGCCGTGTCTTTGTGAGACGCAGAGTAGGTGAACAGATGATCTCCGCATGTGTGGTTCCACCGTGAAGCATGGAGGAGGTGGTGTGATGGTGCTTTGCTGGTGACACTGTCTGTGATTTATTTAGAATTCAAGGCACACAACTAGCATGGCTACCATAGCATTCTGCAGCGATACGCCATCCCATCTGGTTTGCGCTTAGTGGGACTATTTGTTTTTCAACAGGACAATGACCCAACACACCTCCAGGCTGTGTACAGGCTATTTGACCAAGGAGGAGAGTGATGGAGTGCTGCATCTGATGATCTGATCTCCACAATCATCCAACCTCAACCCACAAGAGCTCAGCATATGTGGGAACTCCTTCAAGACTGTTGGGAAAGCATTCCAGGTAAAGCTGGTCAAGGGAATGCCAAGAGTGTGCAAAGCTGTCATCAATGCAAAGGGTGGCTACTTTGAAGAATCTCAAATATAAAATATATTTTTATTTTGTTAACACTTTTTTGGTTACTACATGATTCCATATGTATTATTTAATAGTTTGTCTTCACTACTATTCTACAATGTAGAAAATAGTAAAAAATAAAGAAAAACCCTTGAATGAGTAGGTGTTAATATTTGCTTCTGTACTAAATATATTTATAATATATAGAATCCATTTAGAGTAAAGTACATAAAATACCCACAGCTTAAGCATTTCCCCTGATCTCTTAAAGAATCAAAGTAGATTCATAGTATGTTCCGAGAAGTATTGTGAATTTTGGTAGGGAAACAACAATACCAATATATTCAACAACTTGTTGCCTTATTGTTGTCTTACTACCAGTTTAGTATGATAAATAAAAGTGTCCAATGAGTTTGAGTCCTCTAGTACAGTATTGCAGAGCCAAAGATGCCACAAAACTGGGCCTGCTAAAGCATCACTCAGTGAAGTTCAATACTGGCTCAAGAACTACACAGCTATTGCTTGAAACCACAATAATAGTTCAGTATTATCCACTGCAGCCCCATCCCAACAAACGCTCTCACACACACACACACACACACACACACACACCTAAATCCATACCAATGAACATACAATAAAAACAGAGGTTGTGGACAGAGTAGATCTAGTAAGAGAAAAGGGAACTATATTCAACTGGATAACATCCGCAAGATGAAGAAAACCTCACTTCCATTATAATATTCTTACAACTACATCTCTCCCTCTTCCAAATCCTCTATGTTCTCTTTATTACTGTGACTTCAAAGCCTTCATACTTCATCACCCCTCGACCCCCACATCTTAACAAGTCACCTCACTCCCTTCCACTGGTACATTTTACACACAACAAATTAACTTAACTCCCTTCTCCGAACAAGAACTGCACTAGAACAGCATATATATTGCAATATAACAGCAATATAACAGTAGAGATAAAAGTAAGAATACCAGTTAGGCTAATACCAAATACAGAAACCGTACAGATATCAAATCTTTGTAGCGATATTAGCGATATGACAAGAAACAAAAGTAGAAATATCTAAAGCCAGTTAGAAAGCCTCCTAAACGGTGAGGAGGTCCATCCCCGATATGTAGCAAGGGTATAATAACAGAATAGAAGGTGTAGAGCACAGCAGTGTGTTCTGTTAACTTCTCTAGATTTACTAAGGAATAGAACAATACTATGTTCACATCATAGATAGTCCATCTTCCTATGAGGTTTTTTAAACCTACATAAAAAAAACGTCAAAATAAGAAACATTAAATCAAGTTTTAATCAAACAACACTTCTTATTTTTAAACAATGAGTTGAATAATGATGTCATAGGGAATCAGAAGCTTAGCATAGTGAGTGAGCTTCTATGGTGAAGTGTTGCAACAATACTTCAAACCTCTAGGGTGTGCCAGTACAGTATATATCAGGTCCATGGTAACGCCCCAAATGAAGGTGTAATATACAGGTCTGCCAGTGACTTCAATCTACCCATGTTGTCTTCCACTTGAACATGTTAGATACTGGCTATTTACAATTCAATCTTGACTTATATTGGTTCAATCTTGCCTTCTTCCAAATGTATTTCACCAGTAAGGAATGTTTTTAACATACCTCCAATAAGAAGGAACTAACTACAGTAGTTACGACTAAACACAGGTCCACCAAGTGACTGAGGTACAATAATACAGGACAAGTATATACACAGTAGAGTAGAGATGATATTACATGAGAATCCTGTGGTGATGTCTCATAGTTAGCTACCATTTCAGAGGGAGCTCAATCAGATTAGGGGAGTCAGCAGGTGGCAGGTGAGATAGACTTTGTCGTGAAGACTTTAGGCTGGAATGGATTTACAGTAGGCTTGTGTGTGCTGTATGTGCGTGTTGTGTTTGTGTTGAGTCTGACTGTGTGGTGTGTCCTTGTAAGTGGGTGGGGGGTTTGAGTGTCTTTAGCTTGGCCTGGTGGTTTCCATACACTGACTACGGGACATAGTTGTATGGGACGATGTCGCTTCACCAGTTCATGATGCAGTTCCTGTTCAGGGTCATGAAGTAGACCTGGCTGCTGCCCCCGGAGCGCACCGAAGCAAAGAACACCTGAGATGCAAAATAGAAGATTACGACCACACACATTTAGATTGGGTACATTTCTGAATCCATGTGTGTGCATACCTGTTTGTGTGAGTGTGAATATGTGTGTGTGTCTGTGTGTGTGACCCACCTTGTCATTCCTCTCACAGAGGAACTTGAGTCTCTGGGCTCTCTTGTGCATGAAGACTCCGTCCAAGTGGCCTGTCTCTACAGCACGGATCTCTATGGCCTTCTCTCCCCAGCCCATGATCTGGTTAGAGCAGATATGTGCTGAACAGAGAGAAAGAGAGGGAGATAACTCAGAACACAGCAACTTTAAGAGGAAGTGTGTGTGTGTGTGTGTGTGTGTGTGTGTGTGTGTCTGTACACATGTGCCATACCAACGGAGGTGGGCATCTCGCCCCACTGAAGCACCACATCTTTGATGATGCGTCCGTAGGTGTTTACATAGACTCCCTCGTCCTCGTAGCACAGCAGCATCTCCATGCCATCCGAGCTGGGCAGGAACACGATGGCATGGGGCATTATCTGGCACTGGATCTGGACACACACAGAGAGAAGGAGTATAATATCTTTTGACCTAACAGTTAAATGCACTGATTCTCGCTCTGAATAAGAGTCTGTGAAGCAGTGTTGTAGTCGAGTCACTAGTCCCTACAGCTAATTCCGAGTCACCAATAGTCGAGTCACGAGTCCCTACGGCTAAGTCCAAGTCACAAACCCCTATGGCTAATTCCGAGTCACCAATAGTCGAGTCACGAGTCCCTACGGCTAAGTCCAAGTCACAAACCCCTATGGCTAATCCCGAATCACCAATAGTCGAGTCACGAGTCCCTACGGCTAAGTCCAAGTCACAAACCCCTATGGCTAATCCCGAGTCACCAATAGTCAAGTCACGAGTCCCTACTGCTAATTCCGAGTCACCAATAGTCGAGTCACGAGTCCCTACGGCTAATTCCGAGTCACCAATAGTCAAGTCACGAGTCCCTACGGCTAAGTCCAAGTCACAAACCCCTATGGCTAATCCCGAATCACCAATAGTCAAGTCACGAGTCCCTATGGCTGAAGTCTGAGTCTCAGTGTTTGAGTCCTGGTCTAAGTGCTCAAGTCTGAATTACTGGGTTTTGAAGTTCGAAGTGGTTCCGGTCTTCTCTATTTTTCTGTTACATATTTGACACGGCACCACACTCTTCGCACCATCTGCTGAAAAACTTTGGAAAGCAAAATGAATGATTCAGAGTTTGGTATTTTGGTTACTGCTGTTTTTTTGCACACTCATACTGATGGCTCGATGCTCGTCTGTTGCTAGAGATTCACGCCTCTATTGATTTAGCTCAGATTTAGTAGAAGAAATCTTCCCAGCAACAACTAGTGGCGGGCTGGTGGGAAGATTTTACTGTGAGCATTGAAGTAACGCAAAGATTTACCTCCTGTTGCCCAATGGTCATAAATGGCTGCAATATGCAATAGACTATGAAACAAATAAGTCATTCATACACAGGCTCACACATTTTATTTTAATGTAATGTTCAATAGTTATGTCAAGTCAGTAATGGATGAATGTTCTCCAGATGGAATTGGCTATTGCTCCTGTCAGATTGGCCAGACTATTACTTGCAATAATTGTAACAGGCTCTCAGCTACTTTTTTGTAAATCTCCCACTGATATTTGTGTAGGTTTTTTTAATGCAGAGTGAAATGTTAAGACTTGTCAGAACCTGGCTATAGGTTGCAGGGGGGAAATTAGGAGGGTAGAGCAAGACGACAAATTCAAAGAGCCTACTTCTCTAGAGGAGAGAGAAATAGCTAGACTGTTTTACTCTTAAACTCAATACTATGGTTTTCAATTTCGTAAAGCAGTTTGTGTTTCTTAACCAGGCAAAGCTAAATAGTAGTCTGGTGGTCACGGGGACACAGAGCCTGCCTTGCCTGTCTGCCCACACTCATTGCTTGCATCGCAGCAGCTCACCAGCTGATGTAGGCTGTGGCGCGTCCTTCCCACTGCTAGAGAACAGAACCCTTGCTGCTCTGCGCACACAGTTCTGATAATATTCTGCTTATCATAGTAGCATACTCAGTCCAAGTGAAAATACAAGTCACAAAAATGCGAGTCAGAGTCACCAATAGTCGAGTCAGAAGTCATGAAAAATCGGGACAGTCCTGGGCTCGAGTACTTCAACACGGCTGTGAAGTGACGAAAATGTATAGCTAGTAAGAAGTGGGTGAAAACTGTGAGGTTTTTACACCTGTCAAGTTTGGCCATCTAATCAATAAAACAGATTATTATTCATGTTTTGTAGCTATTTTAGGTGTAAATGTATTCTCAAGTCTATCTGATTTGGAAGAATTTGTGGGGGCTTAAGGATATTCTGCCCCCATAGTTTCTGTCTGGCCCTGTTTATCTGTGTGTGGTGTCACTAGGAACTTATCCACTTACATGCACTGGGATGTAGATGTCATAGTTGTTCCCAGAGTCAACGTCGATGGCGTGGAAGCCAGCAATGGAGCCATAGATGACCTTCAACCTCTGACCTTCCTCCACTGTGAGGTCTACCAACTGGGGCCTGTGGGGCAGGTCACCAAAGGACTAGAGGAGAGGAGAGAGAGAGATGGGAGATGGAAAGATAGAGGAGAAAGAGGGAGAACATAAGGGGTTTTGAATGTTGTTCTGGTTGACTGGCTGGGAAATAGAGCACCTGGCACTCAGAACAATAAGGCAGGAAAAGTGAGACCTACCTTGAAGGCCATGAATTTGTGATAAGGCTTGGGAGCCCAGGCGTATACCTCCACTGCATTCTTCATAGCTATCACCAAGAACTTGATCCTCTCATATTTCACTAGACACAAACAACAAAGCGGGATTAGAGCCTTTATATTATACTATAAATAAACACTACCAAGAAGGCAAAAACCATTTGTGTAAATATACATGGTTGGAAAATGCATTGATAATAGATGTACGGTTCAATAACGGGTCACATCACTGTTACCCTGTCTCCGTCCTTCCTTTACTCACCCACTTTGTAGTGGACACATCCCTCCATCTCCCCTACGGTGGTCCAGCCCTGCTTCTTCTCCACCTCCGGGTCATTGTGGAGGATCTTGTTCCTCAGCCAGGCCAGGTAGTACACACGCACCTTGTTCTTCTTACCTGGGACGGACACACACACACACACACACACACACACACACACACACACACACACACACACACACACACACACACACACACACACACACACACACACACACACACACACACACACTAAGAGGTTATACAGTGGATAAGAAAAGGGGCTGAGTAGCAACAGATGGAGTTTGTGATGCACAGGTCCTTGTCAAATCAAATCTAATCTTATTGGTCACATACATGTTTGTGTTCCTAGCTCCAACAGTGCAGTAATATCTAACAATTCACAGTAGTATCTAACAATTCACAACCATGCACACAAATCTAAAAGTAAAATAATGGAATTAAGAAATATATAAATATTAGGACGAGCAATGTCGGAGTGGCACTGACTAAAATACAGTATATACATATGAGATGAGTAAAGCAGTATGTAAACATTATTAAAGTGACTAGTGTTTCATTATTAAAGTGGCCAGTCTATGTATATGGGGCAGCAGCCTCTAAGGTGCAGGGTTGAGTAACCGGGTGGTAGCCGGATAGTGATGGCTATTTAACAGTCTGATGGCCTTGAGATAGAAGCTGTTTTTCAGTCTCTTGGTCCCAGCTTTGATGCACCTGTACTGACTTCACCTTCTGGATGATAGCGGGGTGAACAGGTAGTGGCTCGGGTGGTTGCTGTCCTTGATGATCTTTTTGGCCTTCCTGTGACATCGGGTGCTGTAGGTGTCCTGGAGGGCAGGTAGTTGCCCCCGGTAATGCATTGTGCAGACTGCACCACCCTCTGGAGAGCCATGCGGTTGCTGGTGGTGCAGTTGCATACCAAGTGATGATACAGCCCGACAGGACGCTCTCAATGGTGCATCTGTAAAAATTTGAGTGTTGTTGATGACAAGCCAAATTTCTTCAGCCTCCTGAGGTTGAAGAGGTGCTGCTGCGCCTTCTTCACCACACGTCTGTGTGGGTGGACCATTTCAGATCGTGAGTGACGTGTACGCCAAGGAACTTGAAGCTTTCTACCTTCTCCACTGCGGTCCCGTCGATGTAGAGAGGGTGCTTCCTCTGCTTTTTCCTGAAGTCCACGATCAGCTCCTTTGCTTTGTTGATGTTGAGGGTGAGGTTATTTTCCTGGCACCACTCAGCCAGGTCCCTCACCTCCTCCCTGTAGGCTGTCTCGTCATTGTTAGTAATCAGGCCTACTATAGTTGTGTCGTCTGCAAACCTGATGATTGAGTTGGAGGCGTGCATGGCCACACAGTCATGGGTGAACAGGGAGTACAGGAGGGGGCTGAGTACACACCCTTGTGGGGCCCCTGTGTTGAGGATCAGTGAAGTGGAGGTGTTGTTTCCTACCTTCACCACCTGGGGACGGCCAGTTGCACAGGGCGAGGATCAGACCTAGGGCCCTGAGCTTGATGATGAGCTTGGAGGGTACTATGGTGTTGAAGGCTGAGCTATGGTCAATGAACAGCATTCTTACATAGGTATTCCTCTTGTCCAGATGGGATAGGGCAGTGCGCAGTGTTATGGAGATTGCATCGTCTGTGGATCTATTGGGGCGGTAAGCAAATTGAAGTGGGTCTAGGGTGTCAGATAAGGTGGAGGTGATATGATCCTTAACTAGCCACGGGTGTATTCAGTTGAAATGAAACGTTCAGAACGTTGCAGATAGAAAGGCAAAATGTAGAGCTAACAGATTCTATCTGAGGATTTTGTGACGTGGCACTATCCTGAACAGACCCCAGGTCAGAGTGTGTTCAAGTCCTGAGCAGTACTAATCACCTGATATGGTGATGAGCAGGTTCAGTCCCTCCAGGACATCCATTTGTTGAAACCTGCGGGAATTGATGAGGGGGTAGACCTTCCCCTGACCACTACGGTCCAGCAGCTTCAGACCATTCTCTGTCCCCACCAGCAGGTTCACACCTGGGAATCACACACAGATACAAATATCCCCAAAATGCAATCAAATCAGGACCTACAGGAAATATGTAAAAGATGTGATACTCATGGTGGAGGGAATAAAATGATTAGAGTGCGGGCTATAGCTTAGACCAGCGTGCCGTCTGTCTCACCCCAGAGAGCAGCACAGAGGATCTCAGAGTTGAACCTCTTCTTGTACTTGCGGATCTCGGGGGTGTCGCTGTGGGGGCGTGTGTTGGTGGGGTTCACGTTCACCATGGAGCCTTTCCTCACCTCCATCTTCAGCTGCTCAAACCTGGAGCCCAGGCCTGGACACAGCAGGAGGGAGGCAGAGAAGCAGGCAATGTTTAGAGGGAAGAGGAGAGAGAACTTCCTTAAGGGAATGATATTGAATCAAGCTACTGTGGGCAAATGCTGCCCTCCTGCTGTGAGACATTTCCATGACTCAGATTTACTAACAGCAGTAAAGTAAAATATGCTGGATTGTGAGCCGAGTAATGAAGCTAGAGACTAGAATAGGGAACTAAGGAATTGAGGGTGTTTAGGGGAACCTCATTTAACCTCTTGATAATGAGACATTCTGTCTGTACTTACTGCCCACAGAGATGGCATCCGCAGTGTCACCTGGTGGTTGGTACATGCCCAGGTCAACAAAGGTGGTGAAGGAGGACTTGCCACTTGACGCCTTGACTAGACCCCTGGACTGATACTGAGGGAAACAGGAAGGAAGGGAGAGAATGGAGTTTTGGGCAGAGAACTATGTCCATGATTGTACTTGTATTCGGGGAGACAGTCAGAGAGACTCACATCATAGACAGAGTCTTTCCCAGGGGAGGAGTGGGAGGCGGAGTCAGTGGGGGAGTGGGAGGGCTGCACCACATCAGGCAGGTTGGTGTATCCATTGTGGCTCCGCTTCTCTGGTGTCTGCCGGGCAACGGGGACAAACCAGTCACAATGGCCCAACACAACCTCCTACATAAGAGTAACCTGACCACCCACACACATTTACACAACTCCACACACATGCATGTATACATATGTGTGTTTAATACAGATGACTTCTCTCTAGTCCAGTAGGCTACTTCCTGAAAGACATAACTCACCCTCTGCACCAGCATGGTCTGGTCCCTGTAGACTCCAGCCTGCCCCTCCTCCCCTCCCTCGCCCTCCTCCTCCTCCTCCTCCTCATGAACCACCATGGTGTTGACCGAGTCAGTGTCGGCATCCCGGGGACTAAAGACAGACAGGAGAGGATGTCAAGGAGGAAGAAACAGAGGAAAATGACAGAACAGCAGAGGATATGAAGTAGACAGGAAAATGAAAGAAGGGAAGGTGAGGGTGGCGGTATAAAGAGGATAAGAATGGGCTTTCAATGTCATTATTCACACGAGAGGCAGTCTCTCCTTTCAATGTCATTATTCACACGAGAGGCCGTCTCTCCTTTCAATGTCATTATTCACACGAGAAGCCCTCTCTCCTTTCAATGTCATTATTCACACGAGAGGCCGTCTCTCCTTTCAATGTCATTATTCACACGAGAAGCCCTCTCTCCTTTCAATGTCATTATTCACACGAGAGGCCGTCTCTCCTTTCAATGTCATTATTCACACGAGAAGCCCTCTCTCCTTTCAATGTCATTATTCACACGAGAGGCCGTCTCTCCTTTCAATGTCATTATTCACACGAGAAGCCCTCTCTCCTTTCAATGTCATTATTCACACGAGAGGCCGTCTCTCCTTTCAATGTCATTATTCACACGAGAAGCCCTCTCTCCTTTCAATGTCATTATTCACACGAGAGGCCGTCTCTCCTTTCAATGTCATTATTCACACGAGAGGCCGTCTCTCCTTTCAATGTCATTATTCACACGAGAAGCCCTCTCTCCTTTCAATGTCATTATTCACACGAGAAGCCCTCTCTCCTTTCAATGTCATTATTCACACGAGAGGCCGTCTCTCCTTTCAATGTCATTATTCACACGAGAAGCCCTCTCTCCTTTCAATGTCATTATTCACACGAGAAGCCCTCTCTCCTTTCAATGTCATTATTCACACAAGAAGCTGTCTCTCCTTTTTTCTCCTTCCTGTTTGTCAGTGTGTGTGTTCTCCCACCCTGGTACTGACCGGTCTGTAGGGCTGTCCTCCTCCTCATTCCCCTCTCCACTCTCACTCTCCTCACTGCTCTCACTGCCTTCTGAGGATGAGGAGTAGTCATTGGCCTTCACTGGAGGTCTGGGCTGCTCCTCAGGACGCTCCTTAGCATACAGCCCATGGTCCTGAACACACACACGACAGGTTTTACCAGCATACTAGGACTATGACAGGCATGTGTAACTTAACACAGCAGCCTGACATAGTGAAACCAATACTTGTGTATCACAGCACACACACAGATACTTACCTCTCCTATAGCTCTCTTGTAACTCTGTGCATAGGAAGAAGCAGTGGACAAACAGGGAAGTGAGCGGTGTAGGAAGAGAGAAAAAGTGCAGAGAATAGGATATGAAAAAAGGAGAAACTGTTAGTGTAGGAGTCAATATCCAGAAAAATATCTGCTGTAGGGATTGGGGAGTGAGTGCAGGTGTTACAATAGTGCAGAATAGTCAGTGAAAATACATTTTAAAAGTGATAAGCTGAAAAGAAGAAGCGTGTGAACAGCTGATAAATGGGAAGGGTCTGTAAAGTGTCTGAATATCCTTCATGCAGTGTTCACCGTGAGGGGGTTTTACAGGTGAGGGGTACTTACAGCAGGGCGACTGGGGCGGGATGACGTGCGAGACTCCCCTGGCTTGTGCCCCGTCATGCGCCCGTCATGGCCTAGTATGGGGGAGTCTATTTTGGAGGAGCCTGAAACCAACATTCTGAATGTCACCATGGAACTGCTAACATCATTGCTGGGGCTTGCTTTCATTCCATAAGAGGGATCAACAGAAAGAGAAAGAGATAGATAAGCAGAGTCACAGAGAATGTGATCGACTCACTGAGTATCCGGTGCCTCTCCAGAGAGCCAGTCTGGGGTAGATTGGATACGAGGTTCATGCTATCTCCTCTCTCCCAGCGGTCGTTGCGGCTGAGGTCTGGGTTGCTGTTACAAGGAAGAGATAAGATCAGTTATTAAGCCTCAGCAGTGAATATCATAACTCTGTCATGATCTACCATCATCCATGGGTCATGATTGGAATCAGAATAGTCTTCTGACATGTTTAAAATGTGAATGTATTGCCAAATGAGCTCATGAGTGAGACAGGGAGTAAAAGTGACTTATTGTTTGGTGCTTTAGATTATCATCAGCTGAGTATTTAGACAAATCATGATTTTGCGGAGGTGTTGTTTAGTGGGGACAAATTTTCGGCATAATTCTCTAAAACACTGCTTACCCGCTAAATAGTTCCATTGAAAACATCGCCAGATACCTCCATGTTAGCATGTAGTGCATAAAATATGAATAAACACGTGCCCTTTCTGAAGAGGGAGGGAGGAACTGGGAACAGGCTTTGGCAGAGGGAGGTATGGACTTCGTTAAGACAGATTGGAAAGTGTTTGCCGCCAAAACCTAAATCAAGAAGCGGGAGATTTGGTTCTAGGAGCCGGAATTAGAATGAGTAGCTTAGATGTGTCCGTCTGAGTTACCTGGCTCTGACTGGATGCCTGATGCCAGATGATAGGTTGGTGTTGAGAGCTGTGGCAATGGAGGCGGTCCTCTGGGGAATCTGCGAAAGATGGAGAGATATCCGACATTACTAAATACACTATATGACCAAAAGTATGTGAACATCTGCTCGTCGAACATCTCATTCCAAAATCATCGGCATTAATATGGACTTGGTCGCCCCTTTGCTGCTATAACAGCCTCCACTCTTCTGGGAAGGCTTTCCACTAGATGTTGGAACATTGCTGAGGGGACTTGCTTCCCCGCAGTGCCAGACCTCACTGATGTTGGACGATTAGGCCTGGCACGCAGTCTGCATTCCAATTCATTCTAAAGGTGTTCGATGGGGTTGAGGTCAGGGCTCTGTGCAGGCCAGTCAAGTTCTTCCACACCGATCTCAACAAACCATTTCTGTATGGACCTCGCTTTGTGTACGGGGACATTGTCATGCTGAAACAGGAAAGGGCCTTTTCCAAACTGTTGCCACAAAGTTGGAAGTACAGAATCGTCTAGAATGTCATTGTATGCTGTAGCATTAAGATTTCCCTTCACTGGAACTAAAGGGCCCTAGCCCGAACCATGAAAAACAGCCCCAGACCATTAGTCCACTTCCAAACTTTACAGTTGGCACTATACTCTTCTGGCATCCGCCAAACCCAGATTCGGCTGTTAAACTACCAGATAGTAAAGCGTGATTCATCAATCCAGAGAACGCGTTTCCACTACTCCAGAGTCCAATGGTGGTGAGATTTACACCACTCCAGCAGACGCTTGGCATTGTGATCTTAGGCTTGGAAGCTCCCGACGAATAGTTATTGTGCTGACGTTGCTTCCAGAGGCAGTTTGGAACTCGGTAGTGAGTGTTGCAACCGAGGACAGACAATTTTTACGCACCACACGCTTCAGCATTCGGAGGTTCCATTCTGTGAGCTTGTGTGGCCTACCACTTCACGGCTGAGCCGTTGTTGCTCCTAGACGTTTCCACTTCCAATAACAGCACTTACAGTTGACCGGGGCAGCTCTAACAGGGCAGAAATTTGATGAACTGACTTGTTGGAAAGGTGGCATCCTATGATGGTGCCATGTTGAAAGTCACTGAGCTCTTCAGTTAGGCCATTCTACTGCCAATGTTTATATATGGAGATTTCATGGCTGTGCGCTCGATGTTATACAGGTCAGCAACAGGTGTGGCTAAAATAGCCGAATCCACTAATTTGAAGGGGTGTCCACATACTTTTGTATATACAGAACCAGTCAAAAGTTTGGACACACCTAAACATTCAAGGGTTTTTCTTTATTTTAACTTTTTTTTTGTATTTATTTCACCTTTATTTAACCAGGTAGGCCAGTTGAGAAGAAGTTCTCATTACAACTGTGACCTGGCCAAGATAAAGCAAAGCAGTGCGACAAAAACAACACAGAGTTACACATGGGATAAACAAAAGTACTGTCAATAACGCAATAGAAAATCTGTATACAGTGTGTGCAAATTAAGTAAGGAGGTAAGGCAAAAAAAATAGGCCACAGTGGCGAAGTAATTACAATTGAGCAATTTACCCTGGAGTGATATATGTGCAGATGAGGATGTGCAAGTATAAACACTGGTGTGCTAAAGAGCAGAAAAAAAAAGAAAAAAAAACTTATGGGGATGGGGTAGGTAGTTGGTTGGATGGGCTATTTATGGATTGGCTGTGTACAGCGATCGGTAAGCTGCTCTGACAGCTGATGCTTTAAGTTAGCGAGGGAGATATAAGTCTCCAACTTCAGTGATTTTTACAATTGGTTCAAGTCATTGGCAGCAGAGAACTGGAAGGAAAGGCGGCCAAAGGAGGTGTTGGCTTTGGGGGATGACCAGTGAAATATACCTGCTGGAGTGTGTGCTACGGGTGGGTGTTGCTATGGTGACCAGTGAGCTGAGATAAGGCGTAGCTTTACCTAGCAAAGATAGATGACCTGAAGCCAGTGGGGGTCTGGCGACGAATATGTAGCGAGGACCAGCCAACAAGAGCATACAGGTCGCAATGGTGGGTAGTATATGGGGCTTGGTGACACAACAGATGGCACTATGATAGACTGCAACCAATTCGCTGAGTAGAGTGTTGGAGGCTATTTTGTAAATGACATCGCCGAAGTCAAGGATCGGCAGGATAGTCCGTTTTACGAGGGTATGTTTGGCAGCATGAGTGAAGGAGGCTTTGTTGCAAAATAGGAAGCCGATTCTAGATTTTTTGGATTGGAGATGCTTAATGTGTGTCTGGAAGGAGTTAACAGTCTAGCCAGACACCTAGGTATTTATAGTTGTCCACATATTCTAAGTCAGAACCGTCCAGAGTAGGGATGCTAGGCGGGCGGGCAGAGATCGGTTGAAGAGCATGCATTTCGTTTTACTAGCATTTAAGAGCAGTTGGAGGCCACGGAAGGAGTGTTGTATGGCATTCAAGCTCGTTTGGAGGTCTGTTAACACAGTGTCCAAAGAAGGGCCAGATGTATACAGAATGGTGTCTTCTGCGTAGAGGTGGATCAAAGAATCACCCGCAGCAAGAGTGACATCATTGATATATACAGAGAAAAGAGTCGGCCAGAGAATTGAACCCTGTGGCACCCCCATAGAGACTGCCAGAGGTCTGGACAACAGGCCCTCCGATTTGACACACTGAACTCTATCTGAAAAGTAGTTAGTGAACCAGGCGAGGCAGTCATTAGAGAAACCAAGGCTATTGAGTCTGCCGATAAGAATACGGTGATTGACAGAGTCGAAAGCCTTGGCCAGGTCGATCAACAGGGCTGAGGTGCCTGTCACCAGCTCGGAAACCGGATTGCATAGTGGAGAAGGTACGGTGGGATTCAAGATGGTCGATGATCTGTTTGTTCACTTGGCTTTCGAAGACTTTAGAAAGGCATTTTAGAATAATAGTGACGACATCAAAACTATGAAATAACACATATGGAATCATGTAGTAACCAAAAAAGTGTTAAAGATGAACATGTGTTGGGGTTGACATTCATATACAAGGATTATACTCAAATTTTTACCTCAACATTGGGTGAAACAAACAATAACCTAAACGTAGGCTAATTTTGCTGGGGGGCAAGAAGGAGATGTGGGATCTTTCTCCCACGTATTTCCATGGCAATTCCATTGTTTTGGTCGAGTTCGATTGACCTCTTTACCGCATGTATAGATGCACGTTCATGTCATCGTCACCAATCAACTGCATTACAGTTAAAAACGACTGACTACCACCACTGTATGCTGCCTATGCTACCAGCTTATACGAACGAGAGTTAGCATTTAGCAGTCACTTCTTCTAAACCTGAAAAGAAACTTCTAAATGTTATGCAGTGAAAACTGTCAAATCTGACTTTAGTAACCACATTGTGGGCCTGTTACAATACATCAATCATGATGGATGACGAATAGTCACATTGTTAAATCTGATTTGCTAATGTGCACCAATGCGAAGTCCTTCTATCCCCCACGGTCTGCGTTCCATTTGCCTCTACCACATGTACACTAGGTGTACAAAACATTAAGTACATCTGCCATTTTCAGGTAGATCAGCTTTAATATTGCAGATAGATTGTAGCTCTCATCATTGTAATTGTCTGCATCATTTCCATTCCCCTGTATATTTTTTTGTAAATATACAGTACCAGTCAAGATGACACACCTACTCATTCAAGGGTTTTTCTTTATTTTTACTATTTTCTACATCGTAGAATGATAGAGAAGACATCAACACTATGAAATAACACATATGGAATCATGTAGTAACCAAAAAAGTGTTAAATCAAAATATACTGCTAAAAAAAAATAAAGGGAACACTTAAACAACACATCCTAGATCTGAATGAAAGAAATAATCTTATTAAATACTTTTTTCTTTACATAGTTGAATGTGCTGACAACAAAATCACACAAAAATAATCAATGGAAATCCAATTTATCAACCCATGGAGGTCTGGATTTGGAGTCACACAAAATTAAAAGTGGAAAACCACACTACAGGCTGATCCAACTTTGATGTAATGTCCTTAAAACAAGTCAAAATGAGGCTCAGTAGTGTGTGTGGCCTCCACGTGCCTGTATGACCTCCCTACAATGCCTGGGCATGCTCCTGATGAGGTGGCGGATGGTCTCCTGAGGGATCTCCTCCCAGACCTGGACTAAAGCATCCGCCAACTCCTGGACAGTCTGTGGTGCAATGTGGCGTTGGTGGATGGAGCGAGACATGATGTCCCAGATGTGCTCAATTGGATTCAGGTCTGGGGAACAGGCGGGCCAGTCCATAGCATCAATGCCTTCCTCTTGCAGGAAGTGCTGACACACTCCAGCCACATGAGGTCTAGCATTGTCTTGCATTAGTAGGAACCCAGGGCCAACCGCACCAGCATATGGTCTCACAAGGGGTCTGAGGATCTCATCTCGGTACCTAATGGCAGTCAGGCTACCTCTGGCGAGCACATGGAGGGCTGTGCGGCCCCCAAAGAAATGCCACCCCACACCATGACTGACCCACCGCCAAACCGGTCATGCTGGAGGATGTTGCAGGCAGCAGAACGTTCTCCACGGCGTCTCCAGACTCTGTCACGTCTGTCACGTGCTCAGTGTGAACCTGCTTTCATCTGTGAAGAGCACAGGGCGCCAGTGGCGAATTTGCCAATCTTGGTGTTCTCTGGCAAATGCCAAACGTCCTGCACGGTGTTGGGCTGTAAGCACAACCCCCACCTGTGGACGTCGGGCCCTCATACCACCCTCATGGAGTCTGTTTCTGACCGCTTGAGCAGACATGCACATTTGTGGCCTGCTGGAGGTCATTTTGCAGGGCTCTGGCAGTGCTCCTACTGCTCCTCCTTGCACAAAAGGGGAGGTAGCGGTCCTGCTGCTGGGTTGTTGCCCTCCTACGACCTCCTCCACGTCTCCTGATGTACTGGCCTGTCTCCTGGTAGCGTCTCCATGCTCTGGACACTACGCTGACAGACACAGCAAACCTTCTTGCCACAGCTCGCATTGATGTGCCATCCTGGATGAGCTGCACTACCTGAGCCACTTGTGTGGGTTGTAGACTCCGTCTCATGCTACCACTAGAGTGAAAGCACCGCCAGCATTCAAAAGTGACCAAAACATCAGCCAGGAAGCATAGGAACCTGCAGAACCACTCCTTTATTGGGGGTGTCTTGCTAATTGCCTATAATTTCCACCTGTTGTCTATTCCATTTGCACAACAGCATGTGAAATGTATTGTCAATCAGTGTTGCTTCCTAAGTGGACAGTTTGATTTCACAGAAGTGTGATTGACTTGAAGTTACATTGTGTTGTTTAAGTGTTCCCTTAATTTTTTTGAGCAGTGTATATTTTAGATGTTAGATTCTTCAAAGTAGCCATCCCTTGCATTGATGACAGTTATGCATACTCTCAACCAGCTAGCTTAAGGAATGCTTTTGCAACAGTTTTGAAGGAGTTCCCACATATGCTGAGCACTTGTTGGTTGCTTTTCCTTCACTCATCCCAAACCATCTTAATTGGGTTGAGGTTGGGCGATTGTGGAGGCCAGGTCATCTGATGCAGCACTCCCCCTCTTGGTCAAACAGCCTTTACACAGCCTGGAGGTGTGTTTTGGGTTATTACCCTGTTGAAACACAAATGATAGTGGGACTAAACGCAATCCAGATGGGGTGGCGGATTGCTGCAGAATGCTGTGGTAGCCATGCTGGTTAAGTGTGCCTTGAATTCTAAATAAATAACACAGTGTCACCAACAAAGCACCTCCAAACCATCATGTGGAGATCATCCGTTCACCTACTCTGCGTCCTCTTCTTATTGGTGTCCTTTAGTACTGGTTTCTTTGTAGCAATTCAACCATGAAGGCATTATTCACGCAGTCTCCTCTGAACAGTTGATGTTGAGATGTGTCTGTTACTTGAACTCTGTGAAGCATTTATTTGGGCTGCAATCTGAGGGGCAGTTAACTCTAATGAACTTATCCTCTGCAGCAGAGGTAACTCAGGGTCTTCCTTTCCCGTGGCGGTCCTCATGAGAGCCAGTTTCATCATAGCGCTTGATGGTTTTTGTGACTGCACTTGAATAAACATTGAAAGTTCTTGAAATGTTCCAGACTGACTGATCTTCATGTCTTGTAGGAATGGCGGACTGTCGTTTCTCTTTGCTTATTTGAGCCGTTCTTGCCATAATATAGACTTGGTCTTTTACCAAATAGGGCTATCTTCCGTATACCACCCCTACCTTGTCACAATACTGATTGGCTGAAACGCATTAAGAAGGAAAGAAATTCCACAAATTAACTTTTAACAAAGCACACCTGTTAATTGAAATGCATTCCAGGCGACTACATCATGAAGCTGGTTGAGAGAATGCCAAGAGTGTGAAAAGCTGTCATCAAGGCAAAGGGTGGCTACTTTAAAGATTCTCAAATATAAAATATATTTTGATTTGTTTTACACTTTTTTGCTTACTACATGATTCCATATGTGTTATTTCATAGTTTTGATGTTTTCACTTTTATTCTACAATGTAGAAAAGAGTAAAAAAATGTTTTAAACTTGAATGAGTAGGTGTGTCCAAACCTTTGACTGGTACAGTATATCTAAAAGACTAAAACCAGCAGGTGGCCTCTCACCTTGGGCGGCTGTTCGATCTCCGGCAGGCGGATCCAGGGGCCGCGGTCCTCCCTTTTGCGAGGCTGTGGGGCGGGGCTCTCGGAGGTGGGATCAGAGTTCTGTCGGACCAGCTCCCTGGAGTGGACGGGGCGGGGGGTGGGGGAGGGGTCCTGGGTGGGGAAGGCGGACATGGTCTTAGTGGGCTGGTCACACAGGGACTGGGAGCGGGGGACAGGGGCAGCGTAGGGCTTCAGCGGGACCAAGTGGGCCATCTGGAACTGCAGGGGTGCAGCAGTGAGGAAGGAGGGAACGGAGGAAGTGAGTATGGAGGTGGAGGACAGCGCAGGGTCAGGTAGTAAGAGCAAGCAAAATAGAGTGATAGGACGGAGGATTGTGCAGGGCATATAGGGATTTTTGCCATTTTATGAAATTAGGGAAATAAGACGATATGAAAGCAATAAGAAGGGAAAAGGGTGGGTCCAGGAGGAGGAGAGGGGAGAAAAGGAAGGAAAAGAAGATTGCAAATAAATAAAGGTAAAATAAACATTATTAGACAGGGGGTAATGCAGTCCAAGGAAAAAGACATAGGGAAGGAAAGAACATCAAATTTTTCTCTCAACTTTGACACATTGCAGTCTCCATTGTGATAAACCAGTATTTCAACAACATGCCTACACTATATTGTAACAAGGGAAACATATTAATAAAGTACACACAAATATATTCCCAGATGAACAAACACCAACACACACCTTGCCCTGCCCCCCCTGAGGCTCAACAGGCCGCTGCATAGGCGGGGTCTGAGCAGCCTGGCCCCCTCCGGATTGGCTGATGGAGTCAGAGCGTGATTGGATGGCAGTGTCAGAGACAGTGTTGCAGATTTTGGGGGAGCCCTGCCTGTTGAGCTTACTGCGCTCCTCCACCTGAGACAGAGGAAAATGGAGGAAATAAGGGGAGAAGTGATGGGGGGAGAGGGAGGGAGAGATGTCGAATCAGACTAACTTTCAGGAAAAAATATGACACTTAAGGTGATACTGCATAACTGCTTGATGCTAGCTTGTTACAGGGTAATTGCTGAATATATTCCTCTGGTATTACTCTAGGTTATAAAACCCTATTTAATGAAAGGTGTGGTCGATAAGGTTATTTAAGTTGAAGTTATAGCACGTTCCACTGTTCATGTCCGTGTGGCATTATTGTACCTCTCGGGCCCATGCAGGCTTATTGTTGGGCTCCACGTTCTTGCTGTAGTGGTAGAGGGGCTGGGGCTTCTTGTCCTGTTGCTGCTGCTGCAGGGACACCAGGTAGGCATGTTCCTGCTGCAGCTGCCTCTGCAGACGCTCCGACTGCCTCTGCTCCTCCAGCTGCTTACGCTTGTATTCCTGCACACACCATCATTTTTTAGGCCTTTTCTAGGCACTTTTCTAGGCCTGAGCATGGCTAGTACACCCCTTTGACATGCCCCCCAAACAGACACAATCCTACATACAAAGATGGGGACATCATGCAGGGTATACATAGACAAGGGCCTTATTCTCAGAGTTCTCTCAATGATTCTCTAGTTCTCTCAAGAAATGTTTTCGTAAAATAAAGAAGCAAAATACAGTACGTTAGTGCAAACCGTCAAACTGGAATTTTGACGCCTCTAGTGGTGAGAGGTGTGAAGTGCCAGTAGGAGGAGGAGGGTAAGGTAAGCAGTATGCCCTGCAGGCAGAGGTAGGGGTAGACTAGGGCTGAGGAGAGGAGGTGACTGCAGGATAAAGGAAGGAAGAGAGTTACCATGAGCAGTGCCTGCTCCTGAAGCAGCTGCTGCTGAAGGATTTCTAACTGCCGCTGTTCCTCCTCTAACTTATGTCTTATGAACTCCTGAAGAGAGAGGTGGAGGAGGGGTGAAGAGGGAAAGGAAAGACAATGGAGAAGAAGAGGATAGATATAAATAGACCACGATGTAGGGGGGAAATTATGACTGTCATACACTAGTTAGTACACAGCCTTAGTGATTTGTCATGGCTTTAAAATGCTACAGGTAAACTAAACGCTACTGATAAAAAGGTATTAGCTTTTGCAGTTTGAGTGTTAGCCTCTACAATACAAATCCATATAAATTGCATCACTTCTTCATTTAGGACTCGATGCAGGTTAGTTATCGCTTAGAAACGGGCAATGGTAGGAGAGTTAAACGGTTTATGGAGAAAAGGAGACTAGGAGAATTGATTATAAAACGTAGGTTGACTGTGATATAATGCCAGTCGCAGTGTTACGAAGGTAGAGCAGAAACGAAGCAAAAGAGAGACGCAGAAACTGAGCTCACCCACAGAAAACTCATCTCTGTATAAATACTCTAATTTAGATCCCTGCTGCCATGGCAACCAGCTCACGGACATTCCACAGCCAGAATGGCTTGCAGTAGCCTGCAGAGTAGGCTACGCCCACACCTCTCCACAATTGGCTGATTGTGCTCCTGCGCTTCTCGTGGTTGGTTACCTGCTCCCTCTCGGCCAGCCTCCTATCCTCCTCCCTCCTTATATCGTCAAGTCTCCGATGGGGGCCCTTTTCTTGCTGTCTCACCATCTCTCGCTCTTTTCTCTGTTGCTGAGAGGGATGACAGGAGAGAGAGGGAGAGAAATGAGTGTGGAAGCCACTTTTGCATATTATGTTATGGTTATAATGGATGCCTTACTTTTGCATAAAGCGTTTGTTTTCTTCCTCCACTGTGAGAGGAAATAAAAGGTGTGAAAGAGCAAGCGAGAGAGAAAGATCGGGAGGAGGGGGGAGATGTTGGTTGTGAGTCACACATGTACCGCCAGCCACTGCAGCCCTGCTCATCTTCTGAGACTGACCTGCTCCCTGATTCAAACACTTGGCCAGTTGTTCTTTTAAACCTTTACCGGTCTCTCCTTATAAAACATTTTTATTATTATTAAAAACTTAAATTCCTACTACTAAGAACTCAAACACAAACTATCAATATGTTTATTTTTTTTCAACTTGATGTTTATTTAAGAAATAACAGATCTCTACCAGGCGGTTGAGAAGTCAGAATACAGCCATAGCAGCAATGCCATACATGCGGTAAATGTCTGCTAAACACTGACTGGTTCATTTAAGCTAGTTAACATACAGAATTCAGTGGTGGTAGTTAGTCGTTTTGAACTGTATTGCAGTTGATTGATGACATGAACATGTGTTGGGATTGACATCCATATGCAAACATTATACTCAAATGTTTACCACAACATTGTGTGAAACACAAACAATAGCCTAAACGCAGGCTAATTTTGCTGGGGGGCAAGGAGGAGATTCAGTATCTTTCTCCAACGTGTTTCCATGGCAATTCCATTGTTTTGGTCGAGTTTGATTTTTTTTTATACCTTTATTTAACTAGGCATGTCAGTTAAGAACAAATTCTTATTTACAATGACAGCCTAGGAACAGTTGGTTAATTGCCTTGTTCAGGGGCAGAACGACAGATTTTTACCTTGTCAGCTCAGGTATTCGATCTTGCAACCTTTTGGTTACTGGTCCAACGCCGCTTTACCGCATGTATAGATGCATATTCATGTCATCGTCACCAATCAACTGCATTACAGTTAAAAACGACTGACTACCACCACTGTATGCTGCCTATGCTACCAGCTTATACGAACGAGAGTTAGCATTAAGCAGTCACTTCTTCTAAACCTGAAAAGAAACTTCTAAATGTTATGCAGTGAAAACTGTCAAATCTGACTTTAGTAACCACATTGTGGGCCTGTTACAATACATCAATCATGACGGATATCCACTTTGTTAAATCTGATTTGTTAATGTGCGCAAATCCGACGTCCTTCCATCCCCCACGGTCTGCGTTCCATTGGCCTCTACCGCATGTACCCTACAGTAACTGTACAAAACAAGTACATCTACCCATTTTTTGGGGGGGGGGGGGGTGTAGATCAGCTTTAATATTGCAGATAGATTGTAGCTCTCATCATTGTAATTGTCTGCATCATTTCCATTCCCCTATATATTTTTGGGTAAATATACAGTACCAGTCAAGTTTGGACACACCATCTCATTCAAGGGTTTTTCTTTATTTTTACTATTTTCTACATTGTAGAATAATAGTGAAGACGTCAAAACTATGAAATAACACATGTAGTAACCAAAAAGTGTTAAATCAAAACATGAGATTCTTCAAAGTAGCCACCCTTTGCCTTGACGACACAGTCTTTCATGAGGTGTCACCTGGAATGCTATTCCAACAGTCTTAAAGAAGTTCCCACATATGCTGAGCACTTGTTGGCTGCTTTTCCTTCACTCTGCGGTCCAACTCATCCCAAACCATCTCAATTGGGTTGAGGTCGGGTGATTGTGGAGGCCAGGTCATCTGATGCAGCACTCCATCACTCTCCCTCTGGAGGTGTGTTTTGGGTCATTGTCCTGTTGAACAGCAAATTATAGTTCCACTAAGCGCAAACCAGATGGGATGGCATATTGCTGCAGAATGCTGTGGTAGCCATGCTGGTTAAGTGTGCCTTTGAATTCTAAATAAATCCCAGACAGTGTCACCGGCAAAGCAGCCCCACACCATCACACCTCCTCCTCCATGCTTCACGGTGGGAACCACAGATGCGGAGATCATCCGTTCACGTACTCTACGTCTTACAAAGACACAGCGGTTGGAATCAAAAATCTCAAATTTGGAGTCATCAGACCATAGACAGATTTCCACCGGTCAAATATCCATTGCTTGTGCTTCTTGGCCCAAGGAAGTCTCTTCTTCATATTGGTGTCCTTTAGTAGTGGTTTCTTTGAAGCAATTCGATAATAAAGGCCTGATTCACACAGTCTCCTCTGAACAGTTGATGTTGAGATGTGTCTGTTACTTGAACTCTGTGAAGCATTTATTTGGGCTGCAATTTCTGAGGCTGGTAACTCTAATGAACTTATCCTCTGCAGCAGAGTTAACTCTGGGTCTTCCTTTCCTGTAGCGGTCCTCATGAGAGCCAGTTTCATCATAGTGCTTGAAGAAACTTTGAAAGTGCTTGAAATGTTCCGGATTGACTGACCATCATGTCTTAATGTAATGATGGACTGTCGTTTCTCTTTGCTTATTTGAGCTGTTCTTGCCATAATATGGACTTGGTCTTTTACCAAATAGGCTATCTTCTGTATACCAACCCTACCTTGACACAACACAACTGATTGGTTCAATTGCACTAAGAAATTCGACAAATTAACTTTCAACAAGGCACACCTGTGAATTGAAATGCTTTCAATCAATCAATCAATCAAATGTATTTATGAAGCCCTTCTTACATCAGCTGATGTCACGAAGTGCTGTACAGAAACCCAGCCTAAAACCCCAAACAGCAAGCAATGCAGGTGTAGAAGCACAGTGGCTAGGAAAAACTCCCTAGAAAGGCCAAAACCTAGGAAGAAACCAAGAGAGGAACCAGGTTATAAGGGGTGGCCAGTCCTCTTCTGGCTGTGCCGGGTGGAGATTATAACAGAACATGGCCAAAATGTTCAAATGTTCATAGATGACCAGCAGGGTCAAATAATAAATTAGGTGACTACCTCATGAAGGTGGTTGAGAGAATGCCAAGAGTGTGCAAAGCAATCAAGGCAAAGGGTGGCTACTTTGAAGAATCTCAAAAATAAAACACTTTTTTGGTTACTACATGAGTCCATGTGTGTTATTTCATAATTTTGTTGAAAACAACGTAGAAAACAGTAAAATAAAGGAAAACTCTTGAATGAGTACAGTACGAGTCAAAAGTTTGCACACACCTACTCATTCCAGGGTTTTTCTTTATTTTTTACATTGTAGAATAATAGAAAAGACATCAAAACTATGAAATAACACAATAATTAAAAATACATTATACCCCTTTTTCTCCCCAACTTCATGGTATCCAATTGGTAGTTACAGCCTTGCCTCATCGCTGCAACTCCTGTACGGACTCGGGAGAGGTGAAGGTCGAGAACCGTGCATCCTCCGAAACACAACCCAGCCAAGCCGCACTGCTTCTTTACACAATGCCCGCTTAACCCGGAAGCCAGCCACACCAATATGTCGGAAGAAACACCGTGTCAGCGTGATTGCGCCCGGCCTGCCACAGGAGATGCTAGAGCGCGATGGGACAAGAACATCCCTACCAGCCAAACCCTCCCTTAACCCGGACGATGTTGGGCCAATTGTGCGCCGCCCCATGGGTCTCCCAGTAGCGGCCTGCTGCGAAAGAGCCTGGACTCAAACCAGGATCTCTAGTGGCACAGCGATGCAGTCAGTGCCTTAAACCACTGCACCACTCGGGAGGCCCATGAAATACCACATTTTGACTGCGACCAAAAACAAGCTACATATTGACAGTAGCAAAACAAATGTTCTAATGATTCTGTCTCTTCGCTAATATTAGGAAGGTGTTAATGTTTTATATATTTGAATTGCAAAACATAGCATTTTTACTCATCTCAACAATATTTAAAAAACATACTTTAGGTCTGCGTCAATGGAGTTCATAGATGGGTAAACTTTGGTAAATGTAAAAAAAAAATATATGGTAATTTATGTCCAAACATGAATATTCAATTACATTGAAATGAATGTGTTTTCAGGATGTGTTTGTTGCAATGTCCCCCGAAAGGAATTATATATTTCAAATATTTCACGTTTCCCACATATTCAGACATTTTGAGATAATAATGTATGACAAAGTGCAGTTCTCTTATTGCATACAGTGACAACCGCCTGGCTGAGCACATTTTTACAAAATTCTTACTTTTTAGGCTTTTTACATTTTAACAATTTATTTTCATATGCCTACTCTTCAAGGTCTCAACTAACAGGAATGGTGCAATATTAATCCCTCATCAACTGAATTCCTGCCTCTTATCCCATATATTTTGTGACAGAGTTCTTACAGCCCCGAGTGAGCAAAGTTAGAGTGCCACAACACTGAACTGCAGCAACCCAAAAATATACAAAGTATGTTTTTTGATGCAGTGGGGCTGGGGGAGTTGACCAATTAAGTTAATGTGAAGATTCTTTTCATATCCACTTCGAAATCCATTGCCAAAACATGCTCTGCCAGCCAGTTGAGAATAGGGCTAAAGGGTGAAAGATGCAGTCCGGGATCTTCAGCACTTACAAATTCTTAACATACTGTACAAATTCCTATTCGTAACATATCATACGAATTGCATGACGTAGTACACAATTGTCTACAATTTTCAGGGACCCGTTTTGGTTTGTGAGCACTACTTTCAAAACTACTGGCTGAAATGATACAAAAGCTCTGGAGCATCACTTTAATTGGTATCGCCCTGAATAGTAAGCCGCCTTCTGAAAAGACACTACATCCTCCCTATTAAAACAACTCCCTTAAGAGAGCCTTCCTCATTGTTGTATTAAAACAAGATATAACTTGCTAATGACATGTTTTACATTTAAGATGCTTGTCTTCTCTTTTGTTGTTGCCAATTAATGATGAACTATCTCCAGAGACCATTCAGCGATAAAAAATGTTTTCTCTCCCTGAAGAAAAGTTGATACCTGACCTTGTGATAATCAATTCCCATCTACTGCATGTGGTGAATCTAACATTTGAGATTTAAATCCAATTGAATTCTTTCAGTTGGCACAGAAATTATATACATTATTTATTATATACATTATTTTTAAAAAAGCAATATAGATAGCTTTTTTAATTTAACTAGGCAAGTCAGTTAAGAACAAATTCTTATTTACAATGACGGCCTACCGGGGAACCGTGGGTTAACTGCCTTGTTCAGGGGCAGAACAACATATTTTTATCTTGTCAGCTCGGGGATTCGATCCAGCAACCTTTCGGTTACTGGCCCAACGCTCTAACCACTAGGCTACCTGGCATGACCAACTTGCTAAATTAGCAAGCTTCATATCCTGCTGTATTATGGCATCTTCAAAAACACTGTACAGTGTGTTTTGGCAATATACATAACACCCTAGTACAAGCCCAGTAAACCTGGCTACTGTGAAAACCTTAGACTTTGGGTGACATAAATAACTGTATAAAAGCTTGTGATGATTCATTCTCTGTAAGTTAGAATAAAGTCAGCTGAACCATGTTGGTCACTGGTTTTACCTCAAAGCGTAAAATCAGGGTTTACTTGAACCTGCTAAAGAACACTAGCCGCAGTTGATAAGGCTGTGTGTGACTGTGTCAGTGGAGTTCTCTCGTTTGGGCAAAAGCCCGTCCTCCGTCCTCTCTCCTCCGTGACTCGGAAACCGATAAGTGGTTGAGGTGTGCGTAAATTTGTTAGTAGACAAACAGAAGACGGTCCTACCCTCCTTGATAGCCTCCTTTTATCGATAAAATGTCTTGCACAACTAACTAAATTTGTTTTTAGCACTTCACACATTTATTTTGGGATCCACCCCTGTAAAAGTAATTTCATACGAGTGCATTTGTCCACTTTCCCTCTCCTCACCAACTCTCCTTGATTAACTTTTACCTTTTCAAAAGGAGGTGAGAGGACAGAGGAGTGAGGGCGCAGGAGGTGAGAGAGGGCACAGGAGGTGAGAGAGGGCACAGGAGGTGAGAGAGGGCACAGGAGGTGAGAGGGCGTGGGCGGAGGTGAGGGAGGACGGAGGAGAGAGGGCGCAGGAGGTGAGAGAAGAAGAAGGAGAGAGGGCGCAGGAGGTGGGAGAGGACGGAGGAGAGAGGGCGCAGGAGGTGAGCAAATCTAATTGATATAAGGCCTGTGTGTTGTCGTGGAAATGGCAAGATTATATTATAATGCTTGTATTGTATTATAATGGTTGTTTTATTCGACAGAATAGAGTATTCTGTTAACTATTGTGTGTGTGTTTTACTGAGGATGGGCATCTATGAGATAACACTGACAGAGGAGATTTACGATGTCTTTGGGTAATAAAGCCTAAAGAGCATTCCAGAGGACATGAGCTAATGGTTCTGTTCTATACCGTACCAGGGAGAGACGGATCCAGTTTGGAGTAGGAGGGCCAGACACAGGTCTGTTCTATACCGTACCAGGGAGAGATGGTTCCAGTTTGGAGTAGGAGGACCAGACACAGGTCTGTTCTATACCGTACCAGGGAGAGACGGTTCCAGTTTGGAGTAGGAGGACCAGACACTGGTCTGTTCTATACCGTACCAGGGAGGGACGGTTCCAGTTTGGAGTAGGAGGACCAGACACAGGTCTGTTCTATACCGTACCAGGGAGAGATGGTTCCAGTTTGGAGTAGGAGGACCAGACACAGGTCTGTTCTATACCGTACCAGGGAGAGATGGTTCCAGTTTGGAGTAGGAGGACCAGACACAGGTCTGTTCTATACCGTACCAGGGAGAGATGGTTCCAGTTTGGAGTAGGAGGACCAGACACAGGTCTGTTCTATACCGTACCAGGGAGAGATGGTTCCAGTTTGGAGTAGGAGGACCAGACACTGGTCTGTACAATGAAAACTGTTGACACAGCAGTTGCTGTCTACTATGTTTTATAGATATCTTTCATACAAATCTTAACCTTGTGACCATTCTATGCATCTGTTGTTCGTCATGTAGGTTGAGAGGGGTGTATCTTGGCTATAAAAGATCTTTGTACTTTTATGTTGTCAATTTCAATGGTTCATTAGAAATGGCACATCATTGAAAGTCAGTGCTAATGCAAAGCTCTTATTATTAAAGATGTTGTTTAAGTATAACTCTGACTGGTGTGTGAAGTTTGTAACTCTCCTCATTTGGTAATGCAGAAATTAGCCACCACAGTGTATTACCTCTTCCAGGCGGCGACGCTGTTCTTTCTGCTCCTCGATGCGTTTCTGTCGGTCGTGCAGCAGCTGTCTCTTGTGTTCCTCTGGGTCTCGGCGCTGGGCGGCCAGCTGGGCCTGCTGTCTCTTCAGAGCCTCCGATCGCTCCTTGTTCTCCTGCTGCAGACGCAGGAAGTCCCGCCTCAATGTCGACTCACCAGGCACATTCAGGATGGAGGTACTAAAGGATGGAGAGAGAGAGTTGGAAGTGTTAGAGAGGACGACGCAGAGAGACAGAGACATATAGCAGGATGAGGTGATGGAAAGATCGTAGTAGAGAAGCAGGAGATTGTGTCATTCATCTCAGGGCACTGTGGTCTTATATTACTGCTTATTGCTTGGGGTAGTGTTGTTACCTGGACTCTCCGTCTTCCCCACGGTTCTCATCCTCCTCATCACTGCCACTGTACTCATATTCTGTCTCCTCTGAAACAAAGACAGTAAGAGAGAGAACAGAATTGAGAACGCATAGCATCTACAGTGCATTCGGAAAGTATTCAGACCCCTTGACTTTTTCCACATTGTTACGTTACAGCCTTATTCTAAAAATGGATTAAATAATTTTTTTCACCTCATCAATCTACACACAATACCCCATAATTACAAAGCAAAAACAGGTTTTTAGAAATGTTTGCAAATTATATATATATTTTTAAATAATACCCGAAATATCACATTTACATAAGTATTCAGACCCTTTACTCAGCACGTTGTTGAAGCACCTTTGGCAACGATTACAGCATTGCGTCTTCTTGGGTATGACGTTACAAGCTTGGCACACCTGTATTTGGGGAGTTTCTCACATTCTTCTCTGCAGATCCTCTCAAGCTTTGTCAGGTTGGATGGGGAGCGTCGCTGCACAGCTATTTTCAGGTCTCCCCAGAGATGTTAGATCAGGATCAATCCAGGCTCTGGTTGGGCCACTCAAGGACATTCAGAGACTGGTCCCGAAGCCACTCCTGCATTGTCTTGGCTGTGTGCTTAGGGTCGTTGTCCTGTTGGAAGGTGAACCTTTGCCCCAGTCTGAGATCCTGAGTACTCTGGAGCAGGTTTTCATCAAGGATCTCTCTGTACTTTGCTCCGTTCATCTTTCCCTCAATCCTGACTATTCACCCAGTCCCTGCCGCTGAAAAACATCCCCACAGCATGATGCTGCCACCACCATGCTTCACCGTAGAGATGGTGCCAGGTTTCCTCCAGATGTGACACTTCGCTTTCAGGCCAAAGAGTTCAATCTTGGTTTCATCAGTCCAGAGAATCTTGTTTCTCATGGTCTGAGAGTCCTTTAGGTGCCTTTTGGCAAACTCCAAGCAGGCTGTCATGCGCCTTTTACTGAGAAGTGGCTTCCATCTGGCCTAGGAAGAGTCTTGGTGGTTCCAAACTTCTTCCATTTAAGAATGATGGAGGCCACTGTGTTCTTGAAGGACTTTCAATGCTGCAGAAATGTTTTGATACCATTCCCCAGATCTGTGCATCGACATAATCCTATCTCTGAGCTCTACGGACAATTCCTTTGACCTCATGGCTTGGTTTATGCTCTGACATGCACTGTCAACTGTGGGACCTTATATAGACAGGTGTGTGCCTTTCCAAATCATGTCCAATCAATGGAATTTACCACAGGTGGACTCCAATCAAGTGTAGAATCATCAAGGATGATCAATGGAAACAGGATGCACCTGAGCTCAATTGCGAGTCTCATTACAAAGGGTCTGAATAGTTAGGTAAATAATGTATTATGTTGTTTTTTCCTTGTCATTATGGGGTATTGCTTGTAGATTGATGAGTGAAAAAAAATCAATTTTAGAATAAGGCTGTAACGTAACAAAATGTGGAAAAAGTGAAGCGGTCTGAATATTTTGCTGAATGCACTGTAGTACTGCAAACATGCGTACTTATAATGACCATAATACATCCCACCCTCCATACCATAATACACCCCACCCTCACTACTATAATACACCTCACCCTCCACACCATAATACACCCCACCCTCCATACCATAATGCACCTTACCCTCCGTACCATAATACACCTAACCCCCACCCTCCATACCATAATACACCTACCCTCACCCTCCATACCATAATACACCTAACCCCCACCCTCCATACCATAATACACCCCACCCTCCATACCATAATGCACCCCACCCTCCATACCATAATACACCTCACCCTCCATACCATAATACACCTAACCCCCACCCTCCATACCATAATGCACCTAACCCCCACCCTCCATACCATAATGCACCCCACCCCCCATACCATAATGCACCTAACCCCCACCCTCCATACCATAATACACCCCACTCTCCATACCATAATGCACCTTACCCTCCATACCATAATACACCTAACCCCCACCCTCCATACCATAATACACCCCACCCTCCATACCATAATGCACCTTACCCTCCATACCATAATACACCTAATCCCCACCCTCCATACCATAATACACCTAATCCCCACCCTCCATACCATAATACACCTAATCCCCACCCTCCATACCATAATACACCTAACCCCCACCCTCCATACCATAATACACCTAACCCCCACCCTCCATACCATAATGCACCTAACCCCCACCCTCCATACCATAATGCACCCCACCCTCCATATCATAATGCACCTAACCCCCACCTTCCATTCCATAATACACCCCACCCTCCATACCATAATGCACCTTACCCTCCATACCATAATACACCTAACCCCCACCCTCCATACCATAATACACCCCACCCTCCATACCATAATGCACCTTACCCTCCATACCATAATACACCTAATCCCCACCCTCCATACCATAATGCACCTAATCCCCACCCTCCATACCATAATATACCTAACCCCCACCCTCCATACCATAATACACCTAACCCCCACCCTCCATAGCATAATACACCTAACCCCCACCCTCCATAGCATAATACACCTAACCCCCACCCTCCATACCATAATACACCTAACCCCCACCCTCCATACCATAATACACCTAACCCCCACCCTCCATACCATAATACACCTAATCCCCACCCTCCATACCATAATACACCTAACCCCCACCCTCCATACCATAATACACCTAACCCCCACCCTCCATACCATAATACACCTAATCCCCACCCTCCATACTATAATACACCTCACCCCAGTCTCCAACAACCATTATATGGAAAACACAAAATAGCTCAACCCAAATTACAGAGGCCTCAGTCAGGCTCAGGCCGGCCCTTCCCTCTCTCACCCTTCTCTCCCCTCTTCTTGCGTGTGCGGTCGATGTGGTCTTTGAGCTGGATGCGGACTTGGCGCTCTGTGGGCTGGTCCCGGATGAACGAGTGCTTCAGGAGCTGCTCTGTGGATGGACGGCTGGTGTAGGTCTTCACCAGGCAGCCCTCAATAAAATCTATAAACTTCTTAGACCTGAAAGGGGGGGGGGGGGTAATGAGTGTCAGAGGAGGGTGAGGCAGAGGAGGGTGTTGAGTAACAGGTGTTTGGTGGACAGAGATGGGACAGCTGGTGTGAGTGGGACTTTTAGGAGGCCTGGTATCTCCTGTAGGTCACATGTAATTGGGAATGTAGGTCACATGTAATTGGGAATGAAAACTATCCCAAGATGAGTGTTCACAAAAAGAGAAGAAGAACAGGAAAGGTCTGTGTGCGTGGGAGAGTGAAATAGAGACAGAAAGACAGTCGGTGTCCATACAATTAAAGTGGCAATGTACAACAGTGCTCCTTAGGTACATCTTTCACTGCTATTTTCATGGGAATGCAAGGCTTTTATCATTGGGCTTTGTACAGAAACGTTTGGTGATCAACTAGGAATGCCTCGGTTATCGACTGGTTGGTGACTACTGGACTAATAGAGCTCCCCAGTTTGTAGTCCTAAAAAACGGAAATGAGTTCAGCCATTGCTATGGGGGAATTAATGGGGAAAGAATTGTTGTTTTTTGGATAAACACCGAAAATAAGGCCTGTGGTAAACACAGGCTTAGAAGAGTTCTATGAGATCCTTTTGTGAATGAATTTTGAAGCATGCATGTCATCAAAATAAGCACCTAAAGGCTTCAGAATTCATGAAGGTCATGTTAACGGACTGATTAGGCAAGGAACAGAGCGCAAGCTGTTTTTGCTACTTTCTCAAACCATCATTAGCCTACCATCAATAGTAGCATCATGCAGCCCATATATGTGTTGATTTCTAAGGCATTCTAAGGTTTGTATCATTCACAACTAAAGTTGCCAAATAACCCTAAATCTAGAATATAGGACTTGTTTCAAATTATCACTTTTACATTCAACATAGCCACTTCATAATAGCATAATTAATAATAATAATAATAGCGCACTTGCTCTGTAATGGTAAAAATATCCTTTCTACTTTATTCAGCTAAGTTCAATTATATTCTTCGTACTATAAAATAAAATAATGGCACTGGACATAAGAATATCTTGTCAGCTAAATGAATAGCCTAAAGCAAGAGCATAGCCAAATAACATAGTCCTACAGTAGGCCAACTCATATTCTGTTCTTCTGAAATACATTTTCTTCATATCATGTTTCTTTAGACCTGAATAACATAAATCATGGATTTATTGTGGTGGTGTATATTAAATTGATATATTATACTACGCGTGTATCAGCGGCGTGTATGTGTTGAGGCCTGGAGATACTAAACGTGTTTATGTTAATTAACGGTAAATTACCGTGAGACTGGCAGTCTTTTGCATGACAATAACCAACTGAGGAAATGTCATGACCGCCACAGCCCTAATCTTGACTTAGTCTTTGTGATAACATTTCTGACATGCCACTGAACTTCCAGTGGTAAGTACAGTGTATGAAAGGAATCCATGGCCAGCTGGTGTTGGATGTAAATAGTTCCGTGAAGCACAGCAGGGCTGGGGTAAGGAAGTAATCTTATCACTGCAGAGGAAGGGATGGAGGGCAGTGAGGGGAGCCAAGACAAAATGTCCTAAAATAAAAACTGAAGTTTCAGAAAAAATAACAGCAGAATCTAAACAGCACACTCACCACTTCTTGGACTTGAGTTTAGGAGGGGGGTTCCTCGGGATGAGGAACAGAGCTCTCATAGGGTGCATATCACACAGAGCTGGAGGTGGAGAGAGAGGGGGGAGAGCGAGAGGTATGGGGGAAAGGTATTATGGATTGGTATTATACCCACCAAGCATTTAAATTAAAACAGAATTTAAATACCAGTAGTATATTACTATACAGTGTAAATACCAGTAGTATATTACTATACAGTATAAATACCAGTAGTATATTACTATACAGTATAAATACCAGTAGTATATTACTATACAGTATAAATACCAGTAGTATATTACTATACAGTATAAATACCAGTAGTATATTACTATACAGTATAAATACCAGTAGTATATTACTATACAGTATAAATACCAGTAGTATATTACTATACAGTATAAATACTAGTAGTATATTACTATACAGTATACACTTGTAATGGATCACATAATTCTATGCAGAGAATTGTGACACTAATAGCCTAGCTACTCCCAGTCAATATCTGTGGTCTTCCTAATCCCAATCCTTATCCTTTCTTTGTTCCCTCACACCTATTGGCCCATTGTCTTGTTTGAGCAAAACTGTTACTCCTCGTCTTCCCAGCGTAGCTAGCAAAACCTGTCTGGTTAGGTTATCAGCTCAACAATAAGATGCATTCTAGAATGCATACACTGGCGCTACTTCTGATACTGCCCAAGGCATTCAGTGGGTTTCATTTCAGAAGTTTGTGACTACACAATGATTACATGACCAGTTTAAGTTGGCCATTCCTTACTCTCCACATGTATTAGGTTTGTGCTGTATATGTTTTGTATGTGCATCTGTGGGAACTTAAACGTGATACCTGTACAGACAGATGGGCACGTTTCACCTGTTTTGCACATCTAGTCAACACAACAGAATGTATGTCGGTTTGTACAAATTAGTGAAACTAGTCTGCTCATGTCAGACCACAGGGTGGTTTGGTAAGGTTTTGAAAAACAACAGCAATGCTAGCTAACAATTAGCCAGTAGTATCCCACCGTAACCAGTAGAAACTAACACTGTATTAGTGAGAATGTAAGTCCATGTTGCATAATTAATGACGGCACACCACACCAATTTGTTTTCCCATCTCAAGAGGTTAAATAAACTAAATTACTATAGTAAGTGCCTATTAAGTGCTAAGTAAAGTAACGGGGTTGGCGATTTCAGGATTTAAGGATCGGACCCTTTTTTTAAATTTCCGCCTAAAATGACATACCCAAATCTAACTGCCTGTAGCTCAGGACCTGAAGCAAGGATATGCATATTCTTAATACCATTTGAATGGAAACACTTTGAAGTTTGTGGAAATGTGAAATGAATGTAGAAGAATAACACATTAGATCATTTCTAGCCTGGTAAAAGATAATACAAACAAATAAAATATGCCATAAATCCCCTTGAGACAGGGGGAATGGAAGCTTGTATGCTACAGCGAGGGAAAATTAAATGCAAGCTTCATGAATGAAATTAAAACATTTCTAGCCTGTCTATCGATGTATAACAGGGTTGACGTGTTATGCTTGACACGCTCAGTTTTCCACCACAAAACAACAGAACTTGGCCAAAAAGAGTAGAGCCAGCTCACCTGCTTTTACACTAGGGTTTGACCATAAGATGTTAAATGTCTGTTTGGAAATGTTTTGTTTTTTTAAGGAATAGTTTCGCCATATTAAAATGCATTCAGTTCACCTAACAGGGTTGACCTTTAAAATGAGGGTACAGTTTTTTTATTTTACCTTAAAAGGAACCAATAATAACACTAAATAAATAATAATTGCCAGAAATGACCTTGTCAATGCAACATCATAACTAGGGCTTTATAATGATGGTGAAACGTAAGTGGGTTAAAATCTTCCTTGAAGTCAAAAAGGGTGCACAGAGGGTTATGTCAAAAGGCTTCATTTTAGCAAGTCTTCATTCATATAAAAAAAATGATTTATTGAATTTTTCATGTGGTTTATATTAGAGGGCTCTTCATTTAATATCATAGGCTTTTAAAATTAAATATTTGTGCACAATCTCTTAAAATATCAAAAGGGACACAAAAAGCCACTAATTTCATTGAACGACCCATGGGCTATGTCATGCATATTAGGTGGGTACAGCAACAGCACCAGGCTTCCGAGAGGGACTCCTCCAGTTAGGCCCCCCCCCTTCAAAGCTGCCTACAGTGGGAGCAGTGTGCGGTGATACAGTGCTTTTAGAAAGTATTCATACCCCTTGAATTATTCCACATTTTGTTGTGTTACAGCCTGAATTCAAAAATGTATTATACTGAACAAATTAGTTTACATCCCGGATAGTGAGCATTTCTCCTTTGCCAAGATAATCCATCCACCTGACAGGTGTGGCATATCAAGCTCATTAAACAGCACGATCATTACACAGGTGTACCTTGTGCTGGGGACAATAAAAGGCCACTCTAAAATGTGCAGTTTTGTCACGCAACCCAATGCCACAGATGTCTCAAGTTGAGGGAGCATGCAATTGGCATGCTGACTGCAGGAATGACCAGAAAATGCCAGAAAATGTAATGTTAATTTCTCTACCATAAGCCGCCTCCAACGTTGTTTTAGAGATTTTGGTATTACGTCCAACCGGCATCACAACCGTAGACTACATGTACCACGTCAGCCCAGGAACTCCACATCAGGCTTCTTCACCTGCGGGATCATCTGAGACAAGCCCCCCAGACAGCTGATGAAAATGACAAGTATTCATGTCTGTAATAAAGCCATTTTGTGGGGAAAAACAAATTCTGATTAACTGGGCCTTGCTCCCCAGTGGGTGGGCCTAGCTTGGTGAAATGCTGTAGAGACAGTTGTCCTTCTGGCAGGTTCTCCCATCTCAGCCCAAAAACTCTGTAGTTCTGTCAGAGTGGTTATTGAGTTCTTGGTCACCCCCCTGACAAAGTTCCTTCTTGTCCAGATGCTCAGTTTGGTTGGACAGCCAGTTCTAGGCAGTGTTGGTAGTACCATATCTTTTCCATTTCCCAATGATGGAGACCACTGTGCTCTTGGACATTTTCGGCACTCTAGAAATTGTTTTATACCCTTCCCCAGATATGCCTCATCACAATTCTCTCTGAGATCTACACACAGTTTCTTGAACTTGGTATATGGTATAGTCTCTGCTCTGACATGCACTGTCAACTATAGGACCTTATATAGACCGGTGTGTTTCTCTGTAAATCATGTCCAAACAATTGAATTGGCCACAGGTGGATGAAGTTGTAGTGACATCTCAAGGAAGATAAAAGGAAATTGGATACACCGGGAGCTCAGTTTGGAGAGTCATAGCAAAGGGGTGTGAATACTTATGTAAATTAGATATCTGCATTTCATTTCAATAAATTAGCTAAAATTTCCGAAAACATATTTTCACTGTCATTATTGGGTATTGTGTGTAGATGGGCGGGAACATAAATATATTTTATACATTTTGAATTCAGTCTGTAACACAAAATGTGGAATAAGTCAAGGGGTATAAATACTTTCTGAAGGCACTGTATGTGCTTGTAGTTGTGCTTGCGATTTGATATAGAGTAGGCGATCTAGCACCACAGATCATTAGCCCCCACACCTCGTATCTTACATGAGCAGCACAATGGTGAATGAGCCACCTCTGAAACACAGGGCTTGATTTACGGGCCAGTAATGAGACAGGAGGAAGATTGAATAATCTCTCCACTGCAGGTTTATGTTATGCGGAATGTGTTCTTGAGAGCTGGAGATAAAGCGGTTTCGTGGCTGTGTGTGTGTTTGTAGATGAATAGGGTAATAAAGTGGAGTCAGATGTGTGTGTGGGTTCACTGTACTGTACTTACGAGGAGCTCCCTCTGCCGTCTCTATGGCTGTGATCCCCAGGGACCAGATATCACTCTGTGGACACACCAGTGAGAATTAGTAGCCACTCTCAAACACAAACATATACACACGTTAGGATGGAAAGGGGTCATTACCCTGTAGTCATAGGTGGAGTCAGGGTTCTCGTCACAGGCGATGACCTCAGGGGCCATCCAATAAGGCGTACCGATGAAGGTGTTCCTGCGCCCCACAGTCCTGTCCAGCTGAGCACTCACCCCAAAGTCCACTGGCCACAGTGGAGAAGACACAAGTCAGTATTAGAATATTAGCAGCTATTCTCTTTTTTGACTTCCGCTTCAAGTCTTGATTTAGTTAAGTTGTAGATAAAGAAATAATACAAATACATAGTGTGCCTGAGGGTGAGTCAATGTTGAGACTGAGGAAAGCTGCTGTAAACACACACTGGAGGGTAACTTACAGGCACAAAGAGCAGAGGGGTATACCCCCTGCAAGCTAGATCTACTCAGGGTTTTCTAAAGCTAGCCAGCTTCAGTTAGCTGCCCATTCCAGCTCAGGCTTCATCCGTACTATAACGGTGGATATTGCTTGACCACCTGCCGCGAATTCTAGCAGGCTTGTAACTGCACGTGCATGTTGCACATGGCTAGTTGAATGCCATACTCTTCATTGAGTCAGTGCCACAATTAAATTTAAAGAAAATGTATCTTGCAAATTCAGCAGGCTATCGTGTGAAATAGACTTTTAGAAATTGTATCCTTATTTTATTACTTTGGTGTGTTTTGATGTGGTTATCAATATAAGAGCACATTTTTTCCCCACTCCTATTGATAAAAGAATTGTATTAAGTCAAACAAAAGTTTCTGTGCGTGACGTGCATTTGTCATTACTAAATGTGCAATGTGATAGAAAAACACCTACACACAAAAACATTTATTTAATCAGTTGTGTTCCTCAAATCAAATTTTAAAATGAAATCAAATTGTATTTGTTACATGCTTCGTAAACAACCAATCTAGACTAACAGTGAAATAATTACTTACGGGCCCTTCCCAACAATGCAGAGAGAAAAAGAGAAATAATAGAAAAATAATAACAAGGAATAAATCCACAGGGAACCAGTACCGAGTCAATGTGCAGGGGTAAAAGGTTATTGAGGTAGACGTGAACATATAGATAGATATAAAGTGACTAGGCAATAGGATAGATAAACAGTAACAGCTTTTGGATGAGTCAAAAAAGTACAAGAAATGGTCAATGCAGATCGTGCGAGTAGCTATTGGTTAAGTATATACCTAACTATTTAGCAGTCTTATGGCTTGGGGGTAGAAGCTGTTCAGGTGAACTGGATAATGACGTAATCTTTGAGAGAGGGAGGGAATCTGATTTCATTTGTCCTCAACTTGCCGCTCAGACACTACATTCAGTATAAATGTAGTTAGCCTGCCGCGGGCCAGATTACATCTGAAGGATTCGTTGCCATAGAAATGTACCTGGCTAAAAGGTGAGCCAATTTTGTGGTCCCGGTTATCCTGAGTTGAACTCAGAGTTGACCAAAGTTACCTCATTAACTCCTCAAACTAGATTGATAGAATAGAGCTCAGGATTACATATTCATCACAACAAGCCCACACACTGTAAATATAAACCTATGTAGATAACACACAACAAGCAGCAGAGCAAACACATGAACAGTATAGCATCCATCCTCTCACCGAGTTTGACCTCTGCGTTCTCCGTCAGCAGCACGTTCTGGCCCTTGATGTCTCTGTGGATGACCTTGTGTTGGTGGAGGTGTGAGAGGCCCTAGGTATCAAAGAGAGGTCAGAGTTCAGTCAGGGGTTCGACTCCCTCTGGAGGGAGTCTGTAATTGTGCTTTTCCACTGTAGGGATTTATGCGAGTGCTTGGCCTAAAGACTCAGACTGTTGTATAATGGTTCTACGGTTGGGTGCAGTGTGGTTTCTCACCCTGAGGATTTCTCTGCAGATGTAAGCGATCCAGTCCTCCTTCAGAGAGTTACCTTTGGTGTTCTTCACTAGGTCTGTCACGGAGCCCGCCCCACAGAACTCCATCACCAGCTATACAGACAGGACGGAACTTAGCACACATAAATACACACAGACACACTGCAATATTCACTGTAATAAATAATGCTGCCTGCAGTAATCCTAATATTATTTCTGTGCATTAAGTCATTCATGGATATCAGAGACAGCCCATTAAATAATGAAGCTCTCCCTCAGACTATACCACCAGACAGGGACAACAGCCATCATACTGACCCAGAGATGGTCATCATGTCCAGGTGGGCTCTTCTTGACGAAAGCTCCGTAGTAGGTGGCGATATTGCGGTGATGGCTGTACTTCTTCAGCATGTTGATCTCAGCCTTGATCTCTTCCTCTTCTTCCTCTGTCACGTCCATTACCTTGATGGCAGCCAGCTGGCCCGTCTTAACGTGACGCCCCTGAATAAAGGCAGAGTAGACTTGATCATCTTAACTCAGGGGTTCTTAAAGTGGTGTCTGCAGAGGTCCGCGGCCAGACCTCAAAATATAAATATATATATTATTTCTTTATTTTTCATTGCTTTTTTTATGAATATTACTAACAGATTAAACAAATTTTGGCCAAGGGATCCATGGAATAAGTTTATACGCTGTATTACAATATAATAATATTAAAGGTACTATTTGTCATATTTTTGCATGGTAATTTCAGAAAATGTCTTCAATATATCTACAGTAATAGTGGAATGATAGTGTTTCACAGATTTGTTTCCACAAAAACATTTCTTGGGCACAGACAAAATGGTGCAGCCTTCTTATTGGTCAACAAAAGATGGGCCGTCTCGTTGTCAAATTGACTGGGGCTAGCAAACACACACCAATAAGAAGGCTGCATCATTAGAATGCAATTTTGTCTGTACCCAATATAATTTTTTGGGGGGAAATATTGTGAAACACCATCATTCCACTATTACTGTAGGTATATTAAGGACATTTTCTGAAATTACAATGCAAAAATATGACATATAGCTCCTTTAATCAAAAATGTATGCTCTTAACCCTGGGCAATGGGCCTGGGAGGCTCATAGGGATATTGGTATTCACAGTACTCCACCAATTATACATTTTTTTACTTAATACTTATTGTATTCCCCTTAAAATCTTTTTTTTAACATGCAATTAACTGTAATTCAAGCTTCAAAACTGCCTCCTTTTTTCTCTCTGCCTCAAAATGTATCGAATTGCAGGATTTTAACCAGAAAGCTGCAACAACAAAAACTCTGCCCCATGACAAAAAGTGTAGAATTGCAGGAAATTAGCTTGAAAATGGCAAAATACTATTTTCGAAAATGTTGCTAAAAAAAGTTCCTTCCAAGGGCCCGAGACTTGGTTCGTCTGGTCATGCCCTGCCAAAGTCATAGAACTTCTTGTATGCTATTTTTATCTCACTCGAGTTGTGTTATGATTATGAGGGGGTCAATGATTAATTTGCTATCACAAAAGGGGTTCCAGGCCCCAAAAAGTTTGAGAACCCCTGTCTTAACTGGTCAATCAAAACAAGAAACTGAAGGCTAGTACAGCAGATGTCAGCTCTAAAAATACATCCTAACTTTGAGCAAAAATTCTCTAATAGTTAAAGGAACTCTGCCCTGGTTTAATCTGTTTTGAGAGTGATTATGCTGTATGTTTCACCACATCATTTTCTCTTCATCTCTACTTTTTAGTTCTCTCCATCTTCTCATTACTTCTACCAGTCTTCTCGGCTCCTCAGACTGACAGCCTCAGCGTGATCCAGCACAGCTGCATTAATCTGGCCTAATCTCAGACGTACTACCACAACGAGGGTTTGATAAGGGGAGACACTCAGTCTCAATATAAGCTTAAATCGGCTCGGTGGTTCAGTGTCTCTCACCTACGCTGGATCGATGATCCAAGCCCCATCCATACGTCTTGTCTTACCTTGTACACCTGTCCATAGGTCCCATTGCCAACCACCTCCACCAGCTCAAAGATCCCTGCTGGGTCCTGGAAGAAAGATGGACAGATTCATTAAGATTGTCAGACAGAGACACACCAGACAACCAGGCCAGACGGACTGGGAGACAAGATGCCGAGGCAGACATGGTGAGCACATGGAGGGCCTTCAGAAAGTATTGATACACCTCTACTTTTTCAAAATGTTGTTGTGTTACAGCCTGAATTTAAAATGGATTAAATTGCGATTTATCACTGGCCCACACACACACAGTAAAAGTGGAATATTGTTTTTTGCGATTTTAACAAATTAAGAAAAAATGAAAAGCTGAAATGTCTTGAGTCAATAAGTATTCAACCTCTTTGTTATGACAAACCTAAATAAGCTCAGGAGTAAAAATGTCCTTAACAAGTCACATAATAAGTTGCATGGACTCACTGTGTGCAATAATAGTGTTAACATGTTAATCTCTGTACCCCACACATACAGATAATTGTAAGGTCCCTCAGTCGAGCAGTGAATTTCAAATACAGATTCAACCCCAAAGACCTGTAAGGTTTTCCAATGCCTCACAAAGAAGGGCACCTATTAGTAGATGGCTAAAAACTTTTTTAAAAAGCAGACATTGAATATCCGTTTGAGCATGGCGAAGTTATTATTTACACTTTGGATGACGTATCAATACAGCCAGTCACTACAAAGATACATCCTTCCTAACTCCGTTGCCGGAGAGGAAGGAAAGCACTCAGGGATTTCATTGGAAGGCCAATGGTGACTTTAAAACAGTTCCAACTGAGGATTGATCAACAACATTGTAGTTAATCCAAAATACGAACCTAGTTGACAGAGTGAAAGGGAAGCCTGTACATAATAAAAAGATTCCAAAACATGCATCCTGTTTGCAACAAGGCACAAAGTAATACTGCAAAAAACATGTCAAAGCAATGAACGTTTTGTCCTGAATACAAAGTGTTATGTTTGTGGCAAATCCAATACAACATAGTTTTGATGTAAATCTATGGCAAGATTTGAAAATGGTTGTCTAGGAATGATCAACAACCAATTTGACAGAGCTTGAATACATTTTTTATAATACAAATGGCCAAATGTTGCACAATCCAGGTGTGAAAAGCTCTTAAGAGACTTACCCAGAAAGACTCACAGCTGCAATCGCTGCCAAAGGTGCTTCTACAAAGTATTGACTCAGGGGTGTGAATATTTACGTAAATTAGATATTTTTGCATTAACATTTTCAATAGATTTGCAAAAATATCTAAAAACATTTTCATTTTGTCATTATGGGGTACTGTGTGTAGATGTGTGAGAGAAAAAAAATAAAGTTTAATAAAATAGATTCCGGCTGTAATAGAACAAAATGTGGAATAAGTAAAGGTGTATCAAATCAAATCACATTTTATTGGTCACATACACATGGTTCGCAGATGTTATTGTGAGTGTAGCGAAATGCTTGTGCATCTAGTTCCAACAGTGCACCAATATCTAACATGTAATATCTAACAATTCTACAACTACATAACACACAAATCTAAGTAAAGGATTTGAATATTATATAAATATATGGATGAGCAATGACAGATCGGCATAGGCAAGATGCAATAGATGGTATAAAGTACAGTATACACATGAGATGAGTAATGCAAGATATGTAAACATTACTAAAGTGACTAGTGATCCATTTATTAAAGTGGCCAATGATTTTAAGTCTGTAAGTGTTAGTGATGGCTGTTTAACAGTCTGATGGCCTTGAGATAGAAGCTGTTTTTTGATAGCGGGGTGATGATAGCGGGGTGAACAGGCAGTAGCTCGGGTGATTGTTGTCATTGATGATCTTTTTGACCTTCCTGTGACATCGGGTGCTGTAGGTGTCCTGGAGGGCAGGTAGTTTGCCCCCAGTGATGCGTTGTGCAGACCGCACTACCCTCTGGAGAGCCTCGCGGTTACAGCCCGACAGGATGCTCTCAATTGTGCATCTGTAAAGGTTTGAGGGTTTTAGGTGACAAGACATATTTCTTTAGCCTCATGAGGGAAGAGGCGCTGTTGTGCCTTCTTCACCATATGGTCTCTGTGTGTGGCCATTTCAGTTTGTCCGTGATGTGTATGCAGAGGAAGTCAAAACTTTCCACCTTCTCCACTGCTGTCCCGTCGATGTGGATGGGGGGGTGCTCCCTCTGCTGTTTCCTGAAGTCCACGATCAGCTCCTTTGTTTTGTTGACATTGAGTGAGAGGTTGTTTTGCTGACACCACTCTGAGTGCCCTCACCTCCTCCCTGTAGGCTGTCTCGTCATTGTTGGTAATCAAGCCTACAACTGTTGTGTCGTCTGCAAACTTGATGATTGAGTTGGAGGCGTGCATGGCCACACAGTCATGGGTGAACAGGGAGTACAGGAGGGAGCTGAGCACACACCCTTGTGGGGCCCCTGTGTTGAGGATCAGCGAAGTGGAGATGTTTCCTACCTTCACCACCTGGGGGCGGCCCGTCAGGAAGTCCAGGACCTAATTGCACAGTGTGGGGTTGAGACCCAGGGCCTCTAGCTTAATGATGAGCTTGGAGGGTACTATGATGTTGAATACTGAGCTATAGTCAATGAACAGCATTCTTACATAGGTATTCCTCTTGTCCAGAAGGGATAGGGCAGTGTGCAGTGTGATGGCGATTACATCGTCTGTGGATCTATTGGGGCGGTAAGCAAATTGAAGTGGGTCTATGGTGACAGGTAAGGTGGAGGTGATATGATCCTTGACTAGCTTCTCAAAGCACTTCATGATGACATGAGTGAGTGCCACAGGGTATGAATACTTTTTGAAAACACTGTAGGCCTTGACCCCACAAATAAGGAGGCCAGAGAGATATTGAGATGTTTTGAGCCACATAAAAGCTCTAGACATCATCCATCCACCACGTGCGTTATAGGGAAGGGAGTAATTGACTTTTAAATTTTTTCCCCACCACAAGATAAAAACCACAGGTGATGTTAATAATAGCTACTTCAAACGAAATATTAAAATCAGTCATCGCTTTTTTCCCTGGAAAGGAAAAGAAAGAAGAGACACAGTTCTACAGTGTGATTCAATATGGCCTGTAGGATCTTTGGGTGGTGGGCCTGCTGCTGGTTTAGGTTGGAAATGTACAGCGTGACCATCCTACTTTCATATCGTTTCAATAATGGGTCTGTCAATTCCTGACTTGTTCCAGTGTTTGTCTTTAACAGGGAGAAATCATACAAGGAGAGGTGAGAGAGAGGTGTACAAGAGAATGAGGCATACATACATAGATGTGAGCATTAGGGATTTGAGGGGTTTGAGAGAAAAATATGGAATAAACAGGGGGAATGACAAACGGTCCAATTAGTGCATCTATGCTGTGTGTAAGAGGAGCACTAGGAGCAGGAGAAACAGCAGCAACAGACTGACAAAAGGGTTGGAGTAAAAGCTCTTGAGTACAAGTGTTCAAAACAGGGGAAATGAATGAAATGACAGGGAATGATGGAATAGAGGAGGCTAATGCAATCATCCAGAGGGAGGAGAGAGAGATGGCAGCATCGCCCACGTCCAAAGCAGAGTGAGAAGAGAGGGAAGAAAAAGAGATTGAGGGGGAGGGTGGAGCTGTATTAAAGCTAAGAAGTGCGGAGGGCTGTACCAGCAACAAACTGTCAACACTGATCACAGACAGAGCATGAGAGCAACACACTGTGGACCAACTGGTAACTTCACTTCCGTCAACTTAACGGGTGCAGAAGTGCAAACTCCATCCATTGACAATGCTGTTGGATCTTTGTGTGTCAGAAGACTCCCCTAATGTCTGTGTACTTACCTAGAGAAAACCAGCGGACAATTTGAATATTCCTCTCTCCCTGGACAAGTAAGCCTATCACAATCACAAATAATTAGGCCTTTAGACTCACACTACCATCAAAAACGTCCAATAATGAAAAACAACAACGGTGTCTGTAAGGGGGCGGTCGGTCAACAAATAGCCTAGAACAGATTTGGGAGTTGAAGGTAAGCATCGATTCAATGTGTGTTGACACTTGTCAGACCACCTGACATTTTCTGATGTGGGGTCTCATGAAGAATTTAGCCTATTCAAACAACTACACCACTATAATCTGAGTCTTCTATATAAAAAGAAGGGATAGTCATGCACTATTACTAGCCTACTGTAGGTTCTACTTGTAAGCTATGTGTATGTGTGTAAGCTGTGTGTGTGTGTGTGTGTGTGTGTGTGTTGATGTGGAGCAGGCAGAGTGGGTGTTATAAAGACAGCTATCAAACAATAAGCTCAAGTGAATCATCCCTCTCAGAGCCCTCTCTCAAAATGGAGAATTAAATAGCATTGCCTTGAGAGGTCTGGAATGTAACTCGTTGTACTGAAATTGCTAGTGTGTGTTGGTGAGAGATATTAAAATCTCCCTTTATCAAACTATACTCCACCCTGTTAGATGCTCCTTAGTCTTTGTTTGACGATATACTGACACCGGATCATGGTATTAGCATGGCCAACCTCAAATGATGGCCCACATTACAAATTCATCTCATTTTACAGATATCTTAAAAGGTATCTGGTCCCGGAAAGTCAGCGACCGAGGATCTGCATTTGTTTGTCCTTTATGTTTAACTTCTAATTTTAAAGCCGTTGGATCTTTGTGTTTTAAAAATTCAAATAAAACCATGTAATATAGCCTACACCTTCACAATAAATCCATTATTTATTTTAGACTGTTCTAAAGAAACAAGATAAGAAGAAAATGTAGTCTATTTCAGAAGAAAAGAATAGCATACTCAGAGTTGTCCTTATGTTAGGCCCTGATCTGGCTACGCCATATTGCTGTGTGTTACACTAAGCAGACAAGATTTCCTTAGAATTTAAAAAAATAAAGGGAACACTTAAACAACACATCCTAGATCTGAATGAAAGAAATAATCTTATTAAGTACTTTTTTCTTTACATAGTTGAATGTGCTGACAACAAAATCACACAAAAATAATCAATGGAAATCCAATTTATCAACCCATGGAGGCCTGGATTTGGAGTCACACTCAAAATTAAAGTGGAAAACCACACTACAGGCTGATCCAACTTTGATGTAATGTCCTTAAAACAAGTCAAAATGAGGCTCAGTAGTGTGTGTGGCCTCCACGTGCCTGTATGACCTCCCTACAACGCCTGGGCATGCTCCTGATGAGGTGGCGGATGGTCTCCTGAGGGATCTCCTCCCAGACCTGGACTAAAGCATCCGCCAACTCCTGGACAGTCTGTGGTGCAACGTGGCATGGTGGATGGAGCGAGACATGATGTCCCAGATGTGCTCAATTGGATTCAGGTCTGGGGAAGGGGCGGGCCAGTCCATAGCATCAATGCCTTCCTCTTGCAGGAACTGCTGACACACTCCAGCCACATGGGGTCTAGCATTGTCTTGCATTAGGAGGAACCCAGGGCCAACCGCACCAGCATATGGTCTCACAAGGGGTCTGAGGATCTCATCACGGTACCTAATGGCAGTCAGGCTACCTCTGGCGAGCACATGGAGGGCTGTGCGGCCCCCCAAAGAAATGCCACCCCACACCATGACTGACCCACCGCCAAACCGGTCATGCTGGAGGATGTTGCAGGCAGCAGAACGTTCTCCACGGCGTCTCCAGACTCTGTCACGTGCTCAGTGTGAACCTGCTTTCATCTGTGAAGAGCACAGGGCACCAGTGGCGAATTTGCCAATCTTGGTGTTCTCTGGCAAATGCAAAACGTCCTGCACGGTGTTGGGCTGTAAGCACAACCCCCACCTGTGGACGTCGGGCCCTCATACCACCCTCATGGAGTCTGTTTCTGACCGTTTGAGCAGACACATGCACATTTGTGGCCTGCTGGAGGTCATTTTGCAGGGCTCTGGCAGTGCTCCTCCTGCTCCTCCTTGCACAAAGGCGGAGGTAGCGGTCCTGCTGCTGGGTTGTTGCCCTCCTACGGCCTCCTCCACGTCTCCTGATGTACTGGCCTGTATCCTGGTAGCGCCTCCATGCTCTGGACACTACGCTGACAGACACAGCAAACCTTCTTGCCACAGCTCGCATTGATGTGCCATCCTGGATGAGCTGCACTACCTGAGCCACTTGTGTGGGTTGTAGACTCCGTCTCATGCTACCACTAGAGTGAAAGCACCGCCACCATTCAAAAGTGACCAAAACATCAGCCAGGAAGCATAGGAACTGAGAAGTGGTCTGTGGTCCCCACCTGCAGAACCACTCCTTTATTGGGGGTGTCTTGCTAATTGCCTATAATTTCCACCTGTTGTCTATTCCATTTGCACAACAGCATGTGACATGTATTGTCAATCAGTGTTGCTTCCTAAGTGGACAGTTTGATTTCACAGAAGTGTGATTGACTTGGAGTTACATTGTGTTGTTTAAGTGTTCCCTTTATTTTTTTGAGCAGTGTATAATAATTATAGCATACAGCACCCACTTCTCCCTGGGTGCTGCATGCTCCGAAGCACCTCTCACTCACATGGCTCTTCATCACGTGATCGGGTCTTTCTCACAGGCTACAAGTGAAGACAGACACATCGGCGACGCAGCTGCGCACATCCTTATCCAATTCCGAGGTGCATATTGAAGATATTGGAAGAACTGTCCACATTTACTTTTTCAGCCAACAAGATGAGTCGGCCTAACGAACAGAAAAAGCACTAAGATCTAATATCCCCATAGTACAAAAGTTTACCTTTTCTATTCTGTGTAAGAAATAAATATTCCAAACATAGTCTGGGACAGTTGTGGGATGCGATAGATCCCAAATTAATACATCCACTAGCATCCCCAAAAATGTTTGACGCAATGTTGATAACCTAATAGTTTATTTCTTCTAGAGGTCGACCGATTAATCGGAATGGCCGATTAATTAGGGCCGATTTCAAGTTTTTATAATTCGGTAATCGGTATTTTTGGACACCGATTTGCCTATTTTATTTTTATTTAACTAGACATGTCAGTTAAGAACACGTTCTTATTTTCAATGACGGCCTAGGAACGGTGGGTTAACTGCCTTGTTCAGGGGCAGAATGACAGATTTTTACCTTGTCAGCTTGGGGATGCAACCTTATGGTTAACTAGTCCAACGCTCTAACCACCTGCTTTAAGTTGCACTCCACGAGGAGCCTGCCTGTTACGCGAATGCAGTAAGAAGCCAAGGTAAGTTGCAAGCTAGCATTAAACTTATCTTATAAAAAACAATCAATCAATCATAATCACTAGTTAACTACACATGGTTGATGATATTACTAGTTTATCTAGCCAGTCCTGCGTTGCATATAATCGATGTGGTGCGCATTCGCGAAAAAGGACTGTCTTTGCTCCGACGTGTACCTAACCATAAACATCAATGCCTTTCTTAAAATCAATACACAAGTATATATTTTTAAACCTGCATATTTAGTTAATATTGCCTGCTAACATGAATTTCTTTTAACTAGGGAAAATGTGTCACTTCTCTTGCAAACAGAGTCAGGGTATATGCAGCAGTTTGGACCGTCTGGCTCGTTGCGAACTGTGAAGACTATTTCTTCCTAACAAAGACAGCCGACTTGGCCAAACGGGGGATGATTTAACAAAAGCGCATTTGCGAAAAAAGCACAATCGTTGCACGACTGTACCTAACCATAAACATCAACGCCTTTCTTAAAATCAATACACAGAAGTATATATTTTTAAACCTGCATATTTAGCTAAAAGAAATCCAGGTTAGCAGGCAATATTAACCAGGTGAAATTGTGTCACTTCTCTTGCGTTCATTGCACGCAGAATCAGGGTATATGCAACAGTTTGGTCCGCCTGGCTCGTTGCGAACTAATTTGCCACAATTTTACGTAATTATGACATAACATTGAAGGTTGTGCAATGTAACAGGAACATTTAGACTTATGGATGCCACCCTTTAGGTAAAATACAGAACAGTTCCGTATTTCACTGAAAGAATAAATGTGATAGTTTCCGGATTCGACCATATTAATGACCTAAGGCACATGTTTCTGTGTGTTATTATGTTATAATTAAGTCTATGATTTGATAGAGCAGTCTGACTGAGCGGTGGTAGTCACCAGCAGGCTCGTAAGCGTTCATTCAAAATAGCACTTTCGTACGTTTTGCCAGCAGCCCTTCGCAATATATTGCACTGTTTATGACTTCAAGCCTATCAACTCCCAAGATTAGGCTGGTGTAACTGATGTGAAATGGCTAGCTAGTTAGCGGGTGCGCGCTAATAGCGTTTCAAACGTCACTCATTCTGAGACTTGGAGTAGTTGTTTCCCCTTGCTCTGCATGGGTAACGCTGCTTCGAGGGTGGCTGTTGTCGATGTGTTCCTGGTTTGAGCCCAGGTAGGAGCGAGGAGAGGGACGGAAGCTATACTGTTACACTGGCAATACTAAAGTGCCTATAAGAAAATCCAATAGTCAAAGGTATATGAAATACAAATTGTATAGAGAGAAATAGTCCTATAATTCCTATAATAACTACAACCTAAAACTTCTTACCTGGGAATATTGAAGACTCATGTTAAAAGGAACCACCAGCTTTCATATGTTCCCATGTTCTGAGCAAGGAACTTAAACGTTAGCTTTCTTACTTGGCACATAATGCACTTTTACTTTCTTCTCCAACACTTTGTTTTTGCATTATTTAAACCAAATTGAACATGTTTCATTATTTATTTGAAGCTAAAGTGATTTTATTGATGTATTATATTAAGTTAAAATAAGTGTTCATTCAGTATTGTTGTAATTGTCATTATTACAAATAAAGAAAAAAAAGTAAAAAAAAAAAAAATCAGCCGTTTAATCGGTATCGGCCTTTTTGGTCCTCCAATAATCGGTATCGGCATCGAAAAATCACAATCGGTCGACCTCTAATTTCTTCATATTATAAGCGCAGCAATTTGCACACAGCAGTAGGCTATAAGCACAAATGTTTCATTAGCGGGAAAACACCATTATCAAAAGTGACCGCAAATGTGATTATGCATGTAATGCTTTTATTATGAAGGTGCATTTTTATGGTGAAAATGATCTTCCCCAAACTTGAAACTCACGCGCTGCTTTTATATACCAGTAAGGCTCTACACCCCATGTAAAATTGATTAATGTGCTTAATTTTAAGAAGGTATTTGGCATCTTTAGTTGTGATACAAACCTTATCAAAACATATAGGCCTATGGACTAGGCTACATGAGGTGCGCGAATATGATTCAAAAAATTCGCACAAAAAAAGGCATTGTTTCTTGCCTTACCCGGGGCATCATTCACAAGTGATTATGTATAATTCACAAGTGATAGGCTAATATTGTTACCCATCATACTATTCTTGATTTAATCTTGTCTTTACATATACTAAATTATGGGTGAAATTTGTTTTGATTTAGAATGGACCATTAATCATGCACCTTAAATGCACCTAAAATAGCGATTGGAGGGCACTTTTCCCGTGGTTCATTATCATGCCAGCCAAGTAGGCTATACTGCTGTTGTAAAGAGAAGCAATGTGCTTAATATTAGGGAAGTTGAGAAATAAATATAATAGGCCTCATGCAATTGCATAGCCTATAGAATTGTTGCGCAACATGAGGACATGGGCTCTCATTAAGTGTTTGATTAGATTTTCGATAACATTTGCATTGATGTCAGAGTGGTTAGAGAGACAATGGAGTGCGGAGTAGCAGTTAGCAAGTTTGGTAGGCTACTAATGACCATCAGCAGCATCAGAGCATGGAGAAGCCTAATTACCGTGACTAAACGGTCACATGGAATTTGACTGCCTTCATGACTCGTAATAATAATGCGGTCACCGTAACAGCCCTAGTCACCATCTCCAGTTTGTTCCACCCCACTTTATTTAGAGTAGAATTGCAGCCTAAACGAGACATAACTTGTAATATTACTGGTAGTAACCATCTGGACGTCGCCGTGATACAGTCTACCCTGCTCAATGGGGGAGATTTTGCACTGCAAGCCAACAACACCAGGCAGCGTATACTTCGCTCCTACTCGCCGCAGTAAGGAGATGAAAGAAGCTAGATCAGGGGTCTCCAACAGGTTGATCGCAAGCTACCAGCAGCTCGCCAAACAATTCTGAAAGTGCATGTATTTTTCACCAAATACTGTCAAACAAATCTCAATTATCAGACAGCTCAAGCTCTATCCAATCAAATCCTCATTATCCCACCCTTTGCCAGAATTTGATTGAAAAGCACAATGTCTGCCAAATAAGTTCCATTAATATTGCCCATGCATGTCCAGTACCAGTCAAAAGTTTGGACACCCCATCTCATTCAAGGGTTTTTGTTTTGACTATTTTCTACATTGTAGAATAATAGTGAAGACATCAAAACTATGAAATAACACATATGGAATCATGTAGTAAGCAAAAAAGTGTTAAACAAATCAAAATATATTTGAGATTGTTCAAAGTAGCCACCCTTTGCCTTGATGGCAGCTTTGTACACTCTTGGCATTCTCTCAACCAGCTTCATGAGGTAGTCACCTGGAATCCAATTTGTAAGTCGCTCTGGATAAGAGTGTCTGCTAAATGACTTAAATGTAAATGTAATGCATTTCAATTAACAGGTGTGCCTTGTTAAAAGTTAAGAAGGAAAGAAATTCCACAAATTAATAAGTTTGAGCCAATCAGTTGTGTTGTGACAAGGTAGGGGTGGTATACAGAAGATAGTCCTATTTGGCAAGAACAGCTCAAATAAACAGAGAAACAACAGTCCATCATTACTTCAAGACATGAAAGTCAGTTAATCCGGAAATTTTCAAGACCTTTGAAAATTTCTTCAAGTGCAGTCGCAAAAACCATCAAGTGCTATGATGAAACTGGCTCTCATGAGGACTGCCACAGAAAAGGAAGACCCAGAGTTAACTCTGCTGCAGAGGATACGTTCATTAGAGTCAACTGCACTTCAGATTGCAGCCCAAATAAATGCTTCACAGAGTTCAAGTAACAGACATGTCAACATCAACTGTTCAGAATCGTGAATCAGGCCTTCATGGTCGAATTGCTGCAAAGATACCACTACTAAAGGACACCAATAAGAAGAAGAGAGACTTGCTTGGGCCAAGAAACACGAGCAACGGACATTAGACCGGTAGAAATCTGTCCTTTTGGTCTGATGACTCCAAATTTGAGATTTTTGGTTCTAACCGCCATATCTTTGTGAGATGCAGAGTAGGTGAACGGATTATCTCTGCATTTTACTTGGTAAGTCAATTAAGAAGAGATTCTTATTTACATAACGGCCTACCCCAGCCAAACCCTAACCCGGACGATGCTGGGCCAATTGTGCACCGCCCTATGGCACTCCCAATTACGCCCGGTTTTGCTACAGCCTGGAATCAAACCAGGGTCTGTAGCCTCTAGCACTGAGATGCAGTGCCTTAGACCGCTGCACCACTCAAGGTGCATTGCTGGTGACACTGTCGGTTACTTATTTAGAATTCAAGGCACACTTAACGAGCATGGCGACCACAGCATTCTGTAGCGATACGCCATCCCATCTGATTTGCGCTTAGTGGGACCATCATTTGTTTTTCAACAGGACAATAACCAAACACACCACCAGGCTGTGTAAGGGCTATTTGACCAAGAAGGAGAGTGATGGAGTGCTGCATCAGATGACCTGGCCTCCACAATTACCTGACCTCAAACCAAATGAGATGGCTTGGGATGAGTTGCACCGCAGAGTGAAGGAAAAGCAGCCAATAAGTGCATATGTGGGAACTCCTTCAAGACTGTTTCAAAAGCATTACAGGCGACTACCTCATGAAGCTGGTTGAGAGAATGCCAAGCTGTCATCAAGGCAAAGGGTGGCTACTTTGAAGAATCTGAATATATTTTGATTTTTTTAACACTTTTTTGGTTACTACATGATTCCATGTGTGTTATTTCATGGTTTTGATATTGTCACTATTAATCTACAATGCAGAAAAAAGTAAAAATAAAGAAAAACCCTTGAATGAGTAGGTGTGTCTAAACTTTTAACTGGTACTGTACATGGTACTTTTATATAAAGCAATCACATAATACATTACCAAACATAAGCTCTTCAACCCCACCCCTTAGCCATTCTCAGCCCATCCCACCTTTCACCATAGACCACCCTCATTTGGTTTCCATGTGCCATATTTTTTAAATTGTGCTGTTTTACATACATTTTGAACCATTCTATTCGTATAGTACCAACAGATTGTGTGCTAAAGATGAAAACCTTTCCTACGAGTATTATTATATTATTTATTGGCTGATGGCTTCCCAAATCGCCCCACATCAATAAATTGGTTATAACAAACTCTGAATGTAACAATCAATGGGATGCAGAGGACATGACAAATAAACTTGAAAAAGGGGAATATTTACAGGTTGCTCAGGAGGTAAAGGGAAAGTCAGATGTGTGGAATAAATGTGACTAGTTGTGGAAAATACTTGAGATCAAGAATAATAAGGCAAGGAGCAAGCGCTGTGTGCATATTGTGTGTGTCAAACAGGTGCTGTATAGGTTACAATATAATTTTTTAAAATCGTTTTGAACAATGTAAACACTAAATAAGTTTAAGCGTACCAGAGTCTGTTGTAACTTTGTTTGTTAAGCCTTTATTAAAGCAGACTGTAAAACAGTGGCATTCATTCATGAATGCAATTTTCAAAATGGAACAGTTTGTTCTTGTTTAAGCCAATTATTTTAGGCTTGCTTTATTTTAAAACTAAAACGCTTGATTGCATTTCAAATCATGAATGACTCGTAATGCTGTGTGATGACATTAATGAATGAATGATTGATACAGTAGCCTATAGAAGTTTTGAAATAAAGGCCGAAGTAAGTTATGGTATTAAGACTAAACAGGATGTGCTCTTAGGCCTACAGCTCAATGGTGGTTAAACAAGGCTTCTATACTAAGCCTACTAATGATAATGACATTAATTATTATTATAATAATGAGATCAAGAAAAATGTGCGTTATTATTATAAATATAATTTTTGACAATTTGGAAGTGTAAACACTAAATAAATTATAAATATTACCAGAGTCTGTTCTAATGAAGAAAAAAAGTGTAAAACCTTTATTACAGCAAAGGAAAAATTAAGAACAGCCTAATTTAAAAAAATTGTTTACTTGATATGTCATTGCATGAGGCTTGGTGTTCACAGAATCAGTAGGCTATTAATCAAACACTCAAACAGGCAACATAAGCAGGTTCAGTCTTATTTCTGTAGATATATGGATGATTTATAAAGACAGGCACATTTAACAGTTAGGCTATGGATTATAGACCTAATTAAGTTTGCGTTTCCTCTCTCCTCACTTTTCTTAGACAATAAGGCAAGGGCTGTTTTCTCATCTCATTCTGCTGCTGCCTCCACCGCATTGTTCTCAACACCAATATGCTGGTTAACTTTGCTATTATGCACATAGCAACATGTTCTAGGAAAAGGTGCCAATTCAACAGCGCACTGATGTGTTTCAGAGCCGTGGAGAGTAGAGGTCGACCGATTACATCGGCATGGCCGATTAATTAGAGACGATTTCAAGTTTTCATAATCGGTAATCTGCATTTTTGGACGCTGATTATATTGCAATCCACGAGGAAACTGCGTGGCAGGCTGACCATCTGTTCCGCGAGTGCAGCAAGGAGCCAAGGTAAGTTGCTAGCTAGCATTAAACTTATCTTATAAAAACAATCAATCTTAACATAACTAGTGATTAACTACACATGGTTGATGATATTACTAGTTTATCTAGCTTGTTCTGCGTTGCATATAATCAATGTGATGCCTGTTTAATTTATCATTGAATCACAGCCTACTTCGCCAAACGGGTGATGATTTAACAAAAGCGCATTCGCGTCAGGGTATATGCAGCAGTTTGGAACGCCTGGCTCGTTGCAAACTGTGTGAAGACCATTTCTCCCTAACAAAGACTGTAATTCATTTGCCAAAATTTTTGATAATTATGACATAACATTGAAGGTTGTACAATGTAATAGCAATATTTAGACTTAGGGTTGCCACCTGTTCGATAAAATACGGAACTGTCTCGTATTTCACTGAAATAATAAATGTTTTGTTTTTCGAAATGATAGTTTCCGGATTTGACCATATTAATGACCTATGCCTTGGATTTCTGTGTGTTTATTATATTATAGTCTATGATTTGATATTTGATAGAGCAGTCTGAGCAGTGGTAGGCAGCAGCAGGCTCGTAAGTATTCATTCAAACAGCACTTTCCAGCATTTTCCAGCAACTCTTCACAATGCTTGAAGCACAGAGCTGTTTATGACTTCAAGCCTATCAACTCCCATTTTTACATTTACGTCATTTAGCAGACGCTCTTATCCAGAGCGACTTACAAATTGGTGCATTCACCTTATGATATCCGAGATTAGGCTGGCAATAATATAGTGCCTATAAGAACGTCCAATAGTCAAAGGTATATGAAATACAAATTGTATAGAGAGAAATAGTCCTATAATTCCTAGAGTAACTACAACCTAAAACATCTTACCTGGGAATATTGAAGACTCATGTTAAAAGGAACCACCAGCTTTCATATGTTCTCATGTTCTAAGCAAGGAACTTAAACGTTAGCTTTTTTACATGGCACATATTGCACTTTTACTTTCTTCTCCAACACTTTGTTTTTGCATTATATAAACCAAATTGAACATGTTTCATTATTTATTTGAGACTAAGTTGATTTTATTTATTTATTATATTAAGTTAAAATAAAAGTGTCCATTCAGTATTGTTGTAATTGTCATTATTACAAATATATATATAAAAATTCCCTGTCTTAGGTCAGTTAGGATCACCACTTTATTTTAAGAATGTAAAATGTCAGAATAATAGTAGAGAGAATGATTTATTTCAGCTTTTATTTCTTTCATCCCATTCCCAGTGGGTCAGAAGTTTACATACACTTAATTAGTATTTGGTAGCATTGCCTTTAAATTGTTTAACTTGGGTAAACGTTTTGGGTAGCCTTCCACAAGCTTCCCACAATGAGTTGAGTGAATTTTGGCCCATTACTCCTGACAGAGCTGGTGTAACTGAGTCAGGTTTGTAGGCCTCCTTGCTCACGCACGCTTTTTCAGTTCTGCCCACAAATTTTCTATAGGATTGATGTCAGGGCTTTGTGATGGCCACTCCAATACCTTGACTTTGTTGTCCTTAAGCCATTTTGCCACAACTTTGGAAGTATGCTTGGGATCATTGTCCATTTGGAAGACCCATTTGCGACCAAGCTTTAACTTCCAGACTGAAATAACTACACACTCAATGTCACCAAAACAAAGGAGATGATCGTGGACTTCAGGAAACAGCAGAGGGAGCAGCCCCCTATCCAAATCGACGGAACAGTAGTGGAGAAGGTGGAACGTTTTAAGTTCCTCGGCGTACACATCACGGACAAACTGAAATGGTCCACCCACACAGACAGCGTGGTGAAGAATGCGCAGCAGCACCTCTTCAACCTCAGGAGGCTGAAGAAATTTGGCTTGTCATCAACAACACTCAAACTTTTACAGATGCACAATCGAGAGCATCCTGTCCGGCTGTATCACCGCCTGGTACGGCAACTGCTCCGCCCACAACCGTAAGGCTCTCCAGAGGGTAGTGAGGTCTGCACAACGCATCACCGGGGGCAAACTACCTGCCCTCCAGGACACCTACACCACCCGATGTCACAGGAAGGCCAAAAAGATCATCAAGGACAGCAACCACCCGAGCCACTGCCTGTTCACCCCGCTAACATCCAGAAGGCAAGGTCAGTACAGGTGCATCAAAGCTGGAACCGAGAGACTGAAAAACAGCTTGTATCTCAAGGCCATCAGACTATTAAAAAACCATCACTAACATTGAGTGGCTGCTGCCAACATACTGACTCATCTCTAGCCACTTTAATAATTCAAAATTAGTTGTAATAAATGTATCACTAGCCACTTTAAACAATGCCACTTTATATAATGTTTACATAGCCTACATTACTCATCTCATATGTATATACTGTACTCTATACTATCTACTGCATCTGGCCTATGCCATTCGGCCATCGCTCATCCATATATTTTTATGTACATATTCTTATTCATTCCTTTACACTTGTGTGTATAAGGTAGTTGTTGTGAAATTGTTCGATTATTTGTTAGATATTACTGCATGATCGGAACTAGAAGCACAAGCATTTCGCTACACTCACATTAACATCTGCTGACCATGTGTATGTGACAAATAACATTTGATTTGATGTCTTGAGATGTTGCTTCAATACATCCACATAATTTACCTTCATGATGCCATCTATTTTGTGAAGTGCACCAGTCCCTCCTGCAGAAAAGCACCCCCACAACATGATTCTGCCACCCCCGTGCTTCACGGTTGGGATGGTGTTCTTCGGCTTGCAAGCCTCCCCCTTTTTCCTCCAAACATAATGGTTATTATGGTCAAACAGTTCTATTTTTGTTTCATCAGACCAGAGGACATTTCTCCAAAAAGCACGATCTTTGTCCCCATGTGCAGTTGCAAACCGTAGTCTGGCTTTTTTTAAAGGCAGTTTTGGAGCAGTGGCTTCTTCCTTGCAGGGCGGCCTTTCAGGTTATGTCGATATAGGACTTGTTTTACTGTGGATAAAGATACTTTTGTATCTGTTTCCTCCACCATCTTCACAAGGTCCTTTGCTGTTGTTCAGAGACTGATTTGCACTTTTCGCACAAAAGTACGTTCATCTCTAGGAGACAGAATGCGTCTCCTTCCTGAGCGGTATGACGGCTGCGTCGTCCCATGGTGTTTATACTTGCGTACTATTGTTTGTACAGATGAACATGGTACCTTCAGGCGTTTGGAAATTGCTCCCAAGGATAAACCAGACTTGTGGAGGTCTACAATTTTTTTCCCTGAGGTCTTGGATGATTTCTTTAGATTTTCCCATGATGTCAAGAAAAGAGGCACTGAGTTTGAAGGTAGGCCTTGAAGTACATCCACAGGTATTGATGACAATTAGCCTATCAGAAGCTTCTAAAGCCATGACATCATTTTCTGGAATTTTCTAAGCTGTTTGAAGGCAGTCAACTTAGTGTATGTAAACTTCTGACCCACTAGAATTGTGATAGATTACAGACAGAGTGAATTATAAGTGAAATAAACTATTAATGGAAAAATGACTTGTGTCATGCACAAAGTAGATGCCCTAATCAACATGCCAAAACTATAGTTTGTTAACAAGAAATTTGTGGAGTGGTTGAAAAACAAATTTTAATGACTCCAACCTAAGTGTATGTAAACTTCTGACTTCAAGTGTGTTTGTGTGAGATTATATATATATATATATATATATATATACACACACACACACACACACACACACATACATATATATACATATATATATATATATATATATATATATATATATATATATATATATATATATATATATATATATATATACACACACACACATACACACACATATATATACATATACATATATACACACACACACACACCCCTGCTTTTTTTGGTCCTCCAATAATCGGTCGACCTCTAGTGGAGAGCAACCGCTATCCAACGAGGCAGAACGCTATTGTTATCAAATGAATTTTTTATTAGCGTTGCACCATTGTTCTTATGAAATATAACCATATACAATTTCAGTAGCACGTCTTAGACTGATTGACTGTGCCATCCCCACAGCCTCCACAATGGATCAGTCTACTTAGTGCGAATCAGACAGGTGTCTTGTACACCATGATATTATATAAAAAATGTTTTGCTACTGCTCGACTAAAGAAATCTTGGTCGACCAACAGCCTATTGACCAAACAATTGACCAGGACTAAATTGAGTCAGCCAAATCCTTTTTATCCTCGTCAAACTTGGTGCAAAATCACGCCCACGTGTAACCTAGCAACATTCAAAGCCACGCTGATTGGTCAGAGTTCTTAAGTTCCCTGTGAGGAAGTAAATGTGCCTGAGAGGAAGAAAGCGAAACGGGGAGTTGAGAGTTTGTTTGTGCCTGCCATACCACGAATTGTGGGAGACACGCAGTTTCCCGGCCTTGTTTGAAATGAGCTAAACGAAAAGCAAGCAACAAGTGACTCTGTAGATACAGTAGCTAACATTACATGATTGTCAGTAATTGTGAACCAATGGAGCTTGCTTTACCCATTCAGCTAGAGCTAGTTATGCAGCATCTCTTTTAGTTGCCAACTAGCCCAAATGTCAATAAGCTAAGTCTCTCAATAGTCCTTTCTTAAACACTTATATAACCACACTAAGCTAATGCTAGACAACACACACTACTAGACAGCTTCCATGTGAGAGAGACAGACTCGGTCTCGACCTTTAAGTCTTTATTTAAGACTCAACTCTTCAGTAGGTCCTATGATTGAGTGTAGTCTGGTCCAGAGGTGAGAAGATGAACGGAAAGGCACTGGAGCGACGAAGCGCCCTTGCTGTCTCTGCCTGGCCGGTTCCCCTCTCTCCACTGGGATTTTCTGCCTCTGACCCTATTACAGAAGCTGAGTCACTGGCTTACTAGTGCTCTTCCATGCCGTCCCTAGAAGGGGTGCGTCACTTGAGTGGGTGGAGTCACTGACATGATCTTCCTGTCCGGGTTGGCGCCCTATTGGGTTAATGCAATAAGGTGGGGGATATCTTAGTAGGCTTGTCTCAGGGTAATAAATTGGTGGTTTGCGGATAACCCTCTAGTGGTGTGGGGGCTGTGCTTTGGCAAAGTGGGTGGGGTTATATCCTGCTTGGTTGGCTCTGTCCGGGGGTATCGTCGGACGGGGCCACAGTGTCTCCCTACCCCTCCTGTCTCAGCCTCCAGTATCTATGCTGCAATAGTTTGTGTCGGAGGCTGGGGTCAGTCTTATGTCTGGTGTAATTCTCCTGTCTTATCCGGTGTCCTTAGTGAATTTAAGTATGCTCCCTCTAATTCTCTCTCTCCTTCCCCTCCCGGAGGACCTGAGCCCTAGGACCATGCCCCAGGACTACCTGGCCTGATGGCACCTTGCTGTCCCCAGTCCACCTGGACATGCTGCTGCTCCAGTTTAAACTGTTCTGCCTGCGGCTATGGAACCCTGACCTGTTCACCAGACATGCTACCTTGTCCCGAACTTTCTACCTTGTCCCGGACCTGCTGTTTTCTACTCTCTCTCTACCGCACCTGCTGTCTCAAACTCTGAATGCTCGGCTATGAAAAGCCAACTGACATTTACTCCTGAGGTGCTGACCTGTTGCACCCTCTACAACCACTGTGATTATTATTATTTGACCCTGCTGGCCATCTATGAACGTTTGAACATCTTGGCCATGTACTGTTATAATCTCCACCCGGCACAGCCAGAAGAGGACTGGCCACCCCTCAGAGCCTGGTTCCTCTCTAGGTTTCTTCCTAGGTTCCTGCATTCTAGGGAGTTTTTCCTAGTCACTGTGCTTCTACATCTGCATTGCTTGCTGTATTAGGCTGGGTTTCTGTATAGCACTTTGTGACATTGGCTGATGTAAAAAGGGCTTTATAAATACATTTGATTGATTGATAACACTTGTCTGCCGAGCATTCAAATAACAAAAATTAAATAAAAGTCTGCACAGCTTACCTACCTCCAAAAACAACGCAACTATCAACATGATGTTGATGCTATCCATCTGGTCAGTCAGACTGGCTTCAATCACTCACACAAAAACAATCTACATAGTTCACTGCAACTTCATATACAAATTCGGGAAAAGCAAGGCTGGCAATGTTTTGTTTTGGTGGTGATTCTCTCTAGTTCCTCCATCTCTCGCGCGCCTTTACTTCGTCACAGTGAACAACCGGACTCTGACCAATCAGCGCGGCGTTAAATGTTGCTAGGTTTCTCGTGGGCGTGGTTTTGCACCCCTGGCGTGGACAGTTTTGGACGACTGACTGAACCACTGACTCGCTGCGCGACAAACGTCATCAATTTAGGCGCTAGGCGTGTCTGTACAGCCTCTCCCTCAGCAAATACGAATACTGCTTGCTTGCTAATAAGATTATCGTCAGCCAAAGCTAAAACACATGTTTTACCCACAACTGGCCATTTAATCTAAATAGAACGTTAGCTAGATGGAAGCTCATCAAAACTGAAAACTAGTCGTTGCAAGTTTCCAAAAATGACAATCATCAATGAAGCTTTGGCACGCGCTGTACTTACCCTCAAAGCTGCGAGGTCGATGTCATCCAAGCTTCGTGTGGGGGCGTTTTCGGACATACTGGCAAAAGTAGTAAATTAGTAAAAAAAAGTAGCAGCCGGTAGAAAATCCAGGTGGCCCGATGTTTAATTTAGCTGTGTCCTGCACTGTCAGGTCCCACTCAGACAGATATGGGGGTACCTTATGAGACTTGACTTGCTAACATAAACAACCAGACGCAAAAACGGCAAGGCGAAATGCAGTTAGCTAGCAAGCTAGTCCCATTGCGTTAGAGACCCAATATTGTGCTGCACTCTATGCGTTCATTTTGGCAATATTAATACGTATATGTTGCATGACAATTCCAACGAGGTGGTCGTCTACATATACTTTGAACGTTTAACTACACGATACAACTATAATGTTTGTGAGATTAAACAAAAGTTAGAATAAGTAGCTAGCTAAGTTACCTGGCTAGGTAGCTAGCTGATGGCTAAATAATAACAGCGCAATAATACGAAGGTGGTCTGCAGCAGAGGTGTTAACGTTATCTAGCTAGCTACCCACGCACAAATCAGAAATGAGATTTATTTGGAATAAGCTTGCATTCTAGCTGGCCGTAATTCGCGTCCTGCAGAGACTTAATGTTCCACAAATGACGTAGCAAGCAAATGGCGCGGTCGGTATATCATATGTAGCCAGCTAGCTACGTCGAATGTCCGACATTCGATATCTGAACACAAACTTTCACTCCTTTCGCGTTGACACAGATCGCGCCTTGCACTGCCTGTACCGACGGTGAAAAAAAAGCAGTTTCTGTACGGATCCAATTGTACGAATTTGAGCTGGTTCGTACTTCTAAATATATACTTTAGTTAAGAGTATAGTTGATACCATCCAAGTAATTTCCCGACATACAGTCCATAAACTATTTCATCGCCATGTTTTGGTAACGTTAGCCCTGTTCGTCTGTGTGGTCGGCTATGACGTCCCTTTACAGCAAGTGTGCATCTATACACACACAACACCCTTTCCTCGCGACTCTTTTTTTCCTCTCTTCCCACTCCCTACTCCGAAGAGTGCTACGGTACTGCATCGGGGACAAATAACCTGAGAGATGATCAGTAAACATACATATTACTGCAGCTGCCTTGGCCTGTAGGCTAGCCCAGTGTTTATCTGGCTGACTGGGACAATCACACAAAAACCAGAGGCAAATGAACTAATACTGTTCACATTACAACTTATAAAAATGTTTATTAAATGTTAAAATAACTACATTCGTACAGATGACAATTTTGAAAAATAAAAGCCAATCGACTATAGCCTAGTTATTCTAATAATTAAGTGATAAGGCTGGGCTCGTAGACTAGACGTAACAAAGTAAACGAAAATCCGGGACACTCGTTTAATTAGTATATTTTTCTCAATTTAAATTTAACCTTTATTTAACTAGGCAAGTCAGTCAAGAACAAATTCTTATTTACAATGGACGGCCAAACCCGGACGACGCTGGGACCAATTGTGCGCCGCCCTATGGGCTATGTTATGTTTAGTATGGTTACATAAGACATGTAACTTAATAAAGCAAATATGAAAGGAGGGTGGATGGGTGAGTGCCACCTAGCTAACGTTAGCCACAACAAATTGGAATTGGTAACATATATGTTTGAACTTTTGTAACATATGAAATGGACATCCACAAATTAATGCATTCCATACCAAATATACTAATTTGAGCATCCCAGATTTTCGATTACTATGTTACGTCTACCCCTGAGTCCAGGTTGCAGGCATACATACATTTAATGCACATAAAAAATGTTAAAATAGTGAAAGTTAGACCTACATGGTTTAAAAATAAGTAGAAAATACTTCAGTCATATAAATGTTAAAGAGCTACAACTCCCCTTCTTTCAACATAAAGTAGTATGGTGAATATAATTAACAGAAACAGTAAGTGGGAATTCAGAAGTTAAATACAATTCCCTTTCAACTTACTGTGCCGGTGGGCAGGACAGGTGGTCATTATGAGAGGGGGGATTTGAGACAAAATATCTAAAGTATCGTATTATTAAACAGACTTTCCAAATGTGGGTCTGTTGTAGACCCACTTCCTCTTTGCTTACCTCATGTCAAAATAAAAAGTCCTGCACATGCTCCATATGTGGACAAAAAAATTAATAATTTGTGGTGGACTTTTCTTTTGACATGAGGTAAGCAGAGAAGAAGTGGTTCTACAACAGACCCACATTTGGAAAGTCTGTTTAATAATACGATACTTTAGATATTTTGTCTCAAATTCCCCCTGTAATAATTACCAACTGTCCTACACATATCCACAGTAAGTTGAAATGGAATTGTATTTAAATTCTGGCTTCCCACCAACTGTTTTTGTGCAATACAATTGAAAGCAACGCTAGTGTATGTAAACACACCCGAGTTGCTAAAAGCACCTGTAGTAGTGGTGGTGGTAGAAGCAGTATCACTAAATAAATGTTACTATTTCAGTTAGTCACCTTTTCCTTGATCAAAACTGTCAAAATTACTCATCCCATCCAAGATTAGAAACTGTGCTTTACAAAAACATTTTTTTCTTTGCTCCCCTTTTTCAAAATGTAGTGGAATGTTCTGGACCACTGACAGCAGGGTAAGTTAGTAACAATAATTCACTTGGTTGCCATGGTGACAGCAAAAAGACGCAACAATTAAAGCACACCAGGAGCACCCCTGAATATCTCTTTCTCATTCCCCTCTATTCGCCCCATATGGTCCTTTGTCTTCCTCTTTTGTCATTGCCTATCTTGCAAATCCAATGACCCTCCTACAGAATTTGCTAGGCCACCTCGTCTTCCATTTTTTCATATACCTCTGTCTGATTCAGTCTATCGCTCATCTGTCCTTTCCTCTTTCGGCCACAATCTAGTCAGCTCTTTATAACCGTCACCATAACAACCACAAATGTTCTGACAGATTTGCTGGCACTGCATGGAGAGTGGAAGCGAGAGGCAGAGAGAGAAAGAGGCAGAGGGAGAGAGAGGCTGAGAGAGAGAGGAGCTATCCACCCACAACCTTGCAACAATAAATGTACGCAATGTTCCTAAATCATCTGAGACTCTTGACTTCTGATCTCCATCCCTCCTCCTGCCTCTCATACAGTGGCATTCTGTTCCTGTTATGTTCTATATTGGCAGACTCGTACCTAAGACCTTTAAAAAAGGAAATACTCAGGTTCAGTATTATATTAACAAACAAATTTGGTCAGTTGAGTGTGGCAATGATCCAACATTATAAAAATGTACATGTGACATTAAAACAGTGGTAATCCTTCAAATAGCCATGTCTCAAAGTCACTTGGAGCACAGAAAAGGCTCATAATGCGTTAGTATACATCAGGGATCAACTAAATTCAGCCACGGGCCGTTTTTTTCTTGAGTGGATGGTTAGGGGGCCGGAACATAATTAAAAATAATTTGTAGACTGCAAATTGACCACAAGATGCCCAAACATATATAACATTAGACAAAAACAATCATTTTAAACCTTGCCAACATTTGTATACAATCACATACACTGAGTACAAAAAACATTAGGAGCACATTCCTAATATTGAGTTGCACCCCCCTTTGCACCTCAGAAAAGCCTCAATTCATCAGGGCATGGACTCTACAAGGTGTCGAAAGTGTTCCACAGGGATGCTGGCCCATGTTGACTCCAATGCTTCCCAGTTGTGTCAAGTTGGCTGGATGACCTTTGGCTGGTGGGCCATTCTTGATACACACAGGAAACTGTTGAACATCAAAAAACCAGCAGCGTTGCTGTTCTTGACACACTCAAACCGGTGCGCCTGGCCCCTATCGTACCTCGCTCAAAGGCAGTTGCCCATTCACCCTCTGAATGGTACACACAATCTATGTCTCAATTCTCTCAACGCTTAAAAATCCTCCTTTAACCTGTCTCCTCCCCTTCATCTACACTGATTGAAGTGGATTTAACAAGTGACATCAATAAGGGATTATAGCTTTCACCTGGTCAGTCTTCATGGAAAGAGCAGGTGTTCCTAATGTTTTATACACTGTGGATATCTGTCCATTATGCGTGGGAATACCTTGGAACAGATTTCCAAAATTAAAATCACTTGGAGCCGATTTGCTGGTGTTTTTAACAGTCTTTGCGTCCCAAAAAAATATATATTTTATTTATTTACTCAGAAAACATGGGGGTGCCAAATAAAATGACCTGTGGGCCACCAATTGGGGAACCCTGGGATATATTATCATCTGGTTTGTTTTGAAATGTTTCACCGTTTTAACAGAGTTAAAATCCACTCTGTATCAACAGCTATGTAAAAATCTTGCATCTAATTGCATTCTTCGTAGACACATCAGTTAGTGTTTTTTAGCTAGGTCAGTTTAGAATACATTTTGTTCCAATCTTTTTAATTAACAATGGAGTGGTATTTGGCAAAGGTGATAAAATCTATAAAGCTCTCCCCTGCTGTACTGGGATATTTCAGTGTTATCCTGGCTCTTGTGGCTGGTAGCCTGGTACTCTTATGTCCAGAGTCCTGTGGGAGCCATGCCCTCCTTGCTGCCCAGTGGGGGGAGCAGACTCTCCTCTGACAGGAAGTTGAGGGGGAAGTGGACAAGTAGCCCCCTGATGGCCGCCAGCTCCTCTTTAGCCTGTTGGGGGTCTGTGTCACACAGGCGCTCTATGCCTGAATGCTCCTTCAGCTCCCTCATGCTGTGGACAGAGTTGCAGGGGAGGCAGCGGAAGACCTGTTCCAGGTAAAGGGAAGGAAAGTAACAGTCAAGGGGAAAGGTGAGCAGCAGCGAGGACAGGGAGGGAGGTTAAAAGGGAAAGAGACTAATAACGATGCACATGAAAGAGAGATCCAAACATAGCATTTAGTCGTATTAATTTACATTTATACCTTGTCATAAATCTCAGCATTCAGTTTTGCCGCCGCGTTCCATCCCAACAAGAAAAACTGGTCGCTGATCGGGTCATCAATATCGATCTGGGGTTCAGAATCGGCTCCTAAAAGCACCCTGGGAAGCACATGCACAGAGTCAGTTACTGCCAAGCAGCTAAGCTAACTGCACATTCAAACTGTTGATGGAGTGACAGTTCGTAATGAGTGAAGGTTGGTGCACAAATTCATATTTAAAAAAAAAACAGAATTCCTTCATACAGAGAATGAAGACCACGCTTGTCATCTGAGATGGTTCCCTTGGAAACTAGAGGATATACTTGGTAGCTGCTGATTCGAGCCAAAACTAATAGCTCTGCTGGCATAATAGGCTTCAGGCAAGCTCTGTGAAGTGTATGCATATTCTGTCTAGGACTCCAAGGGACAGTTTTAGTGCATCACAAATGCCAACAATTACTAATCAATAGATCCATCCACTAGCAGTGGAGTCAGCGTTATTAGTATGTCAGTGTAGGGACCTTGGTTACCCCCTCCCTCACGAACATAAGAATGGCTGTGGGAGTTGTTCATCTCCTGAGAAGTGATTCACTTCTGCAGAGGGGATAACCCTTTCAAGTCCAAACACATCCAGGTTCACCCCAGCTATATAATTTATATACCTCTCAAACTCAGTGAACCTCTATCAGTGAACTAATTGAACGTAAAATCACAGAGTGCAGAAGTGTATGGACCCTACTGTCATATTTTCCATAGTCCTGACCTGAAACACTCTTTGCGCAGTGCCAAAGTGAGGGGTCCGGCCTGGTACTCCTCTCCCCCCATCATGGAGGGGACCCTCTCCTCATCCTCCACCAGCAAAGCCAGCTCACTGTCCCGGCTGCCCAGCATACTGCGGTCATTGATGTTGGCCGAGCCTGGATGGAGGGAGCACAGAGAGTGGAGGGAATAGAAACCGGATAGGAGAGGAGAGAGAGCAAAGAGGAGAGTGTAGTGACAGTACTTATATCAGTGATGATGGCCATAGATTCTGCAGCGACTTGCTTAGAATAAAGTATGTGAGTTGGTAGCAGCAAACTTTCTTAATACCAAGTTGGGGAAGATAGAAGGTTAACAAAAAAAACACTGTTTACAAAACCCTTTTCCTGTGTCTCAAGGACTCTTATCTAGCTGAGAGGAGCACCATAATTACCCTACCCAGTCCCAGTGTAATTATAATCATAGTATGGAACCATCCCACTTGGCACAAAGTGGTTGAATAAACTTTGTTTTAAATGTAATTTTTCAACGTATGGTGACATGAAATCTACTTGGAATATACATTAGATTTGAAAAAAGTAATCAAAGTAAACTGTTGTTTTGAGGTTGAAATTTCAACCACAGGATTATGTCATCATGGTAACCAATTTTCAACATAGACAAACCTTGTATAAAATATGTTTAGTTTGTACCTTTTAAACAACGTCAGATCTTCAACATTATATCCACTATCAGAACAAAACTATAGGCTGCGCAGCACCTCCTACTGGAAAGTTGATTATCTATAGCTATCCTTTTGGTCTCCCATCCAGGATTTTAACAAAGCCCATCCCCTTCTTAACTTTGATTTGTCACAGACTACTACCAATGTGCTATCGCGAGAATGATTATTGAGAGATCTCTTAATAACTAAATAGATTCACTGTTGTTATTAAATTCATTCCAAAGGGTAGGTTTATCAGAGCAAATGTTAAAGGATAGGACTATATCGAATCACACGTTATCTAAAGTGCATTTAAAGTTTGATTTTATCTAGTCCTATTCTTTAAAGAGATGCTCCGGTACTTTTGTATACTTTTTAGCCAGAAGTTCTGAAAGTAGCACTCACGAGCCAAAAGTGGTCTTTGGAAATTGTGTATTTCGTCACATATGTGCAGATATGTGCACCACATAATTGCGCTCTCTTTCTCTGCTGTGTGTGAGCATCTTGCTAGCGGTCACTCAAATGGCGGGGGGCCGAAGCTCATTGGCTGAAATTTCGAATGGCTAGGGGACTGGCTCACATGGGGGAAAATGATTCAGCACAGCTTCCAGAAACAATTGCTATAATCTGCACAGAATCTCAAACAGCACTGATGACTTCCACTATGTACTTTTAATGTAACTTCAACTGCAATCCAGGTCATTTGGTTGTGCTATTAGATGAAGCACAGTGATAATACAAAGTTATTGTATAAATACATGACACTGATTTCCAATTTTAACTTTGTTGTGCTTTTAAAATGGTTGAAAGTGCAGTGATAACACATTTATATGACAACTAAACCAAAAATCAGACATTGTTTTTCCATTGGAATTTGGTAGTGCTTTTAGATGGTTGAAAGCATAGTGACAAAGGGACATTGGGAATTAAACAAACTTCTGGTTGTCTTTTTGAGTGGGTTAATAAAAAGGTTGGAACTGCATTGATCAACAACTCCCCCTAATATCAACAAATGTCCACGTTGAAATGACGTGGTCGGGCCCAGTGCATAGACGGTACGAGTCTCAAGTTGGGGAAGCTAATTTTCACCATAGAAATGCACCTTTATAATAAAGTATTCCATGCATCAACACATTTGCAGACTTATGTAAAATGGCCTACTATTCCTAATGTCATGAGTAAATTGGATAGTCATCATTTAGCCTAATAATATAACTCAAACACTGTTTGCAAAAAGACTGTTCAATGCAGCGTGTGGTGGAATAGGCCTAGACTAGGGTATATTTCAGTAATAAGGACCGAGGAGGTGTAGTATATGGCCAATATACCATGGTTAAGGGCTGTTCTTAGGGACAACGCAAAACCGAGTGTCTGGGTACAGACCTTAGCCGTGGTATAATGGCCCTATAACGCCCAAGATGCCTTATTGCTATTATACAGTGGTTACCAACGTAATTAGAGCTGTAAAAAGAAAAAGGTTTTGTCACCCATGGTATACGGTCTGATATACCACGGCTGTCAGCCAATCAGCATTCAGGGCTCAAACCACCCAGTTTATAATAGATACATTTTTTTTGTGAAAAGAAAGGGTAAGAAATGTGGCCTTTTATAATCGAATTTCATGCAATTCTGCTATACTTTATATGACTGGAGACATTAGTATAATCTTTTAAAATACAATAACAATACTCTAACTGACAAATAGATCAATAAAAATGATTTTGTCTGAAACGTTCTAATAGGCAAACAAAAAGGGGAGACACAAATATTGTCCAAAAACAAAGTGCCACTAACCCAATGATAAAGACGGTGAATATGCGCACTCACCGGGGATATGGCCGATGCTACGCTGCTGCCAATAAGATAGGCTAATGTTCGCTCAATTAAGTTGCGAATTTGTATAACTAAAAGACAGATGAGTATTTTCATTGTCTTCTCTTTACAGGAATAGCCATTTGTTTTCCAAACTATGTTTTCCCGAGATTGTAATTTGAAATATTGCGATAAGCCAGGCTGGGCTTCTCGTTCACTGACATTTGCAACTCAACAATCATCTATTTGGTATTTGCCAAAAGCGCTGCCCATATTGCAGGCCCTTCTGACAGGCTATGCGATTTAAAACAATCCACAGCTTTTTATTTTTAAGAAGCTAATGATTCTCCGATCCTCCAAATCATCCTTTCTAGTGTAGTAGCCTTTTTTGAATGATTGTATTTATTTGAATAGGCTAATTAGGCTATATCATTTTGGCAATTTAATTGAATATACTTTAGGGGAAGCTTAGCAGTGGGATGCCAGATGAAGAGTTTCGGTGGGTGGTACCAAAAGGGAGGGACATTACACAGTGAGGAGTGCATGTGTATAAACATCCTACTACAAACCATAACATATTGTATAACGATATTATTAAAGACCGCATTAATCTTTAATGAGGGTGGTGCCTTTTAAGTTCCCCTCCCTCACCCTCCCCTTAAGTCCAGGATGGATGTATATATAGCAGCATGTTTTTTCATCTTGTGATAATTATGCAGAGGCAGTAATTAGCAGCCAGTGATTGATCCCAGCAATGAGTCACAGCCTGCATTGGAAATGGTACCCTAACCCCTATTTAGTACACTACTTTTGTCAAGCGCAAAATGACTGCATTATATAAGGAATAAGGTGCCATTCCAGACACAATTATGTCCCATCCCATCTCTGAATCTGTCTCAAGTTTGGCTGTGATGATGGTGACTCACCGATGATGTAGCGGCGGTCATCAGCTATGAGGGTCTTGCTGTGTACGTAGATGAGCTCTGTGACCAGGGACTGGGAGATCTGGCAGTGCTTGCGCAGGCCACACAGGGTGATGTACTTGCTCCACTGGTTCTCAACTGGGGGGAGGGGGACACACTGGTTGGTTGGCACACTGGCATAGAGCTGAAGCCAATGAAAAAACGTATGCTAAGGAAACGGGAGCACAATTTAAACATGAGAAGACAGATGGCATTATCGGAAGAGAGGATGAACTGATTAAGTATGAGGAGAATGGAGAACTATACTATAGTTATAGATAGTAAAGGCAGATGCACAAAAAGTATGTGGTCACCCCTTCAAAATGTGTAGATTCGGCTATTTCAGCCACACCCGTTGCTGACAGGTGTATAAAAATCAAGCACACAGCCATGCAATCTCCATAGACAAACATTGGCAGTAGAATGGCCCATACTGGAAAGCTCAGGTGACTTTCAAGGTGAACCGTCATAGGATGCCACCTTTCCAACAAGTCAGTTCGTCAAATTTCTGCTCTGCTAGAGCTGCCCCGGTCAACTGTAAGTGCTGTTATTGTGCAATGGAAATGTCTAGGAGCAACAACGGCTCAGCCGCGAAGTGGTAGGCCACACAAGCTCACAGAACGGAACTGCAGAGTGCTGAAGTGCGTAAAAATCGTCTGCATTCGATTACAACACGTACTACTGAGTTTCAAACTGCCTCTGGAAGCAACGTCAGCACAAAAACTGTTCGTCGGGAGCTTCATGAAATGTGTTTCCATGGCCAAGCCTAAGATCACCATGCACAATGCCAAGCGTCGGCTGGGGTGGTGTAAAACTCGCCGCCATTGGACTCTGGAGGAGTGGAAATGCGTTCTCTGGAGTGATGAATCACAATGCACCATCTGGCAGTCTGATGGATGAATCTGGATTTGGCGGATGCCAGGAGAACGCTACCTGCCCGAATGCATAGTGCCAACTGTAAATTTTTTTGTAGGAAGAATAATGAAAAATCTAGACCAGGGGTGGGCAATTCCAGTCCTCGGTGTCACAGTTTTGCTCCAGCTAACCAACCGGACTCCAATCACCTAATCATGATCTTCAGGTTAAAATGCAATTTGATTAATCAGCTGTGTTTGCTAGGGATGGAGAAAAAGTGTGACACCAATCAGGCCCCCAAGGACTGGAATTATCCACCCATGATCTAGACGATTCTGTGCTTCCAACTTTTTGGCAACAGTTTGGGGAAGACCCTTTCCTGTTTCAGCATGACAATGCTGTCCATATAGAAATGGTTTGTCGAGATCGGTGTGGAAGAACTTGACTGGCCTGCACAGACTTCAACCGCATTGAACACCTTTGGGATGAATTGGATGAACACCTTTGGGATGAATCGCCGACTGCGAGCTCAACATCAGTGCCTGACCTCACTAATGCTCTTGTAGCTGAATGGAGGCAAGTCCCGGCAGCAATTTTCCAACATCTAGTGGAAAGCCTTCCCAGAAGAGTGGAAGCTGTTATAGCAGCAAAGGGGGGACCAACTCCATATTAATGCCCATGATTTTGGAATGAGATGTTCAACGAGCAGGTGTCCACATACTTTTGTCCATGTAGTGTACCTAGTCTTCAGTTAGCGGGAGGATAAGCCAAACATAAGAGAAAAAGACCAGCAGAAATGTTATCAGAGATGACAGATATTAGATTGAATTGGAAAGAAAACTCACGTTCTCTCAGTCTCATCAGTATGGAGTACTCTCCACGGCACATGGTCCTGTGACAAATACATACTACTTATAGCAAATCAACAATCTTAGTTGTCTAAAAAACAAAATCACTACAAAATGTATGTTTTAACGTCATACAGTATGACATAAGTGATTGTGTCTTAGTGTCTATGCAGTAAAACAAAATTGGTTCTGTGAAAGTTCCCAGAACATTAGTTCGGTCTCTGCAATGTTCTCATAACACAAAACTGATGACTATAGAATGTGTATAAAACGTTTGCCTGATGTTGCAAGAACGTTCTTAGAACACATTTACAGTCTGGTGAAAACATTATGGGGACATCACAAAATATATTTTACCAAAACACAAAAACTTTCCAGCTGTGTGGCTGATTCTACAATGTTTCTTTTAGGGTACAAAAAAATATTCACCTGATGTTGCAAGAATGTTCCTAGCACACATTTCATCTGTTCTTTAAAGGTTCCCAGAATATTTATTTAGGTTCTGGGAACATTGTGGGAATATGACACGAGAAAGTGTTTTGGGAACCTAAAACTGTCCAGTTGTGCTGACATTCAGAAAATGTTTATATCAGTGCGCACAAAACCTTCCTTTGTTGTTGCAAGAATGTTGACAGAACAGCCGTTCTGGGTTCTTTAAACGGTTCCCAGAACATTTAATTAGGTTGTGGGAACAGTGTGGGTATATTACAAGAGATACATTCCTGAAACACAAAATATGCTCAGTTGTGATGACATTCATACAATGTTTAAATTGGGTTGCACAGGAAAATCCTAGAATGTTGTAAGAATGTTGAAAGAACACCTGGTCAAAGTTCTTTAGTTTCCCAGAACATTTAATTAAGTTATGGGAGTTGTCTGGGATGTTGCAAATATATTTTTTGGGGGGAGCCCCAAGAATATTTTTTGGCCCCCTATTTTTGGGGGGTGAGCCCCCTCCTGACTAATTGGAGTCAGGAGTCAACTAACCTGGAGTCCAATCAATGAGATGCTATTTAGAGCCGCCTTGCCCGATAAACTCACAAAATTTGAGTTTGCGTTTCACAAGAAGCATTGCCTGATGTGAACCATGCCTCGAACAAAAGAGATCTCAGAAGACCTAAGATTAAGAATTGTTGACTTGCATAAAGCTGGAAAGGGTTACAAAAGTATCTCTAAAAGCCTTGATGCACATTAGACAATTTATAGACAATTTGTCTTACCAGAGACAAAGTTTAGCACTGTTGCTACTCTCTCTAGGAGTGGCCATCCTGCAAAGATGACTACAAGAGCACAGCGCAGAATGCTCAATGAGGTTAAGAAGAATTCTAGAGTGTCAGCTAAAGACTTACAGAAATCTCTGGAACATGCTAACATCTCCGTTGACGAGTCTATGCTAACAAGAATGGTGTTCATGGGAGGACACCACGGAAGAAGCCACCGCTGTCCATAAAAAAACATTGCTGCACATCTGAAGTTTGCAAAAGTGCACCTGGATGTTCCACAGTGCTACTGGCAAAATATTCTGTGGACAGATGAAACTAAAGTTGAGTTGTTTGGAAGGAACACACAACACTATGTGTGGAAAAAAAAGGCACAGCACACAAACATCAAAACTTAATCCAAACTGTAAAGTATGGTGGAGGGAGCATCATGGTTTGGGGCTGCTTTGCTGCCTCAGGGCCTGGACAGCTTGCTATCGTTGACGGAAAAATGTATTCCCAAGTTTACCAAGACATTTTGCAGGAGAATGTAAGGCTCTCTGTCCGCCAATTGAAGCTCAACAAAAGTTGGGTGATGCAACAACACAAAACATATAAGTAAATCAACAACAGAATGGCTTCAACAGAAGAAAATACGCCTTCTGGAGTGGCCCATTCAGAGTCCTGACCTCAACCCGATTGAGATGTTGTGGCATGACCTCGAGAGCAGTTCACACCAGACATCCCAAGAATGCTGAACTGAAACAGTTTTGAAAAGAGGAATGCTCCAAAATTCCTTCTGACCGTTCTGCAGGTCTGATCCGCAACTACAGAAAACGTTTGGTTGAGGTTATTGCTGCCAAAGGAGGGTCGACCAGTTATTAAATCCAAGGGTTCACATACTTTTCCACTCTGCACTGTGAATGTTTACACAGTGTGTTCAATAAAGACATGAAAACATATAATTGTTTGTGTTATTAGTTTAAGCAGACTGTTTGTCTTTTGTTGTGACCTAGATGAAGATCAGATCAAATTTTATTACCAATTTATGTAGAACTCCAGGTATTTCCAAAGGGTTCACATACTTTTTTTTGCCACAGTATGTGTTGTGATAATTGTGTTGTTTGCTCTATAACCTGTTAATTCATGTCTTTCGACCGTGATCTAAAGGTCGAGACAATAAGAAGACACTGTAGCAGAATTCAACCACACCTTTAACACAAAACGGATAGCAACCTCTGTCCACAAAGCATATTGCATGTACAATAACAGACAGATGACCTACAGCATGGTCAAGCAAGTTAATGTTTTTGTCAATTTCAGACCACTAAACAACTATTGATTTAGAACCACAGAGAGCTACCGCAAGACGGTAAGAAAACAGGAGCTGCCGCCACTATTCCAGCACCATTTCAACATCATCAACTCACCTCTGCTTAGTCTAATACAATGACAACTAAATGATACCAAAAACAATTTAGTCCAATCAACGTAAGCTAAATATGATGTGGCTTGTCCATGGTTCTGATTTCTGTGTGCGTGTGAGTTTGTGCAAGTACAAAAACATGTTGACACCCTACTTGTAGAGAAACGCCAATGGATGATGGCTTCCACTCTTATGTTGAAGAAACAGTCTATCACTCTGTCATATAGTACACGCTTTTAGTTTTTGTTGTCCTAGGCTATCTGGTGAAGGGTTCTGACTTCTAAACTTGAAAATATGAAATATCCTTATTCATGTCACTGAGGGAGAGAGGGGAATGAAGAACGTTTACATTCTGTCAGAATATGTTATTGTTAGACATCAGGGATCCTATGGGGAGGAGTGAGGAATTTGGGACCGAGGTCAGACGAGGTGAGGAAGAACAGATATCAAAGTTCTGTCTAGCAACAGAGGTGTATTGGCTGTTCAGAGGTGTAAGGAGGAGATTCAGCTTAGGAGGAAGGGTTAAATATTAGTGTTTGTTTGAATATATATGTCTTTGTCTCATGCAGCTGTTTGACACGGTGGGTGAATAAACTTGGTTTGAGCTTTACTAATCGTCCATGAGTTTTTACTCTGTTTATTTAGAACCTAAACACTGGCAAAAATGCTTGCTTGCTAGCTTAACTTCCATTCATGGTCAATGTTAGCTAGTGAACATTAGCCATCTACATCGAGCTACAAATTGAACTTCTATCCTCTCAGGCCAGGGGCACAACAATGTATGAATTAATGGTTGGATCAGAATCGCAGTTATAACCATTGGTCAATATGGAGAATTAAGTAAAACTACACATCCAAATCCCCATCTCCATCCATGGCTAATTTAGGAAAGGGAACATTTTATCTAGCTGGCTACCAGAGGACAACAACATTCAACAATTCAAGTTTTTCTATTAATGACGTATGCCCTCAATGGGATTTGATAGGAGTGACGCCAAATCCAAGCTGGCTTCCCTTGACACTTTTCTTTTTGGTGCGCCAGGACCACTCTCTTTTTTTGTCAAAAGGAAGCCAGATACTCCCTTGCCTTCAATGCTTTGGGTGGCAACAATGTCATACTCTTTTGGACCAGACAGCATCAGAGAGAGACAGAGGGGCGCCGTGTCACTCGCTTGGATGCTTTCTAGTGAGATACATTCAGCCTCTTGCAAATTGAAGGAAAATTATGAAACACAGAGACAAAAAATAAATAATTTAATCCTCTAAAAAAATATATTGCTACATTTTTGGGGGAAGCCTGGCTTGCCTTGGCATCCATGAATACACGCCATTGCCTACAATACAGTCCTCAAATGCGAATTGCCATAAAATCTGGAGAGAAACATAATGGGGATGTATTCAAATCTGCTTTATGGAGCTAAACATTTGCATGCTGAGCATGTTGTGGTAATATTAGGTAAAACTTAAATATACAATTTTATAAATGTTCTTGAAATGTCCTGCAGACCTCCAAGAGGTAAATGTATATTGTGTGAACAATGGAATATTATGTTAAACCTTAAAAAAAAAAATAGGCTATGAACGTCATAAAAACGGACTTATCTGGACATTTTGGAACATTGTGGGAATGTTCTGTGTAACCTTCGTGAATATCAAAATAATATTCTTGCAACATCCCAGACAACTCACATAACTTAATGAAATGTTCTGGGAACCTTCAAAGAACTTAGACCAGGTGTTCTGTCAACATTAAGGGAATGTCCTGTGCACTCTAAAATAAACATTGTACAATCACCTGCACAACTGGGCAGTTGTTTGTGTTTTGGGAACATATATTTTGTTATGTCCCCACCAGACTGTTTCCACAACCTAATGAAAGAACAGACTAAATGTGTTCTGGGAATGTTCTTGCAACATCAGGGGAATGTTTTATACAAATATTGTACACTGAGTGTACAAAACATTAAGAACACCTTCCTATTATTGAGTTGCACCCCTCTCCCCCCCACCCTTGATACACATGGAAAACTGTTGAGTGTGAAAATTTAAAAACCCAGCAGCATTGCAGTTCTTGACACAAACCGGTGCGCCTGGCATCTACTACCATATCCCTTTCAAAAGGCACTTAAAATCTTTTGTTTTACCTATTCACCCTCTGAATGGCACACATATACAATCCATGTCTCAATTGTCTCAAGGCTCAAACAATTGTCTCAAGGCTCCTCCCCTTCAATTACACTGATTGAAGTGGATTTAACAAGTGACATCAATAAGGAATCATAGCTTTCACCTGGCCAGTCTATGCCATGGAAAGAGCAGGTGTTCATAATGTTTTGTACACTCAGTGTATAATCTTCAGCACAACTGGACAGTTTTTGTCTAATGAGAACATTTGCCGCAACCTAACAACTGTCACAGAACCAATTTTGTTTGCTGGGAAAACATGACTGGTACATTGTGTTATTACATTACCTGGAAACCTAATGATAACTTTTAGGGGACTATTCTGGGGTGGCTGTTACAGATGTTGTGCACAATATTTTAGTGAATGTTAGAACATTCCAAGGATATTTCATGGCATTTTTTTGGGGGTGAATGTTACCATCCTAATGTTAGATAAAACCCTAACTATAACTTAATGGGAATCTTAGCTAATGTTCTGGAAAAGTTCCCAGTTTGCTGGGTACAGTGTATGTGTGTGTGAACGTGTGTGTGAACGTGCATGAAGGCCCATAAGGGAGGGTTCTGACCTGTAAGTGAAGTGTAGTATAGCTTGGATGGCATTCCCACCTCCCTCACTGATGTCTCCTTCAAACCCAGGCAGCAGGGGCACCACCACAAACACCCTGTATTTCTTCTGCTCACTGAGGAACAGCAAGAGCGTTATGGAATGGGGTAGCAGAGAGAGAGTTACATAGAAAAAAAACTATTGGCAACAATGTATTTCTAACATAAACAATCATGATAATTTAACTTTACTTATCGAAACAGATAATCAACAGACAAACATGTATAAAACATGTATAAATCAGTCCAATAATATTATGTTATACAGTAAACCAAGCTGTGTGTTGACAGATTCAACTCAGACAGACATGGTGGTACAACCACACCTGTGTGCACGTAGGATCCTCTTCACGATCGCGTCACCAATGCCATTGTGCACGTTCTTCCCGTCAGCACAGCTGATGAAGAACTGGTTCTGAGAGCAGAGGGGTAGAGAGAGGGACAGATGGAATCTCTGTCAGAGCTGTGCATATATGGCTCTGGTCTCTGTTTGATGCTGTGGGGTGTGATGGTAGGGAGCTGGACTTGTGACCAGGAAGGGACATCGCTGTTAAAGCATTCAGACTTCAAGCTGCTCACATAGAACAGCAAATAAAACCCACATGACAATGTTAGAGAGACAGGAATAGGCAGGGATCGGGAAATAAACCAAGGTTGGGAGAAAATACATCTTTCTAACTCGTGTCCCATTAATCAACAACCATTTCCAGTTAAAAGAGATATGGAAACAATGCATATTTAAAAACAAACACCTCATTGAACTATTCATCTCATTTGAAAATCTATGCATTCAATTGGACTTGATAGCACTAGGATCATGTGGACTGTGGAGGCACATGAGGGCAGTCATTATCTCAACCTTGAGCTGTTGACTTCAGTACAGAGACACAGTCACAAGACTGTGGGGGAGGCACTGTCTGGCGTAACAAAAAAACAACCTTGTCCCCTGGTTGATTTCTACCTACAGTAAGCAAACAGGTAGAGAGGATGGATACAGCATACAGTGGGGGGGGAAAGTATTTGATTCCCTGCTGATTTTGTACATTTGCCCACTGATAAAGAAAGGATCAGTCTATAATTTTAATGGTAGGTTTATTTGAACAGTGAGAGACAGAATAACAACAACAAAATCCAGAAAAACGCATGTCAAAAATGTTATAAATTGATTTGCATTTTAATGAGGGAAATAAGTATTTGACCCCCTCTCAATCAGAAAGACTTCTGGCTCCCAGGTGTCTTTTATACAGGTAACGAGCTGAGATTAGGAGCACACTCTTAAAGGGAGTGCTCCTAACCGCAGCTTGTTACCTGTAAAAAAAAAAGACCTGTCCACAGAAGCAATCAATCAATCAGATTCCAAACTCTCCACCATGGCCAAGACCAAAGAGCTCTCCAAGGATGTCAGGGACAAGATTGTAGACCTACACAAGGCTGGAATGAGCTACAAGACCATCGCCAAGCAGCTTGGTGAGAAGGTGACAACATTTGGTGCGATTATTCGCGAATAGAAGAAACACAAAAGAACCGTCAATATCCCTCGGCCTGGGGCTCCATGCAAGATCTCACCTCGTGGGGTTGCAATGATCATGAGAACAGTGAGGAATCAGCCCAGAACTACACGGGAGGATCTTGTCAATGATCTCAAGGCAGCTGGGACCATAGTCACCAAGAAAACAATTGGTAACACACTAACATCTGAATGACTCAGAGGACAACTGGTGAAAGTGTTGTGGTCAGATGAGACCAAAATAGAGCTCTTTGGCATCAACTCAACTCGCCGTGTTTGGAGGAGGAGGAATGCTGCCTATGACCCCAAGAACACCATCTCCACCGTCAAACATGGAGGTGGAAACATTATGCTTTGGGGGTGTTTTTCTGCTAAGGGGACAGGACAACTTCACCGCATCAAAGGGACGATGGACGGGGCCATGTACCGTCAAATCTTGGGTGAGAACATCCTTCCCTCAGCCAGGGCATTGAAAATGGGTCGTGGATGGGTATTCCAGCATGACAATGGCCCAAAACACATGGCCAAGGCAACAAAGGAGTGGCTCAAGAAGAAGCACATTAAGGTCCTGGAGTGGCTTAGCCAGTCTTCAGATCTTAATCCCATAGAAAATCTGTGGAGGGAGCTGAAGATTCAAGTTGCCAAACGTCAGCCTCGAAACCTTAATGACTTGGAGAAGATCTGCAAAGAGGAGTGGGACAAAATCCCTCCTGAGATGTGTGCAAACCTGGTGGCCAACTACAAGAAACGTCTGACCTCTGATTGCCAACAAGGGTTTTGCCACCAAGTACTAAGTCATGTTTTGCAGAGGGGTCAAATACTTATTTCCCTCATTAAAATGCAAATCATTTTATAACATTTTTGGCATGCGTTTATCTGGATTTTTTGGTTGTTATTCTGTCTCTCACTGTTCAAATAAACCTACCATTCAAATTATAGACTGATCATTTCTTTGTCAGTGGGCAAACGTACAAAATTAGCAGGGGATCAAATACTTTTTCCCCCCACTGTAGAAGTAGTGTGGTTATGAGTCTGGTAAATGGGTGCAATGAAATAATGTGTATGTAATGTGCTGGTAGCAGAGTTACCTCGATGTAGATGTAGTGTTCGCTGTTCTCGATCGTATGAATGTAGGCATTGAGGATAGAGCTCTCACAAGTTCCGGCTGACCAGCGATCCACAGAACGCAACACCTGAGAGAAAGAGAGGAGAATAATGAAAATAAATGAACAATTGGTGGTAAAAAGATAGGCATTTCTCTGTGAGCTTGTATGTGTCAGGGTGAGCATGTGTACCTGCACGGAGGCCTTCCCGGAGCCAGGCACAGTGAATGGCAGTGGGTCAACAGTACTGTGAGACTTGGGCAGAAGGCAAGGGAAGAACTTGCCTCGGATGTTCTTGTACTTAAAGATCTGCAGGCAGACAAAGCAAAGACAATAAGAGCCAGATGTCTCTCTCACAAAACCCTAGGGGCTCTTTTCAGCTGGCGCTAAGGAGGCGCAAGTGTTAAACGCACGTTAGTTTGCAATTTCGTCATTTAAAAAAAAACTGTCGCACTGGCATTTTCCACCACTTACGCCAGGTTCGGCAATTTACCTGTCTAATATCAGCTCACTTGCGCTTAGGTGGGAAGGGTGACAATATTTGAGGTGTGTCCTTAAAGACGAGCTAAAAGTCACCATTTCATGCAGCACCAAAGGGAGGTTTTAAGACCCACCAAAAGACAGGTCTTAAAAGGTAATGCCATTGGTAATGGCATGGATTTTGAGAGCGGAAGCGCAGCGTATCCAGCCCTGACACGGCCGGTGAATCTCGTATTTAGAAACATCAAAGAATTACTGGTTTCCCCCCATTTTGTAGACATAGCCTATCTAAAACAAGTTTTTTTGGGGTGGTGGGGAATTTGACTAGAATGATTAACTCTTTTAAAACCTTATCAATGGTGAATTTAATCTTGCTGATTGAACCATGGACATGCCAAACTTTGTCAGACATGGCAGGCATAATGCAATTTACAGAAGGCCTAGCTAGCCCCTAAATCAGTGTGAATCAGTGATGTGCGGTCAGGGGAGGCAGTGCTTACTTACCCTGTGACAATCTAATAAAAAAAGCTGTTATGAAAAGCCAAATTAAAAAAACAATTAATTGTCATCTAGCCGTTTTTTTACAACCTGACAAATGGACACTACTATACTGCATCATTGCGCCTCAAACTATTTTCCAAGTTGGAATAATGTAACGGCTGTTTGGAGGGTTCGAAGAGTGGAACGTCAACTATAATAAAAGTTAAGACCAGACAGAGGCAACATACAATACATGACTTTATTCATGACAGGCAAGGCAACCACCATCTCCCTAACTGCTAGCTGTCAGGCAAACAGTGAGTACTTGACTGTCCACTTGGCTGAAAGGCCATTATCAATTAATACTTTTTTACCCAGACTTTTACACATCTTGGAAAATGTCTTTGTGGATGTAGTGGGAATGGGGCTTCTCCTGCCACTCAATGCGGGGCCCGAGCCTTGGCTTCTACAAGATGGATGCTATTAACTACACTACAACCATTCTACGTGCATGGCTGCATGGGGGCGCACTCACGCAGGAGAATGATGATCTCTGACAAGCTAGATGGATGGAGCTGCCTGTGTGCTGCATGGGAGAACTGTGCTACCAGCTACTGTTTGAGTGTGTATGACTTTTTGTTTCCGTGTGAAAATGGAATCGAAGGGGGCCTCCCCCACGGCCGTGGGCCTGGTGTGTGCATTCAAAATAAAATAATGGACATGGGGTTCTGCTGTGACTTCTACAATGCTGTCACGAGAGATTCACCAGACGAATGGACTTTACAAGTAAAGGTAGGCCTAAATGCATTTTCCTTTGCGGGTTAGGCTACTGTTGAATCATGAGAATATACAACATCCCTTTGGATGCATTTCATTTATCAAGCTAGAATTACATTTCAGTCATTTTGATCGTTTTTATATAATAAAGGTTCTAACAACACTTCTATGTGTGTGTGTATATATATATATATATATTTGCGAGCACGGCACATTGGAAGATTTGTAAATCCATTGTGAAAGGCTATGGAGTTTGCGCTGTGAATTATTCAGATGAAGTCTGTCCATATTGTTATTTTAGTGCCACCTATCAGTTGTAACTGTGGAAGCTACATGGCTGAGCTGAGTTGAGCAGTTTGTCAGATTATATGAAATATGCCGTCAAGAGGCTATCACTTGTGTATCTTGGCTACATTGGTATTTACATTTGGTGAAACTTGTTCGTCAGTTTCGGTTAATAGCATATGTCCCTCTGGTTGTTGGAGCTATTTGTTGTATGGTGAACATGGGCTTCATCAAGGTTTATTTGTGAGTAAATCTGGCTTTGATAATTAACAGTGCTCACCCAGCCACCAACCTCACTGCACGTCACTGGTTCGAAGTGCTATGTTTAACAATATATTTCCATATTGAAGCCATGCAATTGACCCTTTGCCAAGCCCTGCCCCATACTTTTGGGCAACCAATCGCAGTGCTTCAATGGATAGCAACTGTCGTTGAGTCTGACATCTCAGACAAGCTCACGTTTAAAATGACTATCATGCTTGATTGAGCGAGCTGTTTGTCTTGTAGTAATGTGGTACCTGCCTGTATTTCCATAAACCTTTATTTTAGCAATGCATGACATTAAGAAAAAAAAAAATATATATATATATCATAACATGTTTTTTTGGTCAATAGGTGCCCAACATAACAAGTGGTGGTGTCACAGTCACTCATATATAGAGGTCTATAGAGCCTGTCTCCACTCCTGAATTCTGTAACCGTCAGTTTACCTGTGTAATATTGACATAAGCTCAGAAATACATGTTTTGAAAACATGGTCCTGTTTTATTGGCTGCTTTTCTTTCACTCTGCGGTCCAACTCATCCCAAACCATCTCAATTGGGATGAGGTCGTGTGATTGTGGAGGCCAGGTCATCTGATGCAGCACTCCATCACTCTCCTCCTTGGTCAAATAGTCCATACACAGCCTGGAGGTGTGTTGGGTCATTGTCCTGTTGAAAACAAATGATAGTCCCACTAAGCGCATAGCAGATGGGATGGCGTATTGCTGCAGAATGCTGTGGTAGCCATGCTGGTTAAGTTTGCCTTGAATTCTAAATAAAATCAGACAGTGTCACCAGCAAAGCACCCTCACACCATCACACCTCCTCCTCCATGCTTTACGGTGGGAACCACACATGTAGAGATCATCCGTTCACCTACTCTGCGTCTCACAAAGACACGGCGGTTGGAACCAAAATCTCAAAATGTGGACTCATCAGAACAAAAGGACAGATTTCCACCGGTCTAATGTCCATTGCTCGCGTTTCTTGGCCCAAGCAAGTCTCTTCTTATTGGTGTCCTTTAGTAGTATTTTCTTTGCAGCAATTTGACCATGAAGGCCTGATTCACGCAGTCTCCTCTGAACAGTTGACGTTGAGATGTATGTTACTTGAACTCTGTGAAGCATTTATTTGGGCTGCAATTTCTGAGGCTGGTAAGTTTAATGAATTTATCCTCTGCAGCAGAGGTAACTCAGGGTCTTCCTTTCCTGTGGCGGTCCTCATGAGAGCCAGTTTCATCATAGCGCTTCATTTTCCAGGTTGACTGACCTTCGTGTCTTAAAGTAATGATGGACTGTCAATTCTCTTTGCTTATTTGAGCTGTTCTTGCCATAATATGGACATTGTCTTTTACCAAATAGGGTTATCTTCTGTATACCACCCCTACCTTGTCACAACACAACTGATTGGCTCAAATGCATTAAGAAGGAAAAAAATTCCACAAATTAAAATTTTAACAAGGCACACCTGTTATTTGAAATGCATTCCAGGTGACTACCTCATGAAGCTGGTTGTGAGAATGCCAAGAGTGTGCAAAGCTGTCATCAAGGCAAAGGGTGGCTATTTGAAGAATCTTAAATATATTTTAATTTGTTTAACACTTTTTTGGTTACTACATAATTCCATGTGTTATGTCATAGTTTTGACATCGTCACTATTATTCTACAATGTATAAAATAGTACAAAATAAAGAAAAACCCTGGAATGAGTAGGTGTGTCCAAACTTTTGACTGGTACCCACACACACAATCATTTTAATAGCAGGACACTGTGAAGTTCATTATTCCTCTGAAGAGTGTGAATTAGGCTGTTTGAGAAGGTTTGAATCCTAAGCAACCTGCATACACATCATTTGAAGTACTATAGACCAACATAGCTACTGTAGTAGGTCAAAGGTAAGTGCTGGAAAACCTTGGTAGAGCATGGGTGGAGTAGGCATTGTGTTGCTCATGTGAATTTCCTTTCTTTTTCAGCTTCAGACCAATGCCTACTTCTCCTTTAAACTTAATCTGTTGTTTTTAATTCCAATTGTTTTTACACCGGAAGGTGATTTTCGGTTAGAGGTGCACTATGTAGAAATCTCTCCGCCCTTTCTGTTTGAAGCTGGTGTGCAAACCCAAAAGTAAGACGCAAAAACAAAATGGGAAGCATAGAAATAGAGCACATAGAACATATCTACCGCTTCTTAGACTTGCTTTTAATGAGTGACAGATCTATAACTAACTTTTATTACATATTGCAGCTTTAAAAAAAAAAAAGGTGCATTATACAACATTTCCCCATGTAAAGAAAGGAAATTTGCTATTTTAACTTTTAAATTTGGCCAAAAGGTCTGGGCCTTAATGGCACAGGTGGTGTGCTTGCATACCTGCAAGGGTTGCTGATTTAAACCCTGGTCTGTTGCCCTCTAATAGCTCAAATCAGTTATGTTTAGAATTTACCATGGACAGTCAAAAGTAATTGCCTGCCGTTTTCAGAAGGTGAATAGCTCAATTGACTGACAGTCTTACATTGTAAAATTACTCAATTCCCATTGAAAGCACAGTAAAGGAAAAAACAGTTTGAAGGTTGTATAACTCAGCCATTGAGACTAAACAAAGATATTCCCATGTACACTAGAGCTGCGTCAGTAGGTTGAATGGTGAGCTTAATGTGGCTAATTTCGCACTGATGTTTAGTGTCCCACAATAAGAGTGAAAACGTTAATATTTGATATAAACTCTACACGGTTGTGTTCTGTGAGTGTCACTGAGAAGGTACTCCATTACATGAGTGCAACATCCATAGGTTAGGCTGTACTGTGCATATACAGTTGAAGTCGGAAGTTTACATACACCTTAGCCAAATACATTTAAACTCAGTTTTTCACAATTCCTGACATTTAATACTAGTAAAAATTCCCTTTCTTAGGTCAGTTAGGATCACCACTTTATTTTAAGAATGTGAAATGTCAGAATAATAGTAGAGAGAATTAATTATTTAAGCTTTTATTTCTTTCATCACATTCCCAGTGGGTCAGAAGTGTACATGCACTCAATTAGTATTTGGTAGCATTGCCCTTAAATTGTTTAACATGGGTCAAATGTTTTGGGTAGCCTTCCACAAGCTTCCCACAATAAGTTGGGTGAATTTTGGCCCATTCTTCTGGACAGAGTTGGTGTAACTGAGTCAGGTTTGTAGGCATCCTTGCTCGCACATGCTTTTTCAGTTCTGCCCACAAATGTTCTATAGGACGAGGTCAGGGCTTTGTGATGGCCACTCCAATGCCTTGACTTTGTTGTCCTTAAGCCATTTTGCCACAACTTTGGAAGTATGCTTGGGGTCATTGTCCATTTGGAAGACCCATTTGCAACCAAGCTTTAACTTCCTGACTGATGTCTTGAGATGTTGCTTCAATATATCCACATAATTTTTCTTCCTCATGATGCCATCTATTTTGTGAAGGGCACCAGTCCCTCCTGCAGCAAAGCACCCCCACAACATGATGCTGCCACCCCCGTGCTTCACGGTTGGGATGGTGTTCTTCGTCTTGCAAGCCTCCCCCTTTTCCCTCCAAACATAAATGGTCATTATGGCCAAACAGTTCTATTTTTGTTCCATCAGACCAGAGCACATTTCAGATGTCATTACAGATGAACGTGGTACCTTCAGTCGTTTGGAAATTGCTCCCAAGGATGAACCAGACTTGTGGAGGTCTACAATTTTTGGCTGATTTCTTTTGATTTTCCCATGATGTCAAGCAAAGAGGCACTGAATTTGAAGGTAGGCCTTGAAATACATCCACAGGTACACCTCCAATTGACTCAAATGATGTCAATTAGCCTGTCAGAAGCTTCTAAAGCCATGACATCAATTTCTGGAATTTTCCAAGCTGTTTAAAGGCACAGTCAACTTAGTGTACGTAAACTTCTGACCCACTGGAATTGTGACACAATTAATTATAATAATCTGTCTGTAAACAATTGTTGGAAAAACTACTTGTGTCATGCACAAATCAACTTGCCAAAACTATAGTTTGTTAACAAGAAATTTGTGGAGTGGTTCTAAAATGAGTTTTAATGACTCCAACCTAAATGTAAACTTCCGACTTCAACTGTAAGTATGCCCCCAAAGCAAGTCTAAAGTCTAATACATTCAGTGCAATTTCAACTGATTTGAATGATTGTCTTCTGTTGTATTTATATAACATTCCGTTATTGTTTAGCATTATCTAGTCAAAATATGGCATGATTACACTATTTGTATCCATTTCAATTCACTTTCAATAGTTTTTTTTATTTTGAATGCAAACTGCAAATGCATCTATGTGGCTAGCTTCACACAGGTAGAGAAGCTGGACATGGGCTAGTCCAGCATCCAAATCAGATCTGCATATACAATCAAGATGGTCAAATGGCAGAGTTGTTCGTTTGGCACTGTTGATCAGCACAGATTTGGATAAAACATTAAGAAGAAAGGAGAAGGTGGGTACTGGAATCTATTCTAGAAATTCGAAACTGGTGAGTTTTTCTGATGCTAGTAAGCAGCCATTTGCACAATGGAGTGCCCAACCGCACTGTATACATGTGCATTTGTTTCAGTGAAATATGGCTTTTACCTTAGCTTGGACTATGGATTAGCTAGCTAGTGTTGCAAAAGACCATTGTTTGCATTCTAAGGTAGCAGCGTGACCATTTGCCCAAAAGTTGGTGTTGGTTTTGAACTGATGTACATTAGCAAAGACAGTACAGTATGAAGATATGCTAAAACTGCTTCTCCAATAGAAATCCCTAATCACACTTGTAGGTGATGTCATGGCGAAGTTCACACCAATGTGTGAAGGTTGATGAGGGGGAAAACAATTGAATCCATTTTACAAATGGTAACAAAATGTGGAAAAAGGTCAAAGGGTCTGAATACTTTCTGAATGCACTGTCCATCAAGGTAAAGTCATGAAAGAAAGATTCTTAGGAACCTCTTATTTGGGTTCTGACCTTGGCAAAGTTCCAGCGCTGGATGAAGTGGCGGGCCACATCCCTGGCAGCTTTGCCGTGGAGTGCAGCGGACAAGTCACGCCACGGCATACGGGGCACCTCAGTGCGGTCAATGTTGTCTGGGGAACAAAGGACTTTACATTTAAGAATGAGCCCTCTTGTGTGTGTTGTGTATGCATGTACGTGTGTGTTAGTGAGTGCGGGAGTGATGGGGGGGGGGGGGGGGGGTTATGAATTGAGCTATAGTGTGTGCATACTGTACCTTCGAATGGGCGGTCCAGTTGGACCCAGTCCTTCCTGATGAAGTTGCTGTAGTCCTTGCCAAGCCACAACTGGGTGTTGTTCTTCAGGTCCACATGGTTGACCTCCATGACCTCCTCTGGCTCTGTAGGCTTTGGACCCTGGGCCAAGTCTGACCCATCCACCTGGTCACCTGAGCCAGCTGCCTAGGGGGCAGAGTAGGACAGTCTGGTAATGAAGTCACCGCTCAACACAAGGTAACACTATGAACTACGGATTACCAGAACAGAACAACACAAGAGAAAGATTAATCTTGACTTTGTCTTGAGGTGTCTCACTTCTGGCTCAGCCAGTGGAGCCTTTGGTTCTTCTTCAGAGGTATGATTGGTTGTCTCCGTATCAGTCAACCGGTACTGACTGTCATCCCACCTCCCAAAGGCCAGGTCCAAGCCTCCCACAAAAGCCACTGATTGGTCAATGGCCACCATCTTCTCATGATGGGCCCAGAGAAACACAACCGCGGACATGTGGTTGGGGTGTCGCATCACCTGTTGGGAAGATGTCAGGGAAGCTAAGGACACAAGTCTAATAAAGTTCTGAATTTATATTAAAAGACCCAGATTAACATAAAATAGTAATGAAAGCATGAGGATGTGTATGATTTCTCTGTTTAGTGTGACACTGTGCTACAATGTTATGCCTAAGAGCCAGCTATGTGGATTGGTTTTTCAGGTGTAAAGCACCACCTGACTGCAGAGCAGAGATTGGAGCGTCTCAGACAGACCTTGATGTTGGGGTGCATGTCCATCAGTGTCCTCTTGCTGTGGCCACTGTTGATGCCCAGCGCCATTTCCACCTCCTTGTACAGGAGCACACATACTTTGACACCTTGTTCCTGCAGAGAAAAGAAAGGATGGATATACACAGAAGGTAGTCTGGCTGATACCAAAGTCCTTCTGACTTCAGAGTCAAACGCCCACAGCCACACACATCCCCAGAGTGCCACCCCTTCCCATTATGACTGTTGGATTTTCAAACCAAACAACGTCAACCCCCCAGGAAAAAATTTGATTCGAGAGAACCAACCAACCAAGATTTCATTAACAGACAGCCTCCCATTTCAGACCAGTGGGTCACAGCTGTGTGGTCATGAGGTACGCTTTTGCCAGGCTACACAGAAGGTGGCAAGGATGAGGAAAGGAGGGATTAACCTTCAGTGCATTCAGAGGAGAGGAGGGAGGAGAGGTAAAAGGGAGAAACATGTTGACAGGAGAAAGTTGGGAAGTAGAGTCGTACTGCTTTGCGTTTGAGGATCTGGTCCAGGCGCCAGTATGTGTCTGTAGCTGGCCTCTTCAGGAAAACCTCTGGGCTGAGCCTGGGAGGGAGGGGACATTCACCATGCAATGTTAACCATGTACATATTTACACTGTGTCCTGCTGTTTACAGACTAATTACAAACAAACCTAATACATGTTGGAAACAGTGACCTCTGTTGATATTGATATCAAACGTTTGTTTTGTTTGCTGTATGCTCTTATTTAGCCAACGGCAGAGCCATTTTCTACAGTATAATGTATATGGCTCTGGATAACCACTCTCTATAATTATGGAGAGCACTGTGCTTACATCAGTACAAATCTTGGAACACACAGTAGGCTGACTAGCCATAGAGATATACTGTATAATAATAGAATGTTCAAATATATGTATATGGTGCTAGCTCTGCTCCTCACCACCAGTCTGTGATGAAGATCTCCTCCTTGGCCTGCTCCAGAGCATCAGCCAGGTCTGCAAAGTAGCCACTGCCATTTACATACCTTTAATATGACCAATTCATAAACAGAGACATCACGTTTAAGTTAAGGGTGCACAAAGCTATGGGTGTATACAGCATGTACACATAATCATGTAATTGGAAGCAACATCTGACCATTTAGTGAGTGTGTTCTCCCGTGGCGGGGCAAAGCCCCCAAAGCGTTGGACCTGGAGGAATTCACAGGGCTCAGCCAGCCTATTGATCTCATGGCTCCACCAGTGAGCCTGTCTGTAGCTGTTACATTTGATGACCAGATTCCTACACACACACACACACACAACACTCATGTAAGAACCCAATAGGGATGGGTTTTATGAGTGTGCCGCATAAAAAAGACAAACCGGTAGCTTACACACATTTCACACTGGTTTTAATGTCTATGGTTTCACACATGTAGCTTGTTATAGTCAGTCAAACAAAGCGGCGCTACATTGAGGCTCCACGTGTAGCAAGTGAAGTGGCCGATTTCTAAAGAATGCAAAATGGAATTAAACTTATGGAAATAAAGAGGCTAAATGAAAAGGAGTAGGCTATAATGATGAACCAACAGATAGGCTGTGGTTTCATATGAATGGAGTTGTTGTAGACATTGGATGGGGAGTGCAGCAAAACAGCCTCAATTAGCTTTGCTACTTAGCTGGCTGCAGTAGCTAGCTATTTCACAACAATTTGATGTAGTCAAGACAGGCCATACCAGACGGTCTGATAGATACATTTTGTCAACTAGTCGGTTTGGCTATTTTCTCCCTCTCCCTCCGTGCACCAACTCTCTCTCTCAAGTCTCCATTGAAGTAAAACATTTATCATAACTATTTAAAAACGCATGTATTTCAACTATCCGGATATCTGAAAAAATATGACATTATTTGAATACTGAAATCATTTCAAATGTCCATCCCTAGAATACACATACGCACGGGTTTACACAGCGAGACAATACAAATACACAGTACAAATACACAATACAAATACACAAACAGCTAGGAATTGACTCATAATAAATAAAACAGGAATACAAGTGTCAATTTGAGGGTACACTTTTATGAGTCTGCCGACAAGTAATCATATTTTGGATTCCACTATGAACTTACCTGGTGAAGTTCTGAATGCAAACCCCATACTTGGTGTCAGTATATGCACGACCCACTTGAACTTTGAACTCCGGGTCAAAGACCAGTACGAAGCAGACGACCCCGTTTTCCCGGTTCATATAGAGCAGGAAGGAGTCCTTGACCACCAGCCAGCGCTTTGACCAGCGAAAGCAGAACTGGTGATGACCAATACAGTTCAACCCCTGGATACGGTGACCTCCTGACCTTTTGAAGATGGAACCCTCCCTGAAACACAATGACATCACTTAAACATACATAGAATCAGTCACATTAAAATATACTGAATAACACTCAGTCTCTCTTTCTCATATACCATCACACACACTCTCATAGACTATTAATAGTGCTTACAGGCCTTTGGGTCCAAGCTCACTGACAAAGGAGAGAGCACTGACATCAAGGAATTCCAGCTGGAATCAGAACGAGATAGGATGTGCTATCATCACTGTCTGACAATGAATGGTAATTGGTGTATGTGCGTGCCATCTTCACTCACCATGCCGTGATAGTTCTTACAAAAGGAATTCTCCAGAAGGCCGTTTAGGTATTCCTCAAGGTATTTCTATAACAGAGAGATCAGAAATCAGAACTGACTGGACCTACATTATCAAATGGTCAGATTTGACAGAAGAACCCCTGATAATTATTTTAAAAAGTCACACAAGATTGATCCCTCGTTTTTTGTGTGGAGGGAATTATCTACAACTAAGTAGATGTGTGGCTCACTGTCTGCATGTGTACCATGGTGTTTATCAGTGTCTGTCTTTTTGTATACAGTACGTGTGGTTCCATGGTTGTAAGTGTGATACCGGTTTGCTGGAAGTTCGTCTCATCCTCTCAGTCCCGTGTAGACTTGGCATCTCCTCTGTCATTGCCCTCAGTTGCGCTCTCTGGGCTGCAAATCTAAAAAGAGACATTTTAATATTCTAAACATTTTACTACTTAAACTCGTACCAAAATCACAACAGGCCTTCACTCTGATTTGAAGTGCATCCCCTCTAAACAAATTACTCTCAGCACAGATAATGGGTTGATTTGCATGTCTGAGCTCTGATTGGTGCTCTGAGTCTGACCTTCCCAGAGGCAGGAAGTGGGCCATCATCTTGTGCTTGTAGAGGTCACGGTGCAGCTCCTGGAAGTGCTTGTACTTTCTTTTTACCGTCCAGGTGAACTTGCCATGGGTCAGCTTCACAGTGTACAGAGTGCACACACGGACCTGGAAGAGAAAACATGCCATTGACTTGTGTAGCCTAAACATAATGTAAACATGTGCTCATGTGGAAAGGTACAGGTGTGCATATAATATACAGATACACGAATAAACACTATGTACATACAGTATACGGTACACACACACACCTTGGAGCGCGTAGTGTATCTCTCGGTGCTGTCCACTCTGCAGATGACTGGAGTCCCAGGCAGTAACACAGGCACACCTGCCTCCTTTACATCCAGCAGATGATGGACCACCAGGAAGGGACGACTTTCCTCTGTGGGGAGATCAGATGACACAGGCAATCTATTACACAATAATTCAATACCACTACTGAAGTCACTTATCAGTCTAATTTGATGTAAAAGTATTTGGATGGAGGGAATGAAACATTATAGGCTACATCAACAACTAGGGTCTGTTCCCTCACCTCCTTCCCTCATGAGGCCATCCAGCTCTTCCTTGCTCAGCTCACAGTCGTCCGTGATAAAGCGCGTTGTCTTTTGGGCCTCTGCCGCTCCCCCATCTGGACATGAAGGGGTATTGCAGCATGCTGGTGCTGGACTGGCCATTGCGCTCTATCCCTTTCATCACACAGATAAATTGCACTAAATATTAATGACATTCCATCACCATAATCTTTCAAACATCTCGCTATAGTATCCAGATTTTATTTTTTATCTAGCTGAATTTACTGTATTACATAGAAAATACTTGACAATAGTGGAACTGTACAATGCAATGACAGTCATTCAGACTAATTGCAGGCCTGTGTCAAGGCCGAGAATTTTTTCAGACACGTTATCTATGAAGTACATTACATTAAAGGCCACCTAACACAGATGACTATAAATAGTGTGGAGAACTGATCTATGAACTAGGAGAGACTGGGGCTTCACATGTGTCTAAATATAATCCTGGGACCTCTCAAGTGCCTCACACTGCAGTGAACCAGATAACACCAATCACACAACACCACACCATCTGAAGAGGAACAAATGACATGATAACAGAATCAAAAAGTACAATCATGTGTTGGTGGTGTTTACCTGGTTTTATCATCAGCGGTGTGACACATAAGAAGTCTGGGAGGGAGCACACACAATGAGAGAGAAGTCTGGGAGGGAGCACACACAATGAGAGAGAAGGGTGTGTGCAAATGCGTGTGGGAAGAGGGATCTGATTGGGTGAGTAGATTTGTTTCCAGGGCAACCAAGTTCAAGGTGAAACAAAATCGAGAGAGAGCGATGCATTGACAAAATGTGCATCACTGTCTCTACGTCTCTTACTATGCAGAGTATCAGCCTAGCTCTGGTACTGTATCTAGATTGTCTTTGCTGTAATGCAGGACAGATTCTAGTAAGCTGTACAAGTCTCACCATAGGGACTGTCACTAGGGGACCCTACAATGGTTCCTAATTCCCAGCGTAAATCTATACCCACTGGTGAGTTTGTGCTGTAGGCTTATTCTGAGTCATGGATAAAGAAACATTAGTTGTTTTCATTTGGAGGGAAACATTTCTGAACACTGTGGATGGGTCAACACACCAAAGCATGAGGGGAGAAAGGTTATTAAGTGTGCACACTGGACACTACACAGCAAACTACAATCCCAAAGTTCACTTTATTGCTTTCTCTAGGTATCATCTATGGATAAATGGCAATTGCAGAACAAAAAAACATTTACAGCATAAGGAAACTCAAAAAGTATTTAAATCCATGAATTTCTGCCAATTTGGTGGCTCCAAAATTATTGCAAAACAAACTACCATGTAATCAAAATCTACAATCAGCCAGATATTTGCTTAATTTATTACACCATAATCAACATTCTCTAGAAAATATCGACTGTCTAGCCAGTCAGTCATTCAAATGACAGGCCTATTGCCTACTATAGATTTCCCCACTGAAGCCATCATTCTATTTTCCATAGCCTCCACCCATTCCCCCTGCAGTTAAATATAAGTTCCCAAGCACTCTAGAAAAAACGGAACATCTTGACATGTGAGTGGGACTCAGAGGTAGACGTAACATAGTAAATTAAAATCTGGGACATTCAAATTAGTATATGTTACGTTTGGTATGGAATGTATTCATTTGTGGATTTCCATCATACATTTTGTATGATATAGGGCAGGTTCCCCAACTGGCAGCCCAGGTTTTATTTGGCCCCCCAAGTTTTCTGAGATTTTTTATTGTTGGACATAAGACTGAAAACACTAAGAAATCAGCTCCTAATGATTTTAAGTTTGGAAATCTGTTCCCAAGTATTGCCACGCATAATAAAGAGGCATATGTGATCGTATATAAATCTAAGCAAGGTTTTAAATTATTATGTTTCTGTCAAATATTATATCTGTTTAGGCTTCTTGCAGACAATTTGCATTCTACAAATTATTTGTAATTATGTTCTGGCCTCTGACTATCTGCTCAACAACAAACAAAAAGCTAAATCTAGTTGATGATCCCTGATATAAGGCGTCCAATCAAAAACATTTTGATCAATGAGTGAAATATGTTAATTGTGTAGATAATGGGCTAAGAAACAAGTGGTCCAAACCTCATGTCTCTATCATAATCCATTCAAAACTTATTGGAGTTTTTACCCTTGTAGGATTGTCAACAATAGGGCGACTAAACTCAAAGGAGACCAGAGAAAAAGTGGCAAAAATCAGAGAAATCGTATTACTGGCTAGGCTGGATGCTGTCCGAGAATTAAGGCTACCTGACAGGCTCACCATTGAACTCAACATCTTTCTTCTCAAATCAGGATGACATAAATCAATAGAGGTAAGATAAATATAGATTGAGATATAACATGTATTTTGATATTTTAGTATACGCTGTTCATATTAATGCAAAGTTTGTTCTTTTTCCAAGACTTCTTACAAAAACAAGCGTATCTCTGTGAAATGTCAACGGAGCCTTTTAACATATAATTCAGCTCGTGTCATGCTAATTATGCCATTTGCGACCCACAGAACAACTTGGATGACAATGACCACAAAATGTTAAATCCTCATAAGTTTTGGCGAGAAAACTCCACTTTCAATAGAGCTCGGTGCTAATTATTGGATGTATTAGGCTATGAAATCTGACTTTTTGATATAATGTGATATGTTGGAGAAAACTCCACTGAAAGATTCAGAACCATATTTGTCTTGGTAAAATGTATTTAATAGCATAAGGAAGTGAAATGTCATCACCAAAGCACATTTTCACCGACTCTGGGCAGAGTGGGTGGACACTGTATAGAATGTTACAAATTACAATTCGTATGACATGAATTTCCAATATGTATGATATGTTAAGAATTCCAATTAGTTGTTGCTGTGGTTAAGGTTAGGAGTTAGGTTAAAGGGTTAAAATTAGCTGACATGCTAAGTAGTTGCAAAGTAGCTAAAAAGTAGTAAGTAGTTGCAAAGCTGCTAATTATTTAAAATGCTAAAGTTTTCTGTGATTAGATTAGAACACGCAACCTTTGGGTTGCTAGATATTCATGTTATACACCCACCCATTCACCCTCCTTTTGTTTTTGCCTTAAGGAAAACTGATGTAGAGGGGTCCTCCCTGAAAGTAGTCTATGGTCCAAGAGAGAGTAGATTGCACGGTACAGTTCTTTAAACAGCTACTACAAACTTCAGCTAACCTTAGCCACCACAAGCTAACAATCAATGGAAGTGATGGGGGCATGTGAGCATGTTTATTAAAACAATTAAGAATGTCCAAAACACCTGAAATCAACTCTATATTAGTTGTATATTACTTAAGGCGATTTGACTCACATACCCACATCACTTCAATTGATTAACTTGTGGTGGCTAAAGTTGGCTGAAGTTTGTAGTGGCTGTTTAAAGAAAACTGAACCATGGATTACAGTTTCCCCTGGTCCATAGACTACTTTTAGAGTGAGGATCCATTTAACATCAAGTTGTAAAATAGTGAACTACTCCTTTAAGTAACCTTTGGTCTTATGTAACCATACCAAACATATTATACTAATGAGTGGCCGATCATTTTCATTTACTATATTACGTCTAGTCTATGATACCAGGTTGGAGAACGAAGGAGCAGACAGAAATTGGCCATGTGAAACTATAATAAAGTATCCCGTTGAAATGTCGCATAGGCCTTATTAGTATTCTGCATCCGTGCTGTTTTAAACTATTTCTAAATTACGATAGTTCCCTTTTATAGTGGTATAGAATCACAGAGGAGATTCATTTTAGTAGAGGCGTAGCTACTTACTAAAGCATCACATAGAAAAGATCAGGAAGACGAGGGTCAAATTATCCGTGAGTAAAAAGATCTTCGTTTTTCTTCCTAGTCCCTTCGCCCTAGAAGACTTATCAGTAGTTTTGACGTAAAAGAGAGAAGGAAAGCGATACAGTACTTACTCTAAACAATGCACATGTAAAATGTTCCTTCCGGCTGCATGGTAGGCTATATTCCTGAAATCATTCACCGAGAATATCCGCTACAGAAGCACAAATAGTCTGATGATACAATAGTGCGCGATAACTTGTCCAGGTAAACATTGCATCAATGTATCAACAACGTATACATTTTTCTTTCACATTACCTAGCTATTCCATTGTCAAAGAAAATGTCGCATAGTGCCTGACGTAGCAGGCAGCGGCACTCCAGTTGAAGACAGATTGTACAGTCAGCAGCACAACAGTAGTTAACCTTTATTTAACTAGGCAAGTCAGTTAAGAACAAATTCTTAATTACAATGAAGTCCTACACCGGCCAAACCCGGACGACGTTGGGCCAATTGTGCGCCGCCCTATGGGACTCCCAATTACGGCCAGTTGTGATACAGCCTGGAATCGAACCATTTCTTCTATTAAAATTCAAATAAAAAAATGGAGAACTAACAATCAACAACTAAATTATAAGAGTTTGGTCCGGTTTATATGATTTATTGGTTTTTAATTATTAAACATCTTCTTTGTTGCTTGAGATTTTCTCAATAGAAGAGATTACTTTATTTGAAGTGTAACCAGCTGCAAAACAGAGGTGATATGCCAGATATGGCAGATCTGTTTTTGCTGGCTCAAGACCTTCTTCCTCCTCATTCACACAAAATGAATGAGTACTGTTGAACTGAGACAAAAGGGACATGTCTCAACCGGGGCTTTGGTCCAGAAGCCAAACCAGAGGAATGTTGGGAGCACAAGGTTCCTGAGTGGTGCAGTGGTCTAAGGCACTGCATCTCAGTGCACAAGGTGTCACTGCAGTCCCTGGTTCCAATCCAGGCTGCATTACTGTGATTGGGAGTCCCATAGGGAAGCACACAATTGGCCCAGCGTTGTCTGGGGTAGGCTGTCATTGTGAATAAGAATTTGTTCTTAACTGACTTGCCTAGTTAAATAAAGGTTACATTTAAAATGATTAGAGACAAGATTCACCCACAGCTGCTGTAAATCCCTTCCTAGCTGTGTAGGGACAAGCCCTAAACATCTGGGAAAATACCATATTTGATTTCCTATTGCTTTTTCACTCTGAGATGTTCCAATTTTGGGGTAGTAATGTCTTTGTTTTCACTCAGAGATAATTGAATTGGACCGTGTAGTACCTACTGCAGGGGAATTGGGTCAGTGTTTAAAATACACTATGTGCCCCTTTTTATCAAGAACAGTTTTGTTTTATCAAAGTTTGTTTGTCAGATTCATTATCAGCTCTCTCTCACTTCCAAGCTTTCAAATGAAATGCATGCATGAGGGTTTTGACATTGACATGGATGGATGCACAGAAGCTATTTAGAGTTGTCCAAGTGCTTTCACTCCACAGTGCTGAGGCATAGTCTCTGGAGTTGAAGAACAGAGATTAACTCTGACATTGAATTGATATGTTTATTTTCTCCCAATTGAGGACAAAGAAGATCTTTGGGTGGAGACCGCAGATTTGGGTGAGTCAGCAGACATTGTCTAGTCATAGTGGTCAGAGTCAGATGGACTGACCGCACCCTGTACACTCAGTAGAAGCAGTAAGTTAAATGTGTTCAACCTAAAGACATTTTAATCTCAAATTACATTGTAATATTCTAAATACATAAACAAATGTATTTCGACACAATATGAAGACAGGAAAATCTTTTGTTATATTAAACCACATTTCTAGCCTAAAGCAACATCAAAATGTGATCTTGAAGGTGTGTAGCCTATTCTTATTCACTCAAAAGTCGCATAATTATAGTGGTGTGATCAAGTAGAATGTAGACTACTTTCACCGAACACACTACACTCCTTGATCAGACACTGCTTCCCATTAATATGCCTCAAAAGGTTTTAAGAATACTCTACAGTGAAACAAAAATGGAACCATGACAGTAGTAGACAAAATGAAGCAATACAACTGTACTTGCATGTGTAATTGTTGCTGCTGTCTGGTGTTGAAGAAATGTTAACTTTGACTTGAATATTAAAACTACCTTCAAACTGTTCTGTTGCGTGGTAGGATGCTGTGCTGCTGCTCTATTTAATCATCCTTGGGAAAATAAACGGTGGTTCTGCTTGGATTCCCAAAGGGCTTGACAAATGATTCCTGCCAAGCCTTGGAATAAGTCAAGCAGTGTTTTTGGAGGAGGTCTGCATTAACCTTCGTCTTCAGCATTGTCTTATATTTAAAAAAACATCTCAAACTGCCATTTCAAGATTTAATAGCCACATATTGTATGTGCACCCTCTCAACAATGATCACAAGTCTTTTGATTAAAAAATGATTTATTTAATTTTCACAGTATTAATAACAACATAAAACAACAGTCATTATGCAGCATTTGTTTGTATAGATGTTTTAAAGATCTTAGATGCAGAGGGACAAGTAAAACACAGTACATTCCGGTAATGGTTTAAATCTCCGTTTTTGCTGACTATCCAACACATCCTCTTGATGCTAAAACTCCATATTCAACTCCATATTGTTCATGATGATTTGTGCATGCTAACATCAGCAGCATAGGTGTTTTAATTATATACAAAAATAAATTGTTTAATTATATAACATTTTATAAATGAGGCACCAATTGGGCAGAAAGGAAAGCAAGGCCTCGGTTTAACTTTGAATTAAGTGTCTGAGTCATTGTATCATTATTTGGTAGAAGTTAAACAGAACAATTCATTAACCATGTAAATGTATCGTGCGTAAAATAAACTAGCTAGCTAAATCTAATATTCTTATAGTATTATGGTCTTCTTACATTGCAAATTGCATTATATCCATCAGTAAAGACCTGTGTCACATATACATCACCATACAGTGAGATACAAGAAAGACAAGAATTCTATAGGGTATAGGAGACCTGCATCCTCATGCTAAGGCAGTGTGAGGGCTGAAACAGAGATCTGGCTTCTTCATTTTGTTCTAACCAAGCAAAGCCCACAGCAGACTTATTGAATTAAATCACAACTGCTTTTCCACAAACTGGTAGATATTTTGGCATGTTCATGTGACATGGCTTACTAAAAAATAGAATACACGCGTGTAATGGTTAGGGTAAAACAAAACACAGTTTGAAATATTTATCAAAAAGGATGACATGATATCAAGACAATGCCATTTTCAGTCATCTACTGCCAAAGACTGTAATAAGTACAGTACATTGAGGAAGTATTCAGACCCCTTGACCTTTTCCACATTTTGTTACATTACAGCCTTATTCTAAAATGGATTAAATATGTATTTTTCCATTATCAATCTACACACAATTCCCCATAAATAAAAAACAGAAATACCTTATTTATATAAGTATTCAGACCCTTTGCTATGAGACTTGAAATTGAGTTCAGGTGCATCTGTTTCCATTGATCATCCTTGATGATTCTACAACTTGATTGGAGTCCACCTGTGGTAAATTCAATTGATTGGACATGATTTGGAAAGGCGCACACCTGTCTATATAAGGTCCCACAGTTGACAGTGCATGTCAGAAGAAAAAAAACAAGCAATGAGGTCGAAGGAATTATCCATAGAGCTCCGAGACAGGATTGTGTTGAGGCACAGATCTGGGGAAGGGTACCAACAAATTTCGGCAGCATTGAAGGTCCCCAAGAACACAGACTCCTTCCATTCTTAAATGGAAGGAGTTTGGAACCACCAAGACTATTCCTAGAGCTGGCCACCTGGCCAAACTGAGCAACCGGAGGAGAAGGGCCTTCACCAAGGAGGTGACCAAGAACCCGATGGTCACTGACAGAGCTCCAGAGTGCCTCTGTGGAGATTGGAGACCCTTCCAGAAGAACAACCATCTCTGCAGCACTCCACCAATTAGGCCTTTATGGTAGAGTGGCCAGACAGAAGCCACTCCTCAGTGAAAGGCACATGACAGCCCGCTTGGAGTTTGCTAAAAGGCACCTAAAGGACTCTCAGACCATGAGAAACAAGATTCTCTGGTCTGGTGTACAACAAGATAACTCTTTGGCCTGAATGCCAAGCATCACGTCTGGAGGAAACCTGGCACCATCCCTATGGTGAAGCATGGTGGTGGCAGCATCATGCTGTGAGGATGTTTTTCAGCGGCAGAATCGAGGGAAAGATGAATGTAGTAGAGAGATCCTTGATGAAAACCTGCTCCAGAGCGCTCAGGACTTCAGACTGGGGCAAAGGTTCACCTTCTAAAAGGACAACTACCCTAAGCACACAGCCAAGACAACGCAGGAGTGGCTTCGGGACAAGTCTCTAAATGTACTTGATTGGCCTAGCCAGAGCCTGGACTTGAACCCGATCTAACATCTTTGGAGAGACCTGAAAATAGCTGTGCAGCAACGCTCCCCATCCAACCTGACAGAGCTTGAGAGGATGTGCAGAGAAGAATGGGAGAAACTCCCCAAATACAGGTGTGCCAAGCTAGTAGCGTCATACCCAAGAAGATTCAAGGCTGTAATCACTGCCAAAGGTGCTTCAACAAAGTAATGAGTAAAGGGTCTGAATACTTATGTAAATGTGATATTTTAAATAAAGTTAAATAAAAGGTTAAATACAAATTTCTAAAAACCTGTTTTTGCTTTGTCATTATGGGGTATTGTGTGTAGATTGATGGGGGAAAAAACTATTTAAGACATTTTAGAATAAGGCTGTAATATAACAAAATTTGGAAAAAGTCAAGGGGTCTGAATACTTTCCGAATGCACTGTAAGTGAAGAAATGAGCAAGACAACTTAAGTCTCAATGATATGAAGACAATGACGATGATCCATATAATCTGTGACCAAGTTAAGAGAAGGGGCGTTGCCTTGTCCTCCTAACTGGGGAGGTATCGTTTGTTTTCCCCAGGGAATGGAAACTCTGGGACTGAGTTAAAATGTCCCGTGAGGAATATGGCGACAGTTCCGATGGAGAAGAGGGCCATGGCCACCCAGAAACACACCTTGTCAATCATCTTCCCGATCAATACCCAACTCTCTATTTCCTATGGGACAGTTAACGGTGAGCCAGAAGTGGGGAGACAATAACCCACACTGTTCTATCAGGATTTCTTAACCCTCAGCTCATCATGGGCCTGTATTCAAAGTGTCTCAGTGTAGGCCTTTTAAAATCATAATCATTTATTTTATCATAAGAGCATGATCCTAGATCAGCACGCTTTGTGAATATGGGCCTGAACAGAATGAATTGAAATTGACCCAAAACCTGACCTACATCCCCAGAATAAAAGCAATACTTACTGATCCAATGTCATTTGCTTGCTTTGTGCTCTCAGCGATAAAGTTACAGGCATCCACACATTCCTTGATCTCAGGAGCAGCTTGGGCGAGGCTCTTGTACAGGCTGGCTGTGGTGCTCACATCAATGCCATCCACTAGAGGGTAACAGAGACATACAGTCACCTACACATATGCTGGTGATGGACCACAGTACTAATCTTTGTCCTCCTTTTCCTATTGATTGTGCTACTTATTTACAAGAACAAATACAACCAAATGCTTTTTAAAACCAATTCAAATGAACCCAGACATCTATTCAAAAAGTGGCTTGCTGGATAATATACATAACTACTTACTACTACATCTCAAAGCAGGGCTGTCCGCAGACCTTTTGGGGGGGGGGGGCATATGCTCAACAACAAAAAAAGGACACCCCAAAAAAATGGTTCCCGCAGCCGGGGTCACAGACTCGTTGAGCAATTATTACAAGAAGGGACAGCAGAAAAATCTGATTAGTAAATTATTTTGCTAAACTTTTTTGAACTCAAATTCTGCACTTATTCACAATGACCAAGACAATACCAGTCAAAATAGAAGATTGTAGCCTACCATTACTATATCCAACTCTATTTGTGGCCACTATCATGCCTGCCTGCAAAGCGCTCATCGCCAGCCGGATAGCCCTCTTCTTCCTCACAAATATAAGAATTTCACCAGAATATGTTACATATTTGTCCCATAATATTGATGGCAGTGCGATGTTACAGCTGCTTATCTTTAGACATATAGCCAGTAGCCACCCACACTAGGCCTATCTGAAATATGAAAATGATCAATCAAATCGCCAGGTAGACAATTGTTCTGGCAAAGATAAGTCAGTAGTAGATTGCTAAACTGTATATTATATGGATGATGAATGTAGGCTTGAAAAAAGTTATTTCTGGTCACTAATCTGGATATGCGTGCCCTAGTGATGCGCGGGTTGACTCATAAACCGCAGTCCCCGTGGTTATATCCGCAGGGCGGGCGGGTTGAGGGTCATGAAATATTGTGTGGATGAAGGGCGGGTTGAATAAAGACAATACCTTAAAAAAATCCATACATTTATTATTCTTGTGCAATGTATACATCTTAAGCTACATTGAGGTTTTTCTTTCATAATTTTAGGCTATCTGCATTAGTGCATAAGCCTAAACTTTAGGGCCTAACTGTACATGCGCCAAATAGCTAACACGCCAATCGCCAAATGCATTTGGGAAGGGGCAGAAAAAGTTCATTTTGAGGGAACTGTAGCCTACTGTTCAGAAGGGTTAAATGGAAACTGAAATCTGGGCACTGACTGTAGGTCTATAACCTCACATAGCCTTAATATTAACTCCTGGAAAATTAAACATTTCTTGCAGTAAAATTATGTAGGCAAAATTTTGAACAGGAGTGGAGACATTTTTTTCATCTTGAGAGAATGCAAATGCACAGTTAGCACCTCTAAACAGTACCCATCTTTATCAGCAACATAAAAGCTGATAGTATTTCAACCACAAAATATGCATCCAAGCCGAACTGAAATATTATCAGAAACATGTTGGGTCGTTTTCACAGCTTCCCTTACAACCGGGTAAACTGATGTCATTTGGAAATGTTGCACAGAAAATCTTTCCTGATTTTTGAGTTATTGCATTTTCTCCCCGATCTCTAAACTTCTTTGCTCCATGAAAGAAGCAGAGATGACAGAGACAACTTTACCGAAGTCAACTAGATTGAAGCATTCATTCTATCGATTTATAACATTCTGGTGAGAAAGGGTTTATTTAGTCTTCGGGCAACATAATGACAGAAGAGAAGCCACCTGTATCTAATTATAGACAAGTTGACTTACAAATAGCCTACCATAATGTCAGAAATTATAAGCAGAAACATATCTAAAAATCAGGCAAAAAGATCTTCCCCAAAAATTCTGCCATCTCTAGCCTACCATGCATTTTTGTGGGTTAGGGTTGGTTGTCAGATTTCCACTCTAATCCACTCATCTTACCAAATGATCCTGTGAGGCCGTGCCTCTCTCTCTGTTTGTCAAACATCATCTCGCTGCGTGGTTGTTTCAGCACATACTCCTCCGCTCTCTGCATCAGGCCGAACGAGCTACGCCGTCGCTCCCTCACTCCGTTCACTTCCGCCTCTGCATTATCCACCAGAGGGGCCATGCCCAGGAATTGAGGAACAAGCTCCAGGAAGAGCTAAACAGGGGAGAGGAAAGGTGGAATAGGCAACAAAAAAGTTGAATATTCATTCTGACAAAGTAGGATCTTATGTCATATCGGATCATTATAGTATTGAATAAAGAGAAAACAATACGTCATTTAAAAAAAAAAAAGAATTCTTGTGCAATTCATATCTATAGGCTACACTGAGGTTTTTCTTTCATTATTTTTATCTGACGTTAGTACTTAGCCTAAGCTTTCGGGCCTAACTGTAGCGTGCTAAATACACGGCAATTGCCAAATGCTTTTGGGAATTTAGGCAGAAAAAGTTAACATTGATGCACTGAGGCGAAAAAGACAATATCGGAGTTTAATTCAGTAAGAGAAAAGCTGTGAAATGGAGAGTTGAAAATAAATAGAAGGACCAGAACAGTCTGTAAAGGTGCTATCTTTATAAGCATCATAAAAGCTGATAGTATTTCAACCACATAAAATGTCATTTCTGCTTGGATGCATATTGTATCAAAAACATGTTGGGTCGTTTTAACAGCTTTTCATTTCCTTAAACAGATTTTTTTTTTAATTGCATTTTCTCCCTGGTCCCTAATAATACATGTCTTTGCCGCATGAGAGAAGCAGAGATGAAAGAGAGCTTTAGCATGTCAACTGATTTGAAGCATTCATTCTATCGATTTATTCTGGTGAGCATGGGGTATATTTATTCTGGTGAGCATGGGGTATATTTATTCTGGTGAGCATGGGGTATATTTATTCTGGTGAGCATGGGGTATATTTATTCTGGTGAGCATGGGGTATATTTATTCTGGTGAGCATGGGGTATATTTATTCTTCTAGGTCAACAAGTACAGAAGAGAAGCCACCTGTATCTAATTATAGACAAGTGGATTAACAAATAGCCTACCAAAATGTAGAAAATTATAAGCAGAAACATATGCCAATTTAAAAAGGCCTGCCAAAAAATTATTCTGCTATCTGACTGTACAGTGCATTTTCTATATTTGGGGGTTAGGGTTGGTTGCGGATGAAAGATTTTCACTTTATCACATATAGTCGGGCATTTGCGGATGGATTATTAGCAATTAGGTACGGGTGAACAAACAACTGTTAGCCAATATGTGTTGGTGTACAGTGCATTCAGAAAGTATTCAGACCCCTTGACTTTTTCCACATTTTGTTACGTTACACCCTTATTCTAAAATGGACCAAAAAAAATTCCCCTCATCAATCTACACACACTACCCCATAATGACAAAGCAAAAACTGATTTTTAGACAAAAGAAATAACTGATATCACATTTACATAAATATTCAGATCCTTTAGTACTTTGAAGCCCCTTTGGCAGCTATTACAACCTTCACTCTTCTTGTAGGTTGACACTACAAGCTTGGTACACCTGTATTTGGGGAGTTTCTCACATTCTTCTCTGCAGATCCTCGAAAGCTCGGTCAGGTTGGATGGGGAGCGTCGCTGCACAGCTATTTTCAGGTCTCCCCAGAGATGTTCAATCAGGTTCAATCCAGGCTCTGGTTGGGCCACTCAAGGACATTCAGAGACTGGTCCCGAAGCCACTCCTGCATTGTCTTGGTCGTTGTCCTGTTGGAAGGTGAACCTTCGCCCCAGTCTGAGGTCCTGAGCGCTCTGGAGGAGGTTTTCATTAAGGATCTCTGTACTTTGCTCCGTTCATCTTTCCCTCGATCCTGACTGGTCTCCCAGTCCCTGCCGCTGAAAAACATCCCCACAGCATGATGCTGCCACTATCATGCTTCACCGTAGGGATGGTGCCAGGTTTCCTCCAGACGTGATGCTTGGCATTCAGGCCAAAGAGTTCAATCTTGGTTTCATCAGACCGGAGAATCTTGTTTCTCATGGTCTGAGAGTCCTTTAGGTGCCTTTTCGCAAACTCCAAGCGGGCTGTCGTGCCTTTTACTGAGGAGTGGCTTCCATCTGGCCACTCTACCATAAAGGCCTGATTGGTGGAGTGCTGCAGAGATGGTTGCCCTTCTGAAAGGTTCTCCCATCTCCACAGGGCTCTGTCAGAATGACCATCGGGTTCTCGGTCACCTCCCAGACCAAGGCCCTTCTCCTCCGATTGCTCAGTTTGGCCGGGCAGACAGCTCTAGGAAAAGTCTTGGTGGTTCCAAACTTCTTCCATTTAAGAACGATGGAGGCCACTGTGTTCTTCAATGCTGCAGCCATTTTTTGGTACCCTTCCCCAGGTCTGTGCCTCGACACAATCCTGTCTGAGCTCTACGGATCTTATATAGAAAGGTGTATGTATGCCTTTCCAAATGGTCAATGGAAACAGGATGCACCTGAGCTCAATTTCAAGTCTGATAGCAAAGGGTCTGAATACTTATGTAAATCAGGTATTTCTGTTAAAAAATATATATAAATTGGCAAAGAAATCTAAAAACCTTTTTTGCTTCGTCATTGTGGGGAAAATCCATAAATGCATAATGTGGAAAAAGTTATGGGGTCTGAATACTTTCAGAATGCACTGCATTTTAATCATGACTTGGCCTACGCAATAAAGTATTTAACTTTCAAACCCACACAAGTACTGGACCTGGATTTCTTTATGCCACTTAGCACCCATTTGTGGTTAAACCAATCATTTTGCTTTTCAATGTATACATACGTGCTTGATAGTGTGGGACATGGTGTGGGTATTGGGACTACGGAGGGACATGTTGAGCACCACGATTTGGTTGGTGGCGATGAGCGTGGTCACAGACATGACAAAGATCAGGTACCTGGGAAGAGAAGAACAGACAGATGTTGATGCAGAGGGGATTTGGCTCTCTTATGGAGTAACAGAAATGTATGGAGGAAGGCAGTAAGAGACTGAAGAAGAATCCCATTAATGAGGGCATACATTAGAAGCTGAGAAAGGAATGCAGTGACTATTATATGGAGTCTCACACAGAATCATCATACAAACACACCCAGGTACATTCTAACTCACTTGCCAATGAGTGGGACATTGAGAGATGTCTCAGGGACCTTCTGAGCAATAAGAAATAGGAAGACAGTCTGAGCCAGCAGGACAGAGATGGACACAGTCAGCTTCTGTCCCCCAGCTATGAAGAGGACAACAGAGAGTCAGAGGGGTACAGACGGGAGTGCAATGCTTTTCCCATAATCCTCATAGACGACAAGACATACTATACAGATGGTTTTATTTGGCCCACCAAGTTTTCTGAGCAAAAAAACATTTTGTTGTTGGACAGCTCCAAGTGATAAACATTTTGGAAATCTGATCCCAAGTAGGCCTATTCCCAAGTAGGCCTATTCCCAAGGATAATAAAGAGATGTGATCATAAACAAATGTAGCCTAAGCAAGGTTTGAAGTTATGTTTTAGTCACATTATCTGTTTGGGTTTCTTGTGGTCAATTTGTAGTCTACAAATGATTTGTAATAATGTTCCGGCCCCCTGGCCATCCGCTCAAGAGAAACTCTAGTTGATGATCCCTGAAATATACTCGAGCAATTCCAGATGTAACATGAGAGTGCTTCCAAGTGTTTTAGTTGGAATGCAGAAACCTATTGATCTTGTCTTGCGCAGGCAAACAGAATCCAACAACATTCTCTAGTTTGAAACTCAAAACCATAATCTATGTTAGAGCATAAAGGGGCAATCTGCAGTTGCTACATCCATTTTTGGACGTATAAATTAATGATATGTACCCACTGATTTTTGAAGAATATAACTTATTAATGCCTCATAAGCATTCGTACCCCATCAGAATCCAAAATATAAACTTGTTTTACTTCAATGTTTGTAAACAAAGTAAATGTAAAACACTACATAACCTCCGAACATTAAAAACTATAATTCTGATATCATGGATGGTCAGTCGTTGCATCCATAGCTCTGTTTTATGAATTTGAGTGGTTATATTTCTCTAGCCTCATCCCTCAGCTTTTTACTGAAAAGGGGGCAGGGAGGACGCTTTGTTATTGTTTCAACTGCTGATAGCTGCTTTAAATATAAATCATTTGATTTAATAGTCAATATACACAACAACACTAGTAACACTAACAGACAACTGCTAACATCAGTTGTTGATGGCATACTGTATCATCTTCCTGTATCCCCAAGTTACACCACTGACCAATCAGCAGCAGTGTTGCAACCTACCCTGTGCAGGTAGGAAGTAGGCCAGGACGACCAGGGAGGAGATGAGTGAGCAGGGCAGGATAATGTTGATGATGTAGAATAGAGGTTTTCTCTGGATGACCAGGTTGAAGGAGATTTCCTGGTACTCCAAGTCATCAGGAGTGTAGCGTGAGTTGATCAGCTTCCTGGCTGGCCGGTGCTTTATGGCCCACTCACCGTTTTCTAACAGGGTGGAAACAGACACACTGGGATCAATAGAAGCCATTTCATTAGGATTTGACCTGTTGATGGGTTGTCAATTATTTACAGATAACTGTTAATCAAATCAAATGTTATTTGTCACATGCTTCGTCAACAGGTTTAGACGATGTCATAGAATTACAATATGTTAATCACATTACTTTTATATTAGAATGTATTCCTATATTAAAACGTTCACACTGTTTTTTCTAGAGGCAACAGAATAGGGTTCTTAGCTCTCGTGTGTGAGATTTAACTCTGACAGATTTACGATGGCTTGGTGAGAACCTAAAGACTGCATTCCATTCCATGATTAGTGTCTGTGTGCCTGTCTATCGGTAACAGGGAGAACCAATGTCCAGTTTATTTCAGGAAAGGATTTAGTATTCTAGGTTGCATTAGTATTTCTGTATAAACAAGCAGTAAATGAACTAGAGACAGATATTTGGCGCCATGTAAATCTTGATGTCTGTTGCATGAGAGCACAATGTACCTTTTGTATCATTTCTGTTCCTTGTCACAAGGACTCAGGAAGACTATAAATAGTTGTAACTGAATCTTGTTTATTTAGGCTTTAACACTACACCATTGGGTGATTGTTAACGTTCCATTACTGCAGTCATTAAATAATAAAGTTCAATTGTTCTGAGGAAATCTAAAAGTCTCTTTGATTAGAATAATTCCACCACAACTAACAATGAAATGCTAACTTACAGGTCCTTTTCCAACAATGTACTTCAGATAAAGAAAAAAAAGTCAAATATAAAGTGACACGAGGAATAAATACACAGTGAATAATGAATAACAATAATGAGTAAATATAACATGGCTCTATACAAGGAGTACCAGTACCGAGTCCATGTGCAGGGCAACGAGGTAATTGAGGTAGCTGTGTACATATAGGTAAAGTGACTAGGCAACAGGATAGATAAAACTGTAGCAACAGCGTACTTGGTGAGTGTGAGTGTGTGTTGCGTCAGTATGTGTGTTGGGATGTAAGCGTAAGTATGGGTTAGTGTGTGAGTAGAGTCCAGTGTGTTTGCATAGAGTCAGTGCAAGAGAGTTAGTGCAAAAAAGGGTCAACGCAGGTAGTCAGGGTAGCCATTTGATGATCTATTTAGCAGTCTAATGGCTTGGGGTTAGAAGCTGTTTACATCCTGTTGGTTCCAGACTTGGTGCACTGGTACCGCTTGTCGTGCGGTAGAAGAGAGAACAGTCTGCGGCTTGGTTGGAAGGAGTCTTTGACAATTTAATGGGCATTCCTCTGACACCGCCTGGTATAGAGGTCCTGGATGGCAGGGAGCTACACACTAACTTCTGTAGTGCCTTGAGATCAGATGCCTTGCAATTGCCATACCAAGCGGTGATGCAGCCATTCAATGGTATAGCTGTAGAACTGAGGATCTGAGGGCCCATGCCAAATCTTTTCAGCCTCCCTAGGGGGAAGAGGCATTGTCATGCCCTCTTCAAGACTGAGTGGACCATGATAATTCCTTAGTGATGTGGACACCGAGGAACTTGAAGCTTTCAACCCGCTCCTCTACAGCCCCAATGTGGATGGGGGCGTGTTCGCACCTCCTTTCCTGTAGTCCACAATCAGCTCGTTTGTCTTGCTGACTGACATTGAGGAAGAGGTTGTTGTCCTGGCACCACACTGCCAGGTCTCTGACCTCCTCCCTATTGGCTGCCTCATCGTCGTCGGTGATCAGCCCTACCACCGTCATATCCTCAGCAAACTTTATGATGGTGTTGGAGTCGTACATATTGATTTTGAGAAACTACAAAGTTGTATATTCAGTATTTGTGTCACACATGCAGGACCTGAGTAGTGGTGGGAAACTATTTGGGGGAGGTAAATTTTGAAAGAGATTTTAGTTAAACAATGGCGCCAGAGGAGATGGCTGCCGTTTTACAGGCTCCTAACCAATTGTGCTATTTTTGTGTTTTTCTGCATTGTTTGTAACTTATTTTGTACATAATGTTGATGCTACTGTCTGGATATCAGAACAGCGATTACTCACCTCGAACTGGACAAAGAGTTTTTCTTTAATGAGTTTGACGCGAAGGATATAATGTTGCTCCCGGACAAGGCCCAAATCCTCGTCATTCGCATGAAGAAAATAAGGAAATACAGGGGGCGCAGATCAGGGTGCCTTGTGAGAATTCATCGGTAAGTGGGTAACACACCTATACCATCTGTTCTATTGGCCAACGTGCAATCACTGGAGAATAAACTGTTCAAGACTATCCTACCACTGGGACATTAAAAACGGTAATATCTTATGTTTCACTGAGTCGTGGCTGAACGAAGACACAGATAATATACAGTTGGCTGGGTTTTCGGTGCATTGGCAGGACAGAACAGCTACGTCCGGTAAGACGAGGGGTGGGGGGGTGTGTCTTTTTGTCAAGAACAGCTGGTCCACGATGTCTAATATTAAGGTAGTCTCGAGATATTGCTCGCCTGAGGTAGAGTACCGTCTATTTACCACCACAAACATAAAAAAAGTACTTTATTTAGTAAATATTTTCTTAACTGCATTGTTGGTTAAGGGCTTGTAAGTAAGCATTTCATGGTAAGGTCTACACCTGTTGTATTCGGCGCATGTGACAAATACGATTTGATTTGGAAAACCATAAAAACAAGACGTTGCAACATTAGTGTGTGTATTACCAGTGAAGGCCTCAGGATCAATGTCCACCCACTCAATAGGCTTGTTGGTCTCTGTGTCAACAGCCAGTATGATTTCCAACTCATTTGCACTGTATGTCTGGGACCTGAAGACTAAGGTGCAGTTCTGGTAGTCAAAGGGGAAGTAGGTGATCTCTATGGCACACGTGCTGCGGTAGATCGCTGGAGGCAGCCAGTACATGTAGCCACTGGAGTAGATCAACACATTGGCATAGTAGGCCACATCAAACTTGCCATCAATGCTGCAGAGGAGGAAGAGAGGAGGGGAAGAAAGGAGGTGGAAGGAAAGGGTAGGGTAGGGTGCGATGAGAAGAGTTCAAGACTCCATTGCTCAAAACAAAGCAAAACAGAGCCACAAAAGGGGGGAAATCAGAATGAGGAAAAAGATGAAAGCCCTCTACTGGCTCACTTATTCTCAAGGACGATGTCAGGGAGCCATACTGTGTTGTAAGGCACACGGATAACTTCAATGCCAAAATACTCAGAGGTGTTCCAGGCTAGGCGAATATCATTCCATTGCTGTGGGAGGGAGGGGAGGGTACAGGCAGAGGAGAGACGAGAGAGGGGGAGGAACGGAGGAGAAAACAGACGAGTGAGGGAGAAGAGAGCATAGAGAGATGGAAAAAACTCAAAGGTAGGAGAAAGGAGAAAACTGAGAATCTAGTCAAAGTATGCAAGAAACAAATTATAAATGAATTGATAAGATATAAAAGAGATTGGTGAGAGAAACACTCACAATCTCAATCCAGACATTAGTTGTGAGAGTCTCTTCCTTTTCATTCTGTAACAGAGGAGATAATATGATTGTCTGATGAAGACATTTGTCTATTTCAGTTTGATATGTGATAGTACTGTAGTGCCCCCTGCATGGTTGAAGTACAGAACTGTTTAGATAGTATGTCATCCCTACGGAATGTGTTTTGTGTTGTTGGGGTGCAGCAGTGTGATGTGTGTAATATGTTTGGTTTTACATTTGAGTCATTTAGCAGACGCTCTTATCCAGAGTGACTTACAGTAGTGAGTGCCTACATTTTTGTACTGGCATCTAATGTATGTGTGTTGTATGGTTTTGTTATGCTGCAGCAGGTGTGGTCTGTCTCTCACCAGGGAGATGAGGTTGGTGAGAATCAGCTTGACCTGCACCTCCACCTTATCTGTGGGGTGCGCTGCTGGACGGATGTTCTTGTTGTAGCCTCTGAACAGGTCCCCAATCAGCTTAGACTCCTCATTACAACGCACTGCACCAGGAAGGAAGGAAGGAAGGAAGGAAGGAAGGAAGGTAGAGAGAGAACCATGATATTATGAAATATGTGTGGCATAAAACCCATAGGGACTATAAAGCATACCATTTCAAAGGATTCAACACTTGAAAGGCCAAAGGAACTTGAGTAATCAGTGACTGATTTGCTAAAAGCACCCAATGAACCATTTTCAATTGACATTATTAACATCTAGGCATGTCAACCCACGGCTGGCTCCAGGCATAATCGACATAAGCAGTCGCTTAGGGCCCCTGGCCGCTAGGGTGGTTTTTAGGAACTCAATCGGGTGTCTCAACTTACTGTTGAGAGTTAGAATATAATACACAAGGTACAAGTTCGAAATCCCCCCAACCAAATCTCACTTAGGGTCCCCACAAGGCTAGAGCCACCCTGTGTCAACCATAAAAGCCAATTTATCTTGATCTGGCAATGTGGATCAGAGGCTCCATATGGAGTGTGTGAAGCAATTGCAGAGCCTCCAGAGGCTTGCGGTGGCGATGCCATGCGCCTCCCATATTTAACAATGAGGAGGTCTCCGCATAGATCTGCATTGACATGATTAGTGTACAGTAGGTGGGGGAGGTATATCCTGTATAAACACAAATTCACTTCCTTGACAACAAACATGGGGAACTTTGACAAACAGGTTCACAAATAAAAAACATCTTTATGATACTTTGTGTAGGGATGTCAAAGACACGATAATGAGTTTGAACTCCTGGAAAGATATCTGGGAGGTTATGGGGATAGATGTGGTAAAAAGGTCAATGGAATGCAGACCATGGGATAGAAGGATGCTGGATTGGCGCAGATATGTCAAATCTGTCATGATTGATGTATTGTAACAGGCCCACAATGTGGTCACTAAAACCTGATTTGGATATATTTGGCTGTTTTCGCTGCATAACATTTAAAAGTTGGCCCTATTCATATAAACTGGTAGCATAGCTAGCATACAGAAGTAGGTGGTGGTAGTCAAAGTAGTTTAACTGTAATGCAGTTGATTAATGACGATTACATGAACATGTGTTGGGGTTGACATCCATACCAGCATTATGCTCTGATATTGACCTCAACATAGTCTGAAATACAAATATAAACAATAGCCTAAATGGAGGATTATTTTGCTGTGGGGCAATGAGGAGACTCGGGTGGGAAAACGGTGCAACCTTTTTACATCATGCCATCTTGGCTGAGCTCCTGTGTCAAGCACCGGGAAACGGACTCCAACATTTCAGGTCTTGTCTTTTTGTTTAGCCAGTTGCGTGTAATTAGCTGGATGGCTATAGAGATTAGCCCTGAATCACTAGTGGTGTGGTGCAGTTTATTGGATGTGTAAACTCTGTAAGAGACCGTTTATGCTTGATCTGAAAATATGGTCGGAGGCGCCATATGGATTGTGTGACCCAATTGAGCTCCGTAACGCATAGCCATGCGCCTCTGAAAATGTGTAACAATGCGAGGACTCCCTCAGCTCCTCTGCATTGAAATAATTGGTTGATAGGCGAGTGCGGGAGGTCCTCTATAAACACAAACTCACTTCCTTCACAACAGCTCTGCGCTGCGCCGCGAAGCGCAAGAAGAATGAATGCCCTGACGTCTGCAGAGGCCATATCACCATAAATCCTGCACGGCCAATGCAGACATCAAATTGACCACGTAGCGCCTTTAACACCAAAAGTTGTAACAATGTTTAAGACGTTTTCGCAGCGCCTATAAAAATAAAATGCCACCTGCCTCGCAGGAACAATAGAAACAACATGTGTCGTAATGATACAAAGAAACAAAATGCTGTTGCGAAAGTAGCAACTACTCTTCCTGGAGTCCACACAAAACATGAAACTTGACATAATACAGAACATAAATAGACAAGAACAGCTCAAGGACAGAACTCCATGAATAAAAAAATGGCACACGTGTTTAGTGAATCAGCCAGATCAGAGGCAGTACAGATGACCACCACGTTTTCTTGTTAAGTGCGTGAATTGGACCATTTCCCTGTCCTCTTAAGCATTCAAAATGTAACGAGGGTGTCAGGGAAAATGTATGGAGTAAAAAGTACATTATTTTCTTTAGGAATGTAGTGAAGTAAAAGTTGTCAAAAATATAGTAAAGTATAGATACCCCAAAAAACTACGTAAGTAGTACTTTAAAGTATTTTTACTAAAGTACTTTACACCACTGATGAATAGTCTACACCGAGAGGTGCAACTGCCAAGAACAGTGTTCCTGACCGTGAAAAACCTATCAATATAAACACTTACCCAGTACTGTCACACCCCAGAGTAAGCCTACAGTTGCAACCAAACAAGTCCAAAGGGAGTGCGTTCCCATCGCAAAGTTAACCGATCTTTACTTACAGTTCCAGATTTGAGTAAAGTACAAACTGAAAGAAAGAGAAAGCTAGAGGTTATTTCCGAAAGGCTCGTAGCCTGCCTTATCCCGCTGCCCTTGCCTCGCTTCTCCAGCTGTCGCTACACCCACGGCTCGGGTTACACAGCAGCCGGAAACCGCTAAATTCTGTCGATATTCTGGTCGTCCATAATAATTATCATTATGCTATTGGGTGGTGATGACAACGACACAGATTATGAAGGTAATGTTTCTGTTTGACATGTCAGCGAGTTTCAAACTATGAATAGGCCTGAAAACACAACTGAACACTTTGAAAACGTGCGTGCAGGGCTCAATGATACCACTGGTGCTCCCAATTTAAAGTCAAGCGCAAAACATAAAATCTAAGCGCACCAGAATAACAAAGTTTTGATTGAGATATAGCCTAGCATATTGGGCTATATGAATTCTAGATACTTTTGAAGCACATGTTGTGCTCTAGAAACTCACATTTAACCCTGTAAATAGATTTGTTAATTGTACAAAGCTGAAATGTTGATACAAAAACCTGTCATGGAAATTACAAAGTCATTTGTGGAATTTTAGGTTTCTACATTGTGTAAAAGCACTACATATTGAGATGCATTATATTGAACATTCTACACTGTCTCTTTAAGAGCTTCAATCAAGCTTTTATGGTAGAGTGGCCAGACAGAAGCCACATGACAGCCTGCTTGGATTTTGCCAAAAGGCACCTAAAGGACTCTCAGACCATGGGAAACAAGATTCTCTGGTCTGATGAAAACAAGATTGAACTCTTTGGCCTGAATGCCAAGTGTCACGTCTGGAGGAAACCTGGCATCATCCCTACGGTGAAGCGTGTTGGTGAAAGCATCGTGCTGTGGGGATGTTTTTCAGCAGCAGGGACTGGGAGACTAGTCAGGATTGAGGGAAAGATGAAAGGAGCAAAGTACAGAGGGCTCCTTGATGAAAACCTGCTCTAGAGTGCTCAAGACCTCAGACTGGGGTGATGGTTCACCTTCCAACAGGACAACAACCCTAAACACACAGCCAAGTCAACGCAGGAGTGGCTTCGGGACAAGTCTCTGAATGTCCTTGAGTGGCCCAGCCAGAGCTCGGACTTGAACCCGATTTTAACAATTCAATTCAAGGGCTTTATTGGCATGGGAAACATATGTTAACATTGCCAAAGTAAGTAAAGTAAAATAAACAATAAAACTGAACAGTAAACATTACACTCACAGAAGTTCCAAAATAATAAAGACATTTCGAATGTCATTATGTCTATATACAGTGTTGTAACGATGTGCAAATAGTTAAAGTACAAAAGGGAAAATAAATAAACATAAATATGGGTTGTATTTACAATGGTGTTTGTTCTTCACTGGTTGCACTTTTCTAGTGGCAACAGGTCACACATCTTGCTGCTGTGATGGCACACTGTGATATTTCATATGAGAGTCTATCAACATTGGGTTGTTTTCGAATTCTTTGTGGATCTGTGTAATCTGAGGGAAATATGTGTCTCTAATATGGTCATACATTTGGCAGGAGGTTAGGAAGTGCAGATCAGTTTCCATCTCATTTTGTGGGCAGTGGGCACATAGCCTGTCTTCTCTTGAGAGCCAGGTCTGCCTACGGTGGCCTTTCGCAATAGCAAGGTTATGCTCACTGAGTCTGTACAGTCAACGTTTTCCCTACGTTTTGGGTCAGTCACAGTGGTCAGGTATTCTGCCACTGTGTACTCTCTGTTTAGGGCCAAATAGCATTCTAGTTTGCTCAGTTTTTTTGTTAATTCTTTCCAATGTGTCAAGTAATTACTTTTTGTTTTCTCATGATTTTGTTGGGTCTAATTGTGTTGCTGTCCTGGGTCTCTGTGAGGTCTGTTTGTGATTCTGAACAGAGCTCCAGGACCAGCTAGCTTAGGGGACTCTTCTCCAGGTTCATCTCTATGGAGGTGATGGCTTTGTTATGGAAGGTTTTGGAATCGCTTCCTTTTAGGTGGTTGTAGAATTTAACGGCTCTTTTCTGGATTTTGATAATTTGCGGGTATCGGCCTAATTCTGCTCCGCATGCATTATTTGGTGTTTTAAGTTGTACGCAGAGAATATTTTTGCTGAATTCTGCATGCAGAGTCTCAATTTGGTGTTTGTCCCATTTTGTGAATTCTTGATTGGTGAGCGTACCCCAGACCTCACAACCATAAAGGGCAATGGGTTCTATAACTGATTCAAGTTTTTTAGCCAGATCCTAATTGGTATGTCGAATTTTATGTTCCTTTTGATGGCATAGAAGGCCCTTCTTGCCTTGTCTCTCAGCTCATTCACAGCTTTGTGGAAGTTACCTGTGGTGCTGATGTTTAGGCTGAGGTATGTATCGTTTTTTGTGTGCTCTAGGGCAACGGTGTCTAGATGGAATTTGTATTTGTGGTCTTGGTAACTGGACCTTTTTTGGAACACCATTATTTTTGTCTTACTGAGATTTACTGTCAGGGCCCAGGTCTGAAAGAATCTGTGCAGAAGATCTAGGTGTTGCTGTAGAGCCTCCTTAGTTGGTGACAGAAGCACCAGATCATCAGCAAACAGTAGACATTTGACTTCAGATTCTAGTAGGGTGAGGCCGGGTGCTGCGAACTGTTTAGTGCCCTCACCAATTCATTGATAAATATATTAAAGAGGGTGGGGCTTAAGCTGCATCCCTGTCTCACCCTACGGCCCTGTGGAAAGAAATGTGTGTGTTTTTTGCCAATGTAACCGCACACTTGTCATTTGTGTAACATCTCTGGAGAGACCTGAAAATAGTTGTTCAACGATGCTCCCCATCCAACCTGACAGAGCTTGAGATGATCTGCAGAGAAGAATGGGAGAAACTCCCCAAATACAGGTGTGCCAAGCTTGTAGAGTCATACCCAAGAAGACTCGAGGCTATAATCACTGCCGAAGGTTCTTCAACAAAGTACTGAGTAAAGGGTCTGAATACTTATGTAAATGTGATATTTCAGTTTTTTTTATGTTTAATAGATCTGCAAAAATGTCTAAAAACCTGTTTTTGCTTTGTCATCATGAGGTATTGTGTGTAGGTCATCTACAAGACCCTGCTAGGTAAAGTCCCCCCTTATCTCCACTCACTGGTCACCATAGCAGCACCCACCTGTAGCACGTGCTCCAGCAGGTATATCTCTCTGGTCACCCCCAAAGCCAATTCCTCCTTTGGCCGTCTTTCCTTCCAGTTCTCTGCTGCCAATGACTGGAACAAACTACAAAAATCTCTGAAACTGGAAACACTTATCTCCCTCACTAGCTTTAAGCACCAGCTGTCAGAGCAGCTCACAGATTACTGCACCTGTACATAGCCCATCTATAATTTAGCCCATACAACTACCTCTTCCCCTACTGTATTTATTTATTTATTTTGCTCCTTTGCACCCCATTATTTCTATTTCTACTTTGCACTTTCTTCCACTACAAATCTACCATTCCAGTGTTTTACTTGCTATATTGTATGTACTTCGCCACCATGGCCCTTTTTGCCTTTACCTCCCTTATCTCACCTCATTTGCTCACATTGTATATAGACTTATTTTTCTACTGTGTTATTGACTGTATGTTTGTTTTACTCCATGTGTAACTCTGTGTTGTTGTATGTGTCGAACTGCTTTGCTTTATCTTGGCCAGGTTGCAATTCTAAATGAGAACTTGTTCTCAACTTGCCTACCTGGTTAAATAAAGGTGAAATATATATATATATATATATCTTTTTTTTTTTTAAAGATTGATGAGGGGGAAACAATTGTAATGTAACAACATGGGGATAAAGTGAAGCGGTCTGAATACTTTCCGAATGCACTATATATATATAAAAAATGTATGTTCTAAGTCCACAACAAAGCTTAAACCACAGCATGAGACCACTGTTGAGGTCTGGGGAAGAAAATCCCCAAAATATTTTGGAGGTATAGTGCACAGCAAGAGATTGCTGTTTGCCAGGTGGTGTTTTTCTGTACTGCATGTGCAACTGCAGTTTGCAAAACAAAAGACCACCCGTTTGATACAAATCATCATGATATCTATCATATCATTCTACCAGGTAAGCCTACTTTGCAGTTAACATTTTAATTTGGAAAGTTGAATGGGAATACCTTTAGAAAGGACTGTATCAGCATTGCTAACTGGCTACACAAAGTAGTACACAGGCATTCCCATGCCATTACGTCTTCTGAAAGTTGTAAAAAATAGAAATCACTGATGCATTCTTTAATATTGTTAATTATTATTTGGATTGAACGAATTTGCACTCGCTTTATTTCTCTATGGCACTCGGAAACAACTGCAGAGTGAAGCCTATCGTTACAACAATTATTATCTGGGTGATTTTTTTTTTTACTGGTTGTGTAACCGATGTGAAATGGCTAGTTAGTTAGCGGTGGTGCGCGCTAATAGCATTTCAATCAGTGACGTCACTCGCTCTGAGACTTGAAGTAGGGTTTCCCCTTGCGTTGCAAGGGCTGTGGCTTTTGTGGCGCGATGGGAACGATGCTTCGTGGGGTGTCAGTTGTTGATGTGTGCAAGGGTCCCTGGTTCGAGCCCGGGTTGGGGCGAAGAGAGGGACGGAACCTACACTGTTACAGTTGCACTGGTGCTCCCAAAATAAATGGTCAGATCGCACAGCAAAATATCGATAGAGCATATGGCCGCACTTTAGAGCCCTGCGTGTGTGTGAGTGTGTGTGTCGACGCTAGTGGTGAGCAAGGTAAACAGGTGACGCGGGGGCCCAGTTTGGAAACCGCTCCACTGCACTGCCCCTACTCTAGCGCAGGATATAAATAAATAGCCTGTAGTGCTGCACGCCTTGCAGCTTGCGCTGCTGGGCTTCTGTGTAACGGCCGGGGTCAATGTCGAGCGGATTGTGCGTGTTTTATTTGTTTGTGTGTGTTAAGAGCAGATATGCAGGATGTACCTGTTCAAAGGCAAAATTGCCATGGGGGATGGGGGGGACATATTCAGAACAGGGCGATTCGACCCCACAATAATGTCTTGTTTTTGGTTGGAACTCCCTGGAGGTCGGGGGCACCTTAGACAGCATACAGTATGAACACGTCATAAGCAATGGCTTATGCAATGTAGAATGTAGAAATGTAGAATTGCAGGAAATTTGCTTTAACTGCAAAATGTTCTCTCAGCCTTATGGCAAAATGTGTTGAATAGCATTTTTAAACTGCACATTTGTCTCTCTGTCCCATGGCAAAATGTGTTGAAATGTAGGAATTAAGCCGTTTTCCAAAACAACAGGAACCAGCCCCCCCTGAAAAGAAAAATGATTGTCCAAACACAGGCTACTGACACAGAACATAAGCAGTACACTGTAGTACAGCGTTTCTCAAATGTTACTGTACCAGTGACCGGCAAAACATGGTCCTTTAAACATGGTCCTTTAACCAGCTCATTTTTAAGATAAATACAGCATGTAAAAGCACCACTGGAGATACAACTCACCACTTTAAATGTGCCTCTGTTGCCTCCCTGTTGTGCTGTTTCTCTGCACCTTCTCTGCTGTCACTCACTGTGCTTCTCCTTCTCTCTGTGCTTCAACTTCTCCTGTCTGTCTATGCTTCTCCTTGTTCTCCTCTGTCACTTTGTCTGTCACTTTGTCTGTCACTTTGTCTGTCACTTTGTCTGTCACTTTGTCTGTCACTTTGTCTGTCTGTCTGTCTGTCTGTCTGTCTGTCTGTCTGTCTGTCTGTCTGTCTGTCTGTCTGTCACTTTGTCTGTCACTTTGTCTGTCACTTTGTCTGTCACTTGTCTGTCTGTCTGTCTGTCTGTCTGTCTGTCTGTCTGTCTGTCTGTCTGTCTGTCTGTCTGTCTGTCTGTCTGTCTGTTTGTCTCTTGTTCTCCTCTGTTGTCACTATGCTACCAGAAAACCAGGGGACCACACTGCCAATGCTGGGCCCAGCTACATCCTAGTTATGAATGAATAGACAGATTTATTAGATAATGAAGAAAATGACTAAATAAATGCCTAATAAACTCAGCAAATAAAAGAAACTGCACTTTTTCAGGACCCTGCCTTTTGAAGATAATTCGTAAAAATCCAAATAACTTCACAGATCTTCATTGTAAAGGGTTTAAACACTGTTTCCCATGCTTGTTCAATGAGCCATAAACAATTAATGAGCATGCACATGTGGAACAGACGTTAAGACACTAACAGCTTACAGACTGTAGGAAATTAAGGTCACAGTTATGAAAACTTAGGACACTAAGAGGCCTTTCTACTGACTCTGAAAAACACCAACAGGAAGAATCCCAGGGTCCCTGCTCGTCTGCGGGAACGTGCCTTGGGCATGCTGCAAGGAGGCATGAGGACTGCAGATGTGGCTAGGGCAATAAATTGCCATGTCCGTACTGTGAGATGCCTAAGGCGCCTGCTGATCGTCCTCGCAGTGCCAGACCACGTGTAACAACACCTGCAAAGGATCGGTATATCCGAACATCACACCTACGGGACAGGTACAGGATGGCAACAACAACTGCCCGAGTTACACCAGGAACACACAATCCCTCCATCAGTGCTCAGACTGTCCACAATTGGCTGAGACAGGCTGGACTGAGAACTTGTTGTAAGGCAGGTCTTCACCAGACATCACCGGCAACAACCTCGCCGATGGGCACAAACCCACCGTCGCTGGACCAGACAGGACAGGCAAAAGTGCTCTTTACTGACGAGGCGCAGTTTTGTCCGACCATTACCAGGGGTAATGGTCGGATTCGTGTTTATCGTCGAAGAAATGAGCGTTACACCGAGGCCTGTACTCTGGAGCGGGATCGATTTGGAGGTGGAGGGTCCGTCATGGTCTGGGGCGGTGTGTCACAGCATAATCGGACTGAGCTTGTTGTCATTGCAGGCAATCTCAACGCTGTGTGTTACAGGGAAGACATCCTCCTCCCTCATGTGGTACCCTTCCTGCTGGCTCATCCTGACATGACCCTCCAGCGTGACAATGCCATCAGCCATACTGCTCGTTCTGTGTGTGATTTCCTGCAGGACAGGAATGTCAGTGTTCTGCCATGGCCAGCGAAGAGCCCGGATCTCAATCCCATTGAGCATGTCTGGGACCTATTGGATCGGAGGGTGAAGGCTAGGGCCATTCCCCCCAGAAATGTCCTGGAACATGCAGGTGCCTTGGTGGAAGAGTGGGGTAACATCTCACAGCAAGAACTGGCAAATCTGGTGTAGTCCATGAGCAGGAGATACACTGCAGTACTTAATGCAGCTGGTGGCCATACCAGATACTGACTGTTACTTTTGATTTTGACCCCCCCTTTGTTCAGCGACAAATTATTCCATTTCTGTTAGTCACATGTCTGTGGAACTTGTTCAGTTTATGTCTCAGTTGTTGAATCTTGTTATGTTCATACAAATATTTACACATGTTAAGTTTGCTGAAAATAAACGCAGTTGACATTGAGAGGATGTATCTTTTTTTGCTGAGTTTAGATGATCAAAACTAGAAACGCAACATGCAACATTTTCAAAGATGTTACTGAGTTACAGTTCATATAAGGAAATCAGTCAATTGAAAGAATTGTTTTTGGCCCTAATCTATGGATTTCACTTGACTGGGAAAACAGATATGCATCTGTTGGCCAAAGATACCTTAAAAGGGGTGTAGATCGGAAAACCAGTCAGCATCTGGTGTGACCACCATTTGCCTCATGCAGTGCGACAAATCTCCTTCGCATAGAGTTGATCATGCTTTTGATTGTGGAATGCTGTCTCCACTCCTCTTCTATGGTCGTGCGAAGATGCTGGATATTAGCGGGATCTGGACCTTGCTGTCATACAAGTCAATCCACTGCTAGCAGTCATCACCGTTAACTCGGACATCAGCCAGCCTCAGCCCGGTCAATTCCTGCCAGTCTGCACAGCGCGATGTCAACCGAGATCATATCGGACTGCTTTTTCTCTACCACATCTCCGAATTCCTACCGCAAGCTCTGAACCTTTACACCGGATCATCGCAGCTAGATAGCTGCTATCTGAGTGGCTACTCCTGGCTAACGTCTCTGTCTCGAAGCAAGCACCAGTTAGCCTGGAGCTAGCCTTGAGCTAGGCTCATCTCCCGGCTAGCCGAAGAGATCCATCAGCCAATTCCTGTGCTACAGTACCTCTTTTGCCAATTGGCCTGGACCCTTTAATGCCGACACGGAGCCCCGCCGATCCATCACGACTGGTCTGCCGACATAACCGTCTGAGGGTGTTTCAACAGGTGACGTCCCCCGGATGCCCATCTGCTAGCCTGCTAGCCCCGGCCTGCTAGCTGTCTGAATCGCCGTGTCTCCAGCTCGCCTAGCTACTCACTGGACCCTATGATCACTCGGCTACGCATGCCTTTCCCTAATGTCAATATGCCTTGTCTATTGCTGTTTTGGTTCGTGATTATTGTCTTATTTCACTGTAGAGCCTCAAGCCCTGCTCAATATGCCTTAGCTAGTCCTTTTGTTCCACCCCCCACACATGCGGTGACCTCACCTGGCTTAAATGGTGCCTCTAGAGACAGATCCTCTCTCATCGTCACTCAATGCCTAAGTTTACCTCCACTGTACTCACATCCTACCATACCCTTGTCTGTACATTATGCCTGGAATCTATTCTTCCGCGCCCAAAAATCTGTTCCTTTTACTCTCTGTTCCGAAAGTACTAGACGACCAGTTCTTATAGCCTTTAGCCGTACCCTTATCCTACTCCTCCTCTGTTCCTCTGGTGATGTAGAGGTTAATCCAGGCCCTGCAGTGCCTAGCTCCACTCCCATTCCCCAGGCGCTCTCATTTGTTGACTTCTGTAACTGTAAAAGCCTTGGTTTCATGCATGTTAACATTAGAAGCCTCCTCCTTAAGTTTGTTTTATTCACTGCTTTAGCACTCTCTGCCAACCCGGATGTCCTAGCCATGTCTGAATCCTGGCTTAGGAAGGCAACCAAAAACTGAAATTTCCATCCCTAACTATAACATTTTCCAACAAGATAGAACTGCCAAAGGGGGCGGACTTGCAATCTACTGCAGAGATAGCTGCAGAGTTCTGTCATACTATCCAGGTCTGTGCCCAAACAATTCAAGCTTCTACTTTTAAAAATCCACCTTTCCAGAAACAAGTCTCTCACCGTTGCCACTTGTTATAGACCCCCAGCTGTGCCCTGGACACCATATGTGAATTGTTCGCCCCCCCATCTATCTTCAGAGTTCGGACTGTTAGGTGACCTAAACTGGGACATGCTGAACACCCCGGCCGTCCTACAATCTAAGCTAAATGCCCTCAATCTCACACAAATTATCAACGAATTTACCAGGTAAAACCCTAAATCCGTAACCATGGACACCCTCTTAGATATCATCCTGACCAACTTGCCCTCTAAATACACCTCTGCTGTCTTCAACCAGGATCTCAGCGATCATTGCCTGCGTGTGTCATGGGTCCGCGGTCAAACAACCACCCCTCATCACTGTCAAACCAAATCAAAGTTTATTTGTCACGTGCGCCGAATACAACAGGTGTAGACCTTACAGTGAAACGCTCCCTAAAACACTTCAGTGAGCAGGCCTTTCTAATCTATCTGGACTGGGTATCCTGGAAGGATATTAACCTCATCCCGTCAGTAGAGGATGCCTGGTTGCTCTTCAAAAGTGCTTTCCTCTCCATCTTAAATAAGCATGCCCCATTCAAAAAATGTAGAACTAAGAACAGATATAGCCCTTGGTTCACCCCAGACTTGACTGCCCTTGACCAGCACAAAAACATCCTGTGGCATTCTGCATGAGCATCGAATAGCCCCCGTGATATGCAACTTTTCAGGGAAGTCAGGAACCAATATACTCAGTCAGTTAGGAAAGCTAAGGCTAGCTTTTTCAAACAGAAATTTGCTTCCTGTAGCACAAATTCCAAAACGTTTTGGTACACTGTAAAGTCCATGGAGAATAAGAGCACCACCTCCCACCTGCCCACTGCATTGAGGCTAGGAAACACTGTCACCACCGATAAATCTACGATAATCGATCATTTCAATAAGCATTTTTCTACGGCTGGCCATGTTTCCACCTGGCTACCCCTACCCCGGCCAACATCTCAGCACCACCTGCAGCAACTTGCCCAAGCCCCCTCTGCCTCTCCTTCACCCAAATCCAGACAGCTGATGTTCTGAAAGAGCTGCAAAATCTGGATCCCTACAAATCAGCTGGGCTAGACAATCTGGACCCTCTCTTTCTAAAATGATCTGCCGAAATTGTTGCAACCCCTATTACTAGCCTATTCAACCTCTTTTTCATATCATCTGAGATCCCCAAAGATTGGAAAGCTGCCGCGGTCATCCCCCTCTTCAAAGGGGGAGACACTCTAAACCCAAACTATTATAGGCCTATATCCATCCTGCCCTGCCTTTTCTAAAATCTTCGAAAGCCAAGTTAACAAACAAATCACAGACCATTTCGAATCCCACTGTACCTTCTCCACTATGCAATCTGGTTTCAGAGCCAGTCGTGGGTGCACCTCAGCCACGCTCAAGGTCCTAAACTATATCATAACCGCCATCGATAAAAAACAGTACTGTTCAGCGTCTTCATTGACCTGGCCAAGGCTTTCGACTCTGCCAATCACCGCATTATTATCGGCAGACTCAATAGCCTTGGCTTCTCTAATGACTGCCTCGCCTGGTTCACCAACTACTTCTCAGATAGAGTTCAGTGTGTCAAATTGGAGGGCCTGTTGTCCGGACCTCTGGCAGTCTCTATGGGGGTGCCACAGGGTTAAATTCTCGGGCCGACTCTTTTCTCTGTATATTTCAATGATATAGCTCTTGCTGCTGGTTATTCTCTTATCCACCTCTACGTAGAAGACACCGTTCTGTATACAGCCGGCCCTTCTTTGGACACTGTGCTATCAAACCTCCAAACGAGCTTCAACGCCATACAACACTCCTTCCGTGGCCTCCAACTGCTCTTAAATGCTAGTGAAACTAAGTGCCTGCTCTTCAACCGATTGCTGCCCGCACCCTCCCGCGCAACTAGCATCCCTACTTTGGACGGTTCTGAGTATGTGGACAACCACAAATACCTAGGTGTCTGGTTAGACTGTAAACTCTCCTTCCAGGCTCACATTTAAGCATCTCCAATCCAAAATTAAATCTAGAATCGGCTTCCTATTTCACAACAAAGCCTTCTTTACTCATGCTGCCAAACATACCCTCGTAAAACTGACTATCCTACCGATCCTTGACTTCGGCGATGTCATTTACAAAGTAGCCTCCAACACTCTACTCAGCGAATTGGATGTAGTCTATCACAGTGCCATCCGTTTTATCACCAAAGCCCCATATACTACCCACCACTGCGACCTGTATGCTCTCGTTGGCACTACATATTCGTCACCAAACCCTCTGGCTCCAGGTCGTCTATAAGTCTTTGCTAGGTAAAGCACCACCTTATCTCAGCTCACCGGTCACCATAGCAACACCCACCCGTAGCACGCGCTCCAGCAGGTATATTTCATTGGTCATCCCCAAAGCCAACACTTCCTTTGGCTGCCTTTCCTTCCAGTTCTCTGCTGTTAATGACTGGAACGAATTGCAAAAATCTCTGAAGCTGGAGTCTTATATCTCCCTCTCTAACTTTAAGCATCAGCTGTCAGAGCAGCTTACCAATCACTGTACCTGTACCTGGGACGAAGACACTTCCAGCCTTGAGTGCCTACCACAGCTAAGCCCCCTCTTTTCTATTAGACATTTACCTGCCTGAACAAAAATCTTTATCTTTACCCCACTCTAACAATACCGCTACAAAGTGTTAATTAGCCTACTATTTCATACGATACACACAAAATATTAACTGGTAGCAGTATGTTACATCTGTGTCAGGGGCTGTCTTTCTCTGTTTTCTCCCTACCTCGACTGCACTGTCCTCTGCAGCAGGCAGCTAATCTGCCTGTGCTAAACCTAGCATCACTGCTCACAGTCACAGTACTTGGGCCTCAATTTAAAAAATGGGCTGGTGTGGGGACCTCACAAAAAAATATGGCCGGTATGGGGGCCTCAACGAAAAAAAATGGGCCAGTGTGTTAGAAATGCCAGGTTTCTGGTCCCAGTCTATTTGCGCACTGGTATGGCCTATGTACGCAAAATGCAGTGGAGTGGTAAGAATCCAATCATATCAGCATACAATTGTCGTTGATATTTTATAACGATGTCAACCACGTAAATTAAAATGTCCTTGGAATAAATGAAATGTAGGCATACTGATCATTTATCAGAAAATGTTGATAGACAACTCTGTAAAAACAACAAGATTTTTTTTATTCCTTGTAGAATTTGTCCCGTGTCAATTCCGACGTCTGTAATGTTCCTCTAAAAATACATTTGTGAAACAGAGATGTGTCACGCGGAACAGGTGAACCCAAGAGCAGACTCAGATGAGGAGACTGGGATGAGGTAACCAAGGTGTTTATTGAAACACGGGGGGAAGATTGAGTGCAGGCCAGGGGAAGCTCGGGCTGGTTGCTGGAAACCAGGTGTGGTGGCTAAGGCTGGAGCGAGAGGTGTGGGTACAGGGTAAGCAGGTCCGGAGGGGGAATCCAAGAGAAAGTAGAGTGGCGAATCCAGGACAGAGTAGCAGGACTGACGAGAAGTCGGACTGGAGACAGGGATCAGAGTCAGAGCAGGCAGAACTGTAGCAGAGAGGAAAACAGCGTCAGGCAAGGGAAAACAGGCACAACAGGAACAAACGGCTAGAAACATGGACTGACTGAGCAGAGATTACGATCTGGCAGTGTGGAAGTGGCAGGACAAAGTATTTGTAGAGGTCTTTATTATGGAACAGGTTTCAGCTGGTGGGGATCTGCTCTGTCTCCAGCACACCTGTCTCTTCTCACACACACACACACACAGAGGGAGAGAGCACTGGGGGAGTGGCGGCAGGTCAAGGAGACACCGGATGAGCACTAGAGGGCATGGCAGGAGCACATATGACAAGATGTGCTCCATTGAGGTAACCGGAACCTCTGTGTCTGGGAGACCGATATGTATCGTACGGTCAATGGCAGACTTCACACAAATTAAAGCCATAGAGCAGGACACATGTCCCACGTAACATTGCCCATTTCAATGGTGCAACAGCCTAAAATATATTTAAACTTTGATTTCCCTCTCTCTCACACGCTCTCTCTCTAGGCTGGGTTTCTGTATAAGCATTTTGTGACAACTGCTGATGTAAAAAGGGCTTTATAAATAAAAACATTTGATCTCGCTCTCTCAGCTCTGACTCACACGCACACACACTCACACTACATCACCACTTAAGGCTTATCTCAATTGGTGTCTTCCTTTAGGGTAAGTCGTAGGCTAAATGCTTCACATGACCAACCCCTCCTCCCCTTACATCGTTCCCTAATGAATGCCCTTGCTTTCTCTTTTCTCTCCTCCAACAAAAGCACAATTATGCAGAACCCCTCCCCTCCTGATCACATGAATGTGATTAGTCCACAGTCTTGAGTCCAATGTCTCTGCCCCTCCTCCACCCCAACAGCACCACAGCCACTGATAATAACCAAAGTTGATCAGTAATAGTGATAATGGAACACCTACAGTATTTCCCCCATTCCCAAGTAGTTTATCAGCCCATACATCTCAGATGTGGCCTACTATCTATAGGATGTGTTTTCAGGGTAATATCTGACGTCAACATACTTCAAGATACTGTTAGTCTACAGCCAATCACCAACCTAGGAAGCAACATTTATGCTGATAGTCACATAGGCAATATGATGTGGTGAAAGAGCTTTTCTACTGTATAAGAATACTGTATATATGCCATTTAGCAGATGCTTTTATCCAGAGCAACTGACAGTCATACATGCATACATTTTATGTATGGGTGGTCCCGGGAATCTAACCCACTATCTTGGCATTGCAAGCCATGCTCTACCAACTGAGCTATAAGTGTGTTTATATCTTTTCAAATACTGCTACTGTTTAAACTTTGTGTGGCTACATTTGTATTTATATTATGGTAAAGAAAACAAGAGACAACAGTTAGGACTAAAGACAAGACAAAAAATAAAATACCCACCGATTCCCTCCCCCAACCCACACAGAACCCTGTTTACTGATCAATATATCATACCAGTTCTCTTATTTTTTTCAAAAATAGTAGATAATAGCATGTTAGCAATGTCCATAAATGAAAGTGCCCATTGACGCCATGGAAGAGAGTGAGGGTCTTGCCAACGTAATGTAACCATCTTTTATGCTGATGTAAGTCCGGGCTAGCCATATTCCTTTATCGCAAACCATAAATTCAATGGAAGAATTGTAATTTAGCAGAAGTGTTGGTGAAAAGGGAATCTTTTTTGTTGTTGTTGCAACAATGGTGGATAAAGACATCGAAATCAAATCAAATCAAATTTATTTATATAGCCCTTCGTACATCAGCTAAAATCTCAAAGTGCTGTACAGAAACCCAGCCTAAAACCCCAAACAGCAAGCAATGCATGTGAAAGAAGCACGGTGGCTGGGAAAAACTCCCTAGGAAAAACTCCTGAGAAAGGCCAAAAACCTAGGAAGAAACCTAGAGAGGAACCAGGCTATGAGGGGTGGCCAGTCCTCTTCTGGCTGTGCCGGGTGGATATTATAACAGAACATAGTCAAGATGTTAAAATGTTCGTAAATGACCAGCATGGTCAAATAATAATAATCATAGTAATTGTCGAGGGTGCAACAAGCACGTCCGGTGAACAGGTCAGGGTTCCGTAGCCGCAGGCAGAACAGTTGAAACTGGAGCAGCAGCATGGCCAGGTGGACTGGGGACAGCAAGGAGTCATCATGCCAGGTAGTCCTAGGGCTCAGGTCCTCCGAGAGAAAGAAAGAAAGAAAGAGAATTAGAGAGAGCATATTTACATTCACACAGGACACCGGATAAGACAAGAGAATACTCCAGATGTAACAGACTGACCCTAGCCCCCCGACACATAAACTACTGCAGCATAAATACTGGAGGCTGAGACAGGAGGGATCAGAAGACACTGTGGCCCCATCCGATGATACCCCCGGACAGGGCCAAACAGGCCGGATATAACCCCACCCACTTTGCCAAAGCACAGCCCCCACACCACTAGAGGGATATCTACAACCACCAACTTACCGTCCGAAGACAAGGCCGAGTATAGCCCACAAAGATGTCCGCCACGGCACAACCCAAGGGGGGGGCGCCAACCCAGACAGGAAGACCACGTCAGTGGCTCAACCTACTCAAGTGACGCACCCCTCCCATGGACGGCATGGAAGAACACCAGTAAGTCAGTGACTCAGCCCCTGTAAAAGGGTTAGAGGCAGAGAATCCCAGTGGGAAGAGGGGAACCGACAAGGCAGAGACAGCAAGGGCGGTTCGTTGCTCCAGCCTTTCCGTTCACCTTCACACTCCTGGGCCAGACTATACTTAATCATAGGACCTACTGAAGAGATAAGTCTTCAGTAAAGACTTAAAGGTTGAGACTGAGTCTGCGTCTCTCACATGGGTAGGCAGACCATTCCATAAAAATGGAGCTCTATAGGAGAAAGCCCTACCTCCAGCCGTTTGCTTAGAAATTCTAGGGACAATTAGGAGGCCTGCGTCTTGTGACCGTAGCGTACGTGTAGGTATGTACGGCAGGACCAAATCGGAAAGATAGGTAGGAGCAAGCCCATGTAATGCTTTGTAGGTTAGCAGTAAAACCTTGAAATCAGCCCTTGCCTTAACAGGAAGCCAGTGTAGGGAAGCTAGCACTGGAGTAATATGATCAAATTTTTTGGTTCTAGTCAGGATTCTAGCAGCCGTATTTAGCACTAACTGAAGTTTGTTTAGTGCTTTATCCGGGTAGCCGGAAAGTAGAGCATTGCAGTAGTCGAGCCTAGAAGTAACAAAAGCATGGATTAATTTTTCTGCGTCATTTTTGGACAGAAAGTTTCTGATTTTTGCAATGTTACGTAGATGGAAAAAAGCTGTCCTTGAAGCAGTCTTGATATGTTCTTCAAAAGAGAGATCAGGGTCCAGAGTAACGCCGAGGTCCTTCACAGTTTTATTTGAGACGACTGTACAACCATCCAGATTAATTGTCAGATTCAACAGAAGATCTCTTTGTTTCTTGGGACCTAGGACAAGCATCTCTGTTTTGTCCGAGTTTAAAAGTAGAAAATTTGCAGCCATCCACTTCCTTATGTCTGAAACACAGGCTTCTAGCGAGAGCAATTTTGGGGCTTCACCATGTTTCATTGAAATGTACAGCTGTGTGTCGTCCGCATAGCAGTGAAATTTAACATTATGTTTTCGAATGACATCCCCAAGAGGTAAAATATATAGTGAAAACAATAGTGGTCCTAGAACGGAACCTTGAGGAACACCGAAATTTACAATTGATTTGTCAGAGGACGAACCATTCACAGAGACAAACTGATATCTTTCCGACAGATAAGATCTAAACCAGGCCAGAACTTGTCCATGTAGACCAATTTGGGTTTCCAATCTCTCCAAAAGAATGTGGTGATCGATGGTATCAAAAGCGGCACTAAGATCTAGGAGCATGAGGACAGATGCAGAGCCTCGGTCTGACGTCATTAAAAGGTCATTTACCACCTTCACAAGTGCAGTCTCAGTGCTATGATGGGGTCTAAAACCAGACTGAAGCGTTTCGTATACATTGTTTGTCTTCAGGAAGGCAGTGAGTTGCTGCGCAACAACTTTTTCTAAAATTTTTGAGAGGAATGGAAGATTCGATATAGGCCGATAGTTTTTTATAATTTCTGGGTCAAGATTCGGCTTTTTCAAGAGAGGCTTTATTACTGCCACTTTTAGTGAGCTTGGTACACATCCGGTGGATAGAGAGCCGTTTATTATGTTCAACATAGGAGGGCCAAGCACAGGAAGCAGCTCTTTCAGTAGTTTAGTTGGAATAGGGTCCAGTATGCAGCTTGAGGGTTTGGAGGCCATGATTATTTTCATCATTGTGTCAAGAGATATAGTACTAAAACACTTTAGTATCTCCCTTGAGCCAAGGTCCTGGCAGAGTTGTGCAGACTCTGGACAATGAAGCCCTGGAGGAATACCCAGATTTAAAGAGGAGTCCGTAATTTGCTTTCTAATGATCATGATCTTTTCCTCAAAAAAGTTCATAAATTTATTACTGCTGAAGTGAAAGCCATCCTCCATTTGCGAATGCTGCTTTTTAGTTAGCTTTGCGACAGTGTCAAAAAGAAATTTCGGATTGTTCTTATTTTCCTCAATTAAGTTGGAAAAATAGGATGATCGTGCAGCAGTGAGGGCTCTTCGATACTGCACGGTACTGTCTTTCCAAGCTAGTCGGAAGACTTCCAGTTTAGTGTGGCGCCATTTCCGTTCCAATTTTCTGGAAGCTTGCTTCAGAGCTCGTGTATTTTCTGTATACCAGGGAGCTAGTTTCTTATGACAGATGTTTTTAATTTTTAGGGGTGCAACTGCATCTAGGGTATTGCGCAAGGTTGAATTGAGTTCCTCGGTTAGGTGGTTAACTGATTCTTGTCCTCTGACGTCCTTGGGTAGGCAGAGGGAGTCTGGAAGGGCATCAAGGAATCTTTGGGTTGTCTGAGAATTTATAGCACGACTTTTAATCTTCCTTGGTTGGGGTCTGAGCAGATTATTTGTTGCAATTGTAAACGCAATAAAATGGTGGTCCGATAATCCAGGATTATGAGGAAAAACATTAAGATCCACAACATTTATTCCATGGGACAAAACTAGGTCCAGAGTATGACTGTGGCAGTGAGTAGGTCCAGAAACATGTTGGACAAAACCCACTGAGTCGATGATGGCTCCGAAAGCCTTTTGGAGTGGGTCTGTGGACTTTTCCATGTGAATGTTAAAGTCACCAAAAATTAGAATATTATCTGCTATGACTACAAGATCCGATAGGAATTCAGGGAACTCAGTAAGGAACACTGCATATGGCCCAGGAGGCCTGTAAACAGTAGCTATAAAAAGTGATTGAGTAGGCTGCATAGATTTCATGACTAGAAGCTCAAAAGACGAAAACGTCATTGTTTTTTTTTTTGTAAATTGAAATTTGCTATCGTAAATGTTAGCAACACCTCCGCCTTTGCCGGATGCACGGGGGGTTTGGTCACTAGTGTAACCAGGGGGTGAGGCCTCATTTAACACAGTAAATTCATCAGGCTTAAGCCATGTTTCAGTCAGGCCAATCACATCAAGATTATGATCAGTGATTAGTTCATTGACTATAACTGCCTTGGAAGTGAGGGATCTAACATTAAGTAACCCAATTTTGAGATGTGAAGTATCACAATCTCTTTCAATAATGGCAGGAATGGAGGAGGTCTTTATACTAGTAAGATTACTGAAGCGAACACCGCCATTTTTAATTTTGCCCAACCAAGATCGAGGCACAGACACGGTCTCAATGGGGAAAGCTGAGCTGACTACGCTAACTGTGCTAGTGGCAGACTCCACTAAGCTGGCAGGCTGGCTAACAGCCTGTTGCCTGGCCTGCACCCTATTTCATTGTGGAGCTAGAGGAGTTAGAGCCCTGTCTATGTTCGTAGATAAGATGAGAGCACCCCTCCAGCTAGGATGGAGTCCGTCACTCCTCAGCAGGCCAGGCTTGGTCCTGTTTGTGGGTGAATCCCAGAAAGAGGGCCAGTTATCTACAAATTCTATCTTTTGGGAGGGGCAGAAAACAGTTTTCATCCAGCGATTGAGTTGTGAGACTCTGCTGTAGAGCTCATCACTCCCCCTAACTGGGAGGGGGCCAGAGACAATTACTCGATGCCGACACATCTTTCTAGCTGATTTACACGCTGAAGCTATATTGCGCTTGGTGACCTCTGACTGTTTCATCCTAACATCGTTGGTGCCGACGTGGATAACAATATCTCTATACTCTCTACACTCGCCAGTTTTAGCTTTAGCCAGCACCGTCTTTAGATTAGCCTTAACGTCGGTAGCCCTGCCCCCTGGTAAACAGTGTATGATCGCTGGATGATTAGTTTTAAGTCTAATACTGCGGGTAATGGAGTCGCCAATGACTAGGGTTTTCAATTTGTCAGAGCTAATGGTGGGAGCCGTCGGCGTCTCAGACCCCACAGCGGGAGGAGCAGAGACCAGAGAAGTCTCGGCCTCCGACTCCGACTCGCTTAACGGGGAGAACCGGTTGAAAGTTTCTGTCGGCTGAATAAGCGACACCGGTTGAGCATTCCTACAGCGTTTCCCTCCAGAAGCCATGAGAAAGATGTCCGGCTGCGGGGACCGTGCGAGGGGGTTTATACTAACGTTACTATCTGTACTTGCTGGTGGCACAGACGCTGTTTCATCCTTTCCTACACTGAAATGACCCTTGCCTAACGATTGCGTCTGAAGCTGGGCTTGCAGCACAGCTATCCTTGCCGTAAGGCGATCGTTCTCCTGTATATTATGAGTACAACGACTGCAATTAGAAGGCATCATGTTAATGTTACTTAGCTTCGGCTGTTTGAAGTCCTGACGAACCATGTCCAGATAAAACCTCCGGGGTAGGAAAGTTGAATGAAAAAAAAAAAGTTGAGTGAGGGAAAAAGTAAAAATATACGGTAATGAAAAAGTAAAAACCGTCAGGTAGCAAAGTGAAAACGGCAACAAAAACGCACAACAGCGTAAACAAGTCTGCAAGTTGTGACCGGAAACCTGATTCCGGAATAAGAGGCTTAGAGCTAAATGTTTCTTTCAAATGCAAAGGCAGTCTTTTCTTTGTGAGAACCAGATTGCTCTCTTCCATATATTTTATATTTTTTTGCTTCCCTTTGACATAAACGGGCAGGGAAGACTTTGTACAGTTATTCATTGACAAACTCCGCAATTCAATAAATTGCAGGAAAACCTACTGCAGGTTCACTGAAAATGTTTACACCATATTATTTAGGACAGATTAATTCCTGTTAATATCCAATACAATATCCAATGACGATGTCTATGGCAGGAACCTCCTATTGTGTGTGGGTTTTAATTTGTAAGTCGCTCTGGATAAGAGCGTCTGCTAAATGACTTAAATGTATGTAAATGTAACAAGGTTAACACCATGACAGTGAAAACATCTGAGTGAACCTGCGGCTTTCCTTTATCTGCAATTTATTGATTTTGGCTCATAGATTTGGAAACCCAAAACGTTGAGTCAAGTTAAAGTACTTTGACATCCATGGGACTACATAGTGCACTCTTAAAATGTGGGGACAGTGTTGACGTTCCATTGGATCAATAGTGGAATTTAAATAGTATAGAGGGCATGATAGCATTGTCAGAGTATGTACAGTATACAGTCCACACTGGATGATAAATAAGCAACAGACAGGAACAACAAACAACATATTTACAACATAGCATGACCTGTCCCTTATTTACTGAACTGTGACTTCTGTGGTCGTTTTGTTCCTTCGACTCTTACACAGCATGCAAAAAAAGCATGGCGCTTGCTATGATATTTTTTTGTCACATACACCGGATATGTGCGGTGAAATGTTGTTTTACAGGGTCAGCCATAGTAGTACGGCGCCCCTGGAGAAAATTAGGGTTAAGTGCCTTCGACAGATTTTTCACATTGTCGGCTCGGGTATTCAAAAGAACGACCTTTGGTTACTGCCCCAATGCTCTAACTGTTAGACTACCTGATTTGCCTTAAAGCAGAAGACCAAGTCCTACCACCAGCAGTTGAACAGAGTTTGCCACTTATGACCTGATTTGCATCTCTGATGGGTGGATTTTCATCTCTGATGGGTTCATTTGCATCTAGTAGCTGACGCCGCGCCAGTAAAGCCGCTGAGCAAATCTCCTGACCGCACACCGTTATCAATTTGGAGGGTCGTCGGCCTGCCAATTGCTCGTTGCTAACTGGTATGCTGTTAGAAATTTGGCAAGCCTGGAAGTAGGATTGTATTTTTTTTACAAGGGGGTGATGAGAGAAGTCTTGTTTGTATAAGATGGTGTGGAGTATGGGTATTGCTTCGAAATGAACAGATGATGAGTTTGGAGAGAGTGAGGGGGTTACTGACGGTCGGGTTGGTCGGTGGGACAGACCACGCTTGCTTAATCAGCCAGTGGCTGACTGAACACAGCTAATCTCTGGACCCTTCCATTGAGCAACAAGGTTGGAGAATGACACAGAGAGATCAACAGTTTGGCAAACAAAAGAGAGGGAGCCAGGAGAGAAGGACTGGAACAAAGTCAAAGAAGGACTGAGCGGACAGTAGGAGCAAGAGAGTTGAATTTGAAATAGAGGAGAGAAAACGGCAACAGAAAAAGTTTAAGATTAAAAGTTAAAGATTGATTGAATTATTGTCATGGGTGTGGCCACTTAAAGCAGTGAGGCACAACAGCAGAGACAAGCAACTTTTGTCTGGTGGTTAGAGGGGGAGGGTGGCAGACTTAGGAAGACAGGGGAGGGTCAGAGGTAAAGGGGTCAATAGAAAGACAGAAAGACACTGAGTGGGAGCCGTTCAAGAAGAGAAGGCCAGAGAACTCAGTCATGAGGCAGAGGCAACGCTATGGATAGATAGAATCTGGCAGACATAGTAGCATATCAAGGGGGAGAGAGGACAGACAGGGCTAGGCTGAGTCACATACAGGCAGTCGGCATGGGGATAAAGGGCAAGGCGGCTTTGGCCATCGTGGTTCTACTGTTCTTCCTCGGCTCCATGTGGCTCCGTGAGTAACATATTTGTCTCAAGCTAACACTGAGGGGAGGCTGTGTGTGTTTTAGAGTGTGTGTTACTGTGACTCGAGCTAGCAGCATGTGACTGTCTGTGAGTGGCTGAGCATGTGGCCTGTACAGTAAACATTCCATGCGTTAGCCATATTGTGTAGCTTTGTTGATTTACACATGCCTCATTTGCTTGGGATATATAGAACAATAACACACGGTGTCTGCTGACCTGGTAATCTATAGAAGTTTGTTTTCCTCTTGTAGTGGTTAGGCTACGGTCCAGGGCCGGCCCTAGCCTTTTGGGAGTCCTAAGTGTGATTTGGTTGGGGGCCCCCCACCTCGCGGGCAAAACATTTGAGTGGCCCTCTTAACATTTGAGTGGTCCCCCTCTTGGCTGCGGAGATAGATTTGTTTTGTTTTAAAGTACATTTCCTTCAATTTTACACATTTTGCCATGGGGAGTAGACAAGGTGTTGCAGTTTAAAATCAAGTTTGCAGCAATTCTGTACATTTTGTCATGGGGTGAGAGAAGTTTAACAATTTTATCAAAACTTTATTGCAATTCTACTCATTTTGCCATGGGACAGAGAGAATGTCCAGTTCTACAGCAAATCTTCTGCAATTCTACACATTTTGTCAAGACGTATACCATGTTAATGATGAGCAACTAACAAAATCAATGGAGGTCAGGGCCCCTGGGCACATGCCCTGCATGCCCATTCGGTTTATGACCATAATAGCTGGCTAGATTAATTTACCAATCTAAAAATTGTAAGCTGACGTGGCTAATTGAGTGACTGTCAGTGACTGACAAAACAAGATAGAAACTGCTGATGCACAAGCAAATTTCGAAATTGCATCTTGTGTATTCAACTATTCTCTCAACAGTAAGTTTGAGACCCTGACTAAGTTACGAACTTCAGAAAGTATTCACACCCCTTGACTTTTTCCACGTTTTGTTGTGTTACAAAGTGAGATAAATTGATTTGAATTGTCATTTTTGACAACGATCTACATAAAATACTCCAATGCCAAAGTGGAAGAATATTTTTTTTTATGAATGGAAAATAAAACCCTAATGTATCTTGATTAGATAAGTATTCAACCCCCCGAGTCAATAAATGTTTAAAAAAATGTATCACCTTTGCCAGTGATCACAGCTGTGAGTCTTTCTGGGTCTCTAAGAGCTTTGCACACTTGGATTGTACAATATTTGCCCATTTTTATAAAAAATTATTCAAGCTCTGTTAAGTTGGTTGTTGATCATTACCATAGATTTTCAAACGGATTTAAGTCAAAACTGTAAGCCACTCGGGTACATTCAATTTCGTCTTGGTAAGCAACTCCAGTGTATATTTTGCCTTGTGTTTGAGGTTATTGTACTTTTCCCCTCTGATTTTGCCTGTGCTTAACTCTATTCTGTTTATTTTTATCCAAAAAATCACGAGCATACCCATAACATGATGCAGCCACCGCCATCCGTGAAAATATTAAGTGGTACTCAGTGACGTTGTGTTGGATTTGCACCTAACATAACGCTTTGATGGCAGGACAATTCTTTGCAGTATTACTTTGGTGCCTTATTGCAAACAGGATGCAGGTTTGAAATAATTTATGTTAGTATTGGGGAGTAACTGCAATGTTGTTGATCCATCCTCCGTTATCTTCTATCACAGCCATTAAACTCTGTAACCGTTTTAAAATCACCATTGGCCTCATGGTAAAATTCCTGAGTGGTTTCCTTCCTCTCCGGCAACTGAATTGGGAAGGGCTCCTGTATCTTTGTAGTGACTGGGTGTATTGCTACACCATTCAAAGTGTAATTAATAACTTCACCATGCTTAAAGGGATATTCAATGTCAGCTTTTTTTTTTACCCATCTACCAATAGGTGCCCTTCTTTGCAAACCATTGGAAAACCTCCCTGGTCTTTGTGGTTGAATCTGTGCTTGAAATTCACTGCTTGACTGAGGGAACGTACAGATAATTGTTTGTGTGGGGTACAGACACTATTATTGCACACAGAGTGAGTCCATGCAATGTATTATGTGACGTGTTAAGCACATTTTTACTCCTGAACTTATTTAGGCTTGCCATAACAAAGGGGTTGAATACTTATTGACACAAGACATTTCAGCTTTTAATTTTTTATTAATTTGTAAACATTTCTAAAAACAATTCCATATCAGTGACACAATCTAAATGTAATCCATTTGAAATTCAGGCTGTAAGGCAACAAAATGTGTAAAAAGAAAAGTGGATGTGACTAGTTTCTGAAGGCACTATCTTATAAGTTTTTAGGTCGGGGCCCCCTAGTGGCCGGATCCCTAAGCGGCAGCTTATGTCGCTTATGCCTGGAGCCGGCCCTGTTGCTCTCTATACCACACACCAACACATCCTGCTACTCTACACCATAATCAGGGCAAGCTTGGCTTCTCTTCTAACTTCATAAAGCACCATAACTTTAGTTGCAGTGAGGAAAACATGCACTCAACAAAGGTATTGAAATAGAGAAAGAGAGGAGGGAACCACAAAGAAACATTCCGTTTACAAGAAGTTGACTGCTGTTTATGCTCAAGGATGTATGTGAATTCAACATTTGTTATACACAAGTTTGCAATAATCAATGTTATGATGTATGTTATTTAGATCAACAGGGTAGCCTATTGTCATGCATCTCACATTATCATAGATGTCAGTCTCATGATATGAGATGGAATGCATGAGTGATCTAATTAGCCTTTATTACTCCCATTGGGTGCAATAGGTCATGACCGTGTGATACAGCTTGGTAGAATGTTCAGAAAGAAGGACCGTCATATAACTTAATAATTATAAATGATGTCTGTCTATCAGAGCCGAGTGAGGTTTTGTCACTATTCTGAAGGATTACATGTTTTGGTTGCACTTTATTTTACAGTAAGAAAATGACCAGGTATTAACTTAGAAATGACATGATTAATGATCATTATCGTGTAATAACTTATACATGTACATTAAATGTTTGATTCTTTGAGATTCAAAACATGTACAAAATGGCACAATTTTGTACTAGTTGTTACAAATACCAAGTACATGCCAGTGGATACAGTGCAGAAGAACAAAGTGCTAGTAATGTTTCTGAGTGCATTCTTTAGCAGACCATAGCTATCTCTCCTCCCAATTTATTGACATAGAGATGAGTAAACATATTTTCCCCTGATCTTTGAAAACATTGTATCTTAATCTTAGCAGTTTTCTTTCACTTTACAGAAGGAAGTTTGGATTACCAGTGGGACTCTTGTCTTAAAGGTTACATTCAGATAAACAGTGTAAGTCAACAAGAGATGGAACTATGGTAAAATAAAATGACAACCTTATTCTAAACCTATTCGCACAGCTGGATTTTATTGGAATGAACTTAATAGGGACCACCAAATTTACTCACATTAACCTCTCCTCTCCCTTTCCTACTCCTCTTCCCCCATGCCCAGCCTCACCATCTGTCCAATGGCAGTGAGGCTGATAGTGATGAGGACGGGGCCATACTGGAGGTGTGTCCCGGTCAGAAGTTCCAGGTGTCGGAGCTGTTGTCTCACCTTCTGGCTGCGCTGGCACCCACCAACGACGTGCTGCTGCAGCCTTATCTGGCCAGTTGGGACGAGCTTATCAAGTAAGCCCATCAGGCAGGACATGCAGACACAGAGACCAGACTCCAGCCAGTCAATACACTGGCTGAATAAAAGGGACATTCACATCCGCTTGGATGAACCAGGCTGAATGAACTCTAAACAGAGATGTGGATTATTTGGGCTCTGTGTGGTTGTTGATTGCTTCTCTCCTCCTCCTGCTCCATCCTCTGTGACAGGTTCATGGAGGCTCTTGGACCGATGGTTGGACTCATATCTCAGGAGATTGAAGCCAAAACTTCCATAATCCGTGACCTGACCCTGCGGGAGGCAGGTAGCAGCGACGAGGGAGAAGTGGGCCTAGCCTTGGGGTTGGTGTCTGGTACCAGAGCACATGGTGGTGGACAAGAGGAGACAGAGGCCTCAGTGGCAGCGCCAAGCAGTGCCTACCTGTCTTTGCGCTCTATGATCCACACTGAGTTGAGCCGGGGCCTGGTAGACTTCCAGCAGACGACAGAATCTGGGTGTCGTACTCTGCTCCGGCTGCACCGGGCCCTGTTGTGGCTGCAGGTCTTCCTGGAAAAGCTGGGGGAGGGGCCTGTGGGCGGCCGGCTGCGGAGCCCCTCGGAGCTCTGCCGTGAGGCCTATCAGCACACCCTGGCCCACCACCACTCCTGGTTCGTACGCAGGGCAGCGGAGATAGCCTTCATCGCTATGCCTGAGCGGGGCTTCTTCTACAGGCTGGTGTGTGTGACGAACCAGGAAGAGGCCAGCGTGGTGCTGAACAGGGTGGTCCGGGCCATCGGAGAGGTGTATGACAGAACTCAGGGGGTCCTGGAGGAGCATGGCATGCTGGACCTGCCGTAGGAGAAGAGCAGGGGGGGGGGGACCAGCCACATCTGGACATTACAGCACTACTGAGCCGAACCAAGCTGAGCTGAGCTGTACTGCGCTGGCCAGGTTACGCATCCATCATGGTTGGAATTATGCTGGTAAGGACAATGTGAAAATAAAATAGCAAAACCAGCACATTACTGTTCGGGTTTGCATAATAGCATGAATTAGGTCTTACAGTCTATCCCCTGGTGTCTTGTTCCATATGCTGTACTATCTTTTATCAGGCTAAAGTTCACATGTGCGCAAGAACAATGAGCTGCTCAAGTAATCATGAGTGAGTGCTCTCAACAGAGTTTACCAAAAGGGCCAATTTGTATTAGGGGCCATATGACCAAAGTGCTGGTGAAAACAATCAACTGAAGCTAAATGTCTTCATTGTACAATTGATAAGTCCTTGTCATGTCACAGTTTGTCTGTGTGAGATCACGCACTGGACTTGTTATGGTGTTGGAAGACCATGGACAGGTTGAAAAACAAGTAACTAATCATGTATTGTTGTAAATTCTAAAGATGCTGCCAATGTAATTCCATAGGTCAGTGATTGTTGTAAGTGTTGTTGTATGTTGATGTGTAATTCAGCATTGGCATCATTGAATCAAAGGCCAATCACAAGACAAAGGACTTTGTCCATGCCCCACATTGTGATTATGTAATGATTTTATATGGGATCATTTGTGAAGATCTTCTAGGGCTGCTGGACACATCAGATGGACTTTATTCAGGGTTCTCAAAACCACATTTACAATGCAGTTATTCACTGATCTTAGCTACTGTTGTTGTCATGGTTTAAGTACGTATGCATTACTACAAATTTGACACTGCAGAAGGAATATTTTTGATGTGTTAAAATGTTCTTAATGAGTCTTGCCTGGCTACCCAAACTCCTTGCTCCGGCCAAACTCCGGACGTTCGTTTCTTCTCTGCGTTGAGTCTGGATCTGAGTACCTCCCGTACGATTTTGAGAATGGAAATACGTTCTAGACCAGGGATGGGTAACTTTGATGGGGGTGGGGGCCACAAAACATCTGAACTCATCATGCGGTGCCGCAGTGGCTCACCGGTCTGCGTGCCGACATCCATACCCAAACATGCAGTCAGAAAGAGCCCTAACCTTTTGGGGGATCCTAAGTCAAATCTTCTTAGGGCATGTGAGCAAAACAGCTAGAGGAGAGAAAGTTTGTTTTAGAGTTAATTTCCTGCAATTGTACACATTTTGCCATGGGGCAGAGATACAATTCTGTTTTAAAGCAAATTCCCTGCAATTCTGCACATTTTGTCATAGAGTTTTTTATTTGTATATATGATAGCTGACTTAGTGACTAACAAAATCCAGTGGGGCCCCCCAGTCGGTAATTCGACCATGATTACTACAAGTTTAGATAGCTGGCTAGACTAACTTACCAACCTAAAATATGTTAGCTTACATGGGCTAATTGAGTGCATTGAGAGAAACTGCTGATTTTATTTAGTTGGAAATTGATCCGTGGGCCCTGTTCTAGACCATCTGATTGGTCCCAGAAACCAAGGGTTTGGGCCAGAGCCAGAACACACGTTGGTAAAGCAACGTTTTGAAAATTCGTCTTTGGCTTTGATACTCTGATTGGTTAGAGAGTATACATTAGCTGATGACTTTGTTTTTTTATAACACCCCTCATATTGACATCAACACAAATTACTTCAATGATTGCAGCAAAGATGTCATGGCGACAATGTCATCGGGTCTAACGGTCATCTCACTCCGCAAGTTCAGGCCGTCAAATCAAAGGCACTCCTTCGAGATAGTTGTTTTTGACAGAAATTAAAATGTCAGTTTGTCACTAACACGAGGTTGGAGTAAACACATGTTCAACTGCTCAAATCTAGGTTGTGCCTTCAGATTTCGAGAAAGCTAACAACTAAGGAATACTTTTTCACTTCTCAAACCCCGGACATGGTCTGTTTCACAAGCGTTCCCGGAAGTTTCGCGATGTTGCACCTCTGGATTTGAGAAACTCTTGTGTTTGCAGTCTGTCTGAACTATGTAGCGAACTAGTGCAGCGGAAGAATTCTGTTGAGTCATCAGGCAAACGTGTTATATCCGGGGCCTTTGATCTTATGTTGCAGTACTACAGTATATCCACCAGAGGTCATAGTGTACTACACATACACATCAGTTTCACTGAACCCTGAATGCTGATAACGGTTGTGGCAAAGTCATTTATATGAACATTCGTGACGTAATCACTTCTACACCCACCCTACGCTTGGACATACATGCTGCGAATGGCATAATGCCACCATTTTAAGAGATGTTTCATTTACATTTTAGTAGACGCTCTTATCCAGAGTGACTTACAGTAGTGAATGCATACATCATACAATTTCATGCATTTTTTTTTTTTGTACTGGCCCCCCGTGGGAATCGAACACACAACCCTGGCGTTGCACACACCATGCTGGCGTTGCAAACACCATGCTCTACCAACTGAGCCACAGGTTTCAATGTAAACTACAATTACTTTTTTACCTAAAAATATATATTTTTAATTAACTGTAATTTAAAAAACGAGTTAGATGAACCTCTGTGTTATGGTTAGATACAAATAAATATATATATATAATTCATGAGATTGAGAATGGAGTTCTATAAATGGAGTTCTATAAAACAATTTAATGGAAAGAGTCCAAACAAGCATTATGAGGAAATGAACTGGGGGTTAATGAGCCCATGTGGAAGCAAGCCTAATGTGAGAGAGAGCGAGAAAGCCGGTGCGTGCCCGGTATATCAGCTGCGTGCGTTACACTTGATCACACTATTTTAAACCCACAAATGCCTCTAATGCTATGTAATCCTTGCTCTCTCTTCCTATCGTCCTCCACTGGATCCCAATACCAGAAAGGATGAATTGAGGGAGAGAGAGTCAAATTCTGTTGTGATCTTGTAAAGTGGTCAGAGCAGAGTGAATGCGTCAGAACCACTATGACATTTTAACAACATGAAGCGCTGTCCAATCATAGAACAGACAGTCGGACTCTAGCACATTTACGTATCTTGTACCTCTTATGAAGTGCAAAAATGTAGTGGTTTTGGTTGAGTTGTCTCGAGGTTAATATTATACATTGTAACGCAGGTGATCGACAGTACAGGCAAATTAAGATTACATTAGATTACATCCATCTGCCTGATGTTACTGCTTGACTCCACCACTCCCTTACTTCCTCTATCCCCAGAGCCTCACTCTATTGGGCAGCTTCAACTTTATACAAAACCAGTTTGTATCAGCCAATCATTTCGTTTGATTACTGTTGACGTTTACAAAACTAATTGTGGAAGTATTTGTCCATTGACTTGTGAATGATTCTGTTACATGTCTCCTTTTACTCAAACTGTCAAATATTAGAATACATAAACTTCCTCTTATGTCAGTGTTATGTCATCCTGTAGACTAGAGTGTATTATTTCAGTCTGTCTGTCTGAATGACTGATTGACTGACTAAAGAAGGATGGATGAGCGCATACAGGCACACTGAAATGTGAAACATAATCTGAGGTGAAATGATCGGGAACAAAAACAGACAAATCTGGTTGTTTCAGTCAATCACATTTATTGATTTCTCAATTTTTTTTACAATGAACATAAGCAAAATAATTATATACATACAATATACATACAGCAAAAACATGATATACATACAATAATATACATACAGCAAAAAAAATTATAGAATTATCAGCCAATTCATTTTGGGTGAGAGACTATCTCAAAGTGTTTCAAAGGAGTTCTGCCTTAGATCGTTTTTAATAAGCTGTCTGATTCAAGATTTTCAGGGACATAACGTTTTTATATTATTTTTCAGGAGGACCTTTAGTGAAAAGCTGTCTTGCTGCTTAGAAGTGAGTTTGAAACAAATAGTTAGTTCCCACTAGTTTCCACATGCAGTGGTCACAGGCAAGTATTGTGCTGTTTGGGGATAAATCCTTTGCAGTTACTGTAAATATGCAGCTTTCTATTGAATCAGTGTAACTGATCAAACCAATACCAGAAGAGGATGCCCTTCTTCATCTCATCATCTTGGTGCCCATATAAAGACATGCACTGTTCACCTAAAAGAGTAGCCAGTAGACAATGACTGAGAAAGAGTTTGAACAGGGCAACCATTCAATACTGCAAGGTTGAAAACAAGACAGAGAAAGAAGGGGTCAGACTTAGAAAAAAAATTCTACTTGGTATGTGTTTAACCGTCACGTTTTCTTCAGTCTCACTCAGAATTCTGAGATTACAGGTCGAAAACCTACCAGGTAGCAACCCTGTCTTAATACAATACAAAGCTAATACATTATTTCCTCTTTACAACAAAATAACAATAAAAATACTTTATCTCTTTTTGAAAACCGTTATGGTTCTATTGTTCAATCTTGAAGACGCGCGTTAGCAAACATAAGTATATCTATATGTGAACGTAATATTTCCATGTTCCTTCTGTCTTCTTCCTCACGCTCTTGATTATTTATGTTACTATACATCTGTTGCAGCCATTCCAAGAATAAAAACATACAACCACACAGGAAATAAATATATTGCTTTTTGAAGAAATGTCCAAATGATCACTTATAAACTGATATATGGAGATATTATTACATAACAGGTGACACTGGGGAACAACAACATCTGTCCACCAAGAGACACTGTTGCCCTTTAATGAAACATGCTCCTTCTGTGTGTATCATTATGTAAGAATAGGACTGCTCATGAAATGACATTCACACATCATTCTGAAACATGTTTTAAATGAAATCCCTTCTCTCAGAAAGATCTGGGGTCTGGCAGTTGCAGCACAATTTTTTTCATACTTTTAAAATTCTCAATATCTTTGGTTGGAGGGAATGTGGCAGGACTAATCTTGTATGTAGCAAAGAAAAGCATTACTTTTGCCATCGGGAATATATCCACATATCTGTAAGTGTGTGGCTACACACCATGGATACACATTTACTTGTAGATTGAATTGTGAATGGAATGGGCTCGTGAGGAAACATGGCTTGTGGTACAACATGGCAATATGTGGGTCACATGGATAAAACCCTGATAATATTATAGAGTGTAAAGTAACTGTGGAACTAAGCACATACCATAGTCTTTCCTCACCTGACATATTTTAACAGAAAGCTTGGATGATTCGTGTGTGTGTGTGTGTGTGTGTGTGTGTGTGTGTGTGTGTGTGTGTGTGTGTGTGTGTGTGTGTGTGTGTGTGAGAGAGAGAGCAAAAGACGGAGGGTTGACACAAGGTGGAACTACAAAGAGAGGATAAGGTAGGGTACCTGTTTTGGATTATCTGACCAGATTAAGAGATTACAGTAAAATTAAGCATGACAGACTGAGTGGAGCAGGAATGATAAGGAATAGGTGGCACAAGCACTGCTCAAAAACAAGGACTATTGGTAGGCTACATGCAGCATGCATGTTTAGCATGGAGTCAATTTACTTTGTTCAATCACTCCTATATACCTCAACATGTATTATACAGCACATCTACCAAACAAAACATAGTATTACTGTCAGTCTTGATGATATTACCGAGGCACCACTTCAACCCTGTATACAATATACAATACTGACAGAGAAGAATAGGCCCTAAAAGTCAACCCAATCCTTAATTTGAGTGAACAGATGCTAGTGTTCTGAAAGTGTTGCTATGATGTCGTAGCAGGATCAGTCGCATTGGCACAATGTCACAGCCAAGGCGAGGTGCCAAGGTCAGGTGCCAAGGCGAGGTGCCAAGGCGAGGTGCCAAGGCGAGGTGCCATGGCGAGGTGCCAAGGCGAGGTGCCAAGGCGAGGTGCCAAGGCGAGGTGCCATGGCGAGGTGCCAAGGCGAGGTGCCATGGCGAGGTGCCAAGGCGAGGTGCCAAGGCGAGGTGCCATGGCGAGGTGCCAAGGCGAGGTGCCAAGGCGAAGTGCCATGGCGAGGTGCCAAGGCGAGGTGCCAAGGCGAGGTGCCCGGGTTCAGCAGTGTTCGCTCAGATCCACAGATTCCTCAACTGATAGACGGGCTTTTCTTATTATGTGTACCTAATCAAGGAGTACCTAATCTTTTCTTTTTATGTGTACCTAATCAAGGAGTACCTAATCTTTTCTTATTATGTGTACCTAATCAAGGAGTACCTCATCTTTTCTTATTATGTGTACCTAATCAAGGAGTACCTAATCTTTTCTTATTATGTGTACCTAATCAAGGAGTACCTCATCTTTTCTTATTATGTGTACCTAATCAAGGAGTACCTCATCTTTTCTTATTATGTGTACCTAATCAAGTCAGCAGCACATCCAGGGTATCTGTGCAACAGCACATTGACCACCATGCTACAGCAAATTCCTAAATGCTCAATTGTAGATGTTTATAGTTTTTGATAGTAGAGGTATCATTTCATATTTTTAAATGTAAGTTTGTCTAACTATACAAATACTTTTTGAGATCAACTGACACTAACCAAAGAGTTTATCAAATTGAACAACTCCTGTTTAATTTACGTTGGTTGGTCTGTACTCCCCTTTTTAAAGCAATGGAATGAATGGCAGAGAATCGAACCAAAATCAACCAAAATCAAACAAATGACCGTTATTACCAAAACAGCCCTACAGACATTCTGGTTAATGTAATCAGAAATGTTGGAGTCAGTGCATCTCAGTTTGAAGGCTATCACAGCAGTAACAAGCCATGTACAAACTGATGAAGTCGGTCAGACATTTTGGAATAAAAGTTTAAACAAACATAGAAACAAAAACAAACTCTCTATTTGTCCTTCTCCACAGAACCATAAGCATCTCGTCTTCACAAGAAAAACACAAACCAGCACAAATCAATACAAAATAAAATAACAGCATCTTTTTTTTTACATTTCCAGAAACATGAAATATATGTGATGTACATGCAAAAAGACCAAACCCTTGAGCTGGAGGAACACAGCTCAGAACACAAACCATGTGTGCACTGTAAGAACAATGTATATTCATGTTATGGAAGACTGCTCCAATTCATGACTGATGCGCAATTCAAGTGTTTATAACAAAATAGTCCTGTTTAATGTGAATAATGTGTATGATTTGTCACTCTAATGAATATTGCACATTGCATATGCAACTCCCCAACCTACAGTATGACATTTTTCTTGCAAATGGAATTTTGTTAATACAAACAAACACATACAAACATACACATACAGTACACACACACATACAAACATACACACACACACAGTACACACAAACATACAAACATACACATTCAGTACACACACATACATACAGACACATACAAACATACACATACAGTACACACACATACAAACATACACACACACATACATACAGTACACACATACAAACATACACATACAGTACACACATACATACAGACACATACAAACATTCACATACAGGGTCCTGTGTGGCTCAGTTGGTAGTGCATGGTGTTTGCAACGCCAGGGTTGTGGGTTCGATTTGGATAAGAGCGTCTGCTAAATGACTAAAATGTAAATGTACAGTACACACACACACATACAAACATACAGTACATACACACATACAAACAAACATACACATACAGTACACACATACATACAAACATACACATACAGTACACACACACATACATACAGACACATACAGTACACACACACACACACACACACACACACATACAGTACACACATACAAACATACACATACAGTACACACACACATACAAACATACAGACACAAACATACACATACAGTACACACACACACACATACAAACATACACATACAATACATACATACAGACACATACAGTACACACACACACACATACAAACATACACATACAGTACACACACACATACATACAGACACATACAGTACACACACACACACACATACAGTACACACACACATACAAACATACACATACAGTACACACAAACATACAAACAAACCCATACACTACACATACATACAGACACATACAAACATACACATACAGTATACACATACAGTACATATACACATACAGTACACACACACATACAAACATACACATACAGTACATACAAACATATAAACATACACAAACATACAGTACACACATACAGTACATATACACATACAAACATATACATACAGTACATACAAACATATAAACATACCCAAACATACAGTACACACACATACAAACATACAGTACACACATACAGTACATATACACATGATTTGATTTTGATTTGATTTGAAATTTGACAGTACACACACACATACAAACATACACATACAGTACATACAAGCATATAAACATACACAAACATACAGTACACACACATACAAACATACACACACACATACAAACAAACCCATACACTACACACACATACATACAGACACATACAAACATACACATACAGTACACACACATACAGTACACACATACAGTACATATACACATACAGTACACACACACATACAAACATACACATACAGTACATACAAACATATAAACATACACAAACATACAGTACACACATACAGTACATATACACATACAAACATATACATACAGTACATACAAACATATAAACATACCCAAACATACAGTACACACACATACAAACATACAGTACACACATACAGTACATATACACATGATTTGATTTTGATTTGATTTGAAATTTGACAGTACACACACACATACAAACATACACATACAGTACATATAAACATACACAAACATACAGTACACACACATACAAACATACACACACACATACAAACAAACCCATACACTACACACACATACATACAGACACATACAAACATACACATACAGTACACACGTACATACACACATACAGTACACACACACATACACATAAAGTACATACACACATACAGTACACATATAAACATACACATACAAACATACAGTACACACACAAACATACAGTACACATATAAACATACACATACAGTACACATACAAACATACAGTACACACACACACACACACACATACAAACATACACACACACATACAAACATACATACACACATACAGTACACACATACAGACACATATACACATACAAACATACACATACAGTACAAACAAACACATACAGTACACACACACATACAAACAAACCCATACAACACACACACATACATACAGACACAAACATACACATACACATACAAACATACACATAAACATACAGTACATATAAACATACACATACAGTACACATACAGTACACACAAACATACAAACATACACATACAGTACACAAACATACACATACAGTATACAAACATACACATACAGTACACACACACATACAAACATACATGTACACACACATACAAACACGCATACAAACAAACATACACATACAGTACACACACATACAAACAAACATACAGTATACAAACATATACATACAGTACACACACACACATACAAACAAACATACAGTATACACACATACACACGTACACACACATACAGTACACACACTTACAAACATACACATACAGTACACATACACATACTCAAAGGTGTTGACCTCTATAACTCCCCATGTTGGAGATGCTATCTTCTTATAGCTCACATTTCATTCACACAATGGCTGTGTGGGGGAGTAAACTGGATGATCACTGCAGAGTGCTGCTGGCCAGTGGTTTAACATAACCTAATTCATAATTCCTGCAGAGAGCTGGGACATGACGCCTCCCGCTTTCTTAGGACACTAAAGACTATACACACATGAAAAATGACTCCGTCTCTGCATTCATCCACCAAAATGGTTTTTAAATCATACGTTTAGCTGTTGAACTATTCAAGTGCAACAAAATAGACACACTGATATAAGGATATTATATATAAATAGATATACACGTTTTGTATTGTATTTTGTGTATATTCATATATAAAGGGGCACTCTAGAGGGAGGCAGCAAGGAAGGACCCACAGTAAACTGGTAAGATGTGTTGATAAATCGACTTCAAGTCAAACTAACTTACAGAACAGAATCAGTCCCAAAGCTATCACACAGAAACAAAGACAGAATGACCACCCTTTTTACTGAACCATTCTGACATCACTCCACTGGGCATACAATGCCCGACATCGAGGGTAAATGGAAGTTGTAAACATATTCTATTCGTCAAATGGAGGGTGTTAATTCTGTTATCTGTTTCTGTATGTGTGTGTGTGTGTGTGTGTACCTGTGCACAGAATGTGGGTGGGAATATTTGTGAGAGAAAGAGAATGTACATCTATTGTTTCGTGTTGATCCTCAGTTTGAAAGACACTTTTCCAGCAAACTTGTCTCTTTCACTCCCAGGAGGAATGTTGTTGGAGATGATCCTGCACTCGATGTTGATGTCTTCGTTGAGGGTGATGTTGAGGAACTTAATGGCAACCAGAGGCTGGGAGTAGTTCACCTGAAACAAGACAATAGATTCGTAAGTTATTGTTACATAAGCTTTCAGCATTGCTTTCCAGCAACATTTGATCTATAATGTATTGAAAGCACATGCAGATTAATGCGTAATAACAATGTAATGACATTGGATCACTAATATTAGATATTCTAACCATAAAAATAGGTTGATAAGTGATGCTTTCTGAGTGTTGCTGGGTTGGTGTCGCGGGATTCTCACCTGAGCTTTCTTGCCATAGTAAGGGTAGTACATGAGGTTGAAGGTGCCATTTTCAGGGTAGTACGCCACCTTTCCAATCTTATCAGAGTCTTCTTTCTGCAGGGGCAGAGGATCAAGGTTATTAGTTAGAGAATGTTCAGTCGGAAGTGTGTGGGCGAGCAGGGTAGGACTGCCCAATCTGAAGGAGTGGACGCGCTTTGAAAGGACACCATGACAATTAGAGTAGACTTGATGGAAATGTATCTTTGGCATTTACTGCATGTCTATCTCTATACTGTCCTTGTGGACTTGCAATAGTAAACTACTATTTATTGACATTTATTTTAGACATTGAGTCTACCTGTACATGCTATGCTACAACGTTATTGTATCTCTCTAGCTTGGAAAATAAAAAGTTGAGGGTACCAGTGTATCACTAGCAACTACACAATACATATCTACTACAATACATATCTATCTGTCACTAAGATCACTACAGTGGCACCCTTACCCACTCATCTTTGCCAACTTTGTACCTCTGAGAGTGGAAGGACAGAATGGACGGTAACAGAAAAGAAGAGAACAACAAAATACACATAGGGTATGAAAGGATGAAATGACATTGTATCACGCAACACAGACGAGCAAAGAAAGACACAGACATAAAGGAAGGTAATGGATGACATAGATGAGAACAAGATTTCAAGATGGCGTAGCAGTGGGGATGTCTGTTTTGATTGTATTGTCCCGTCCCTTGTATATATCGTTTTTCTTCGTATATATTTGTAGAATTTTTTTTTAAATCTAATTTTCCATCTACGGACTGAACATACTCTCCTGCAACCCGCCTCACCCAATGTGGTATGGATCTGTTATTTTTACACTTTCGAACCGGAACCCCCTTCTGAAGCTAGCCAGCTAACTAGCTACTAGCTAGTAGTCAGTTACCCACTGCTAGCGGTCATCACCGTTAACTCGGACTGCCAGCCTCAGCCCAGGCAACTCCTGCCAGCCTGCACAGCGCGATATCTACCCAGAGCATATCGAACTGCTTTTCTGTACCACATCTCCGGATTCCTACCGCAAGCTCTGAACCTTTACTCTGGATCATCGCAGCTGCTATCCGAGTGGCTACTCTTGTCTAACGTCTCTGTCCCGAAGCAAGCACCAGTTAGCCTGGAGCTAGCCTCGAACTAGGCCCATCTCCCAGCTAGCTGAAGAGATTCCATCAAGCAATCCCTGAGCTTCAATTACCTCTTTTGCCAATTGGCCTGGACCCTTTGCTGCCGACACTGAGCCCCGCCGATCCATCACGACTTGTCTGCCGACGTAACCGTCCGAGGGGGTTTCAACAGACTCTCCTGTTGCGACGTCCCCGAGGCCCATCTGCTAGCCTGCTGCTAGCCCCGGCCTGCTAGCTGTCTGAATCGCCGTGGCTCCAGCTCACCTAGCTACTCACTGGACCATATGATCACTCGGCTACGCATGCCTCTCCCTAATGTCAATATGCCTTGTCTATTGCTGTTTTGGTTATTAATTTTTGTCTTATTTCACTGTAGAGCCTCAAGCCCTGCTTAATATTCCTTAGCTAGTCCTTATGCTCCACCCCCCACACATGCGGTGACCTCACCTGGCTTAAATGGTGCCTCTAGAGACAGATCCTCTCTCATCGTCACTCAATGCCTAAGTTTACCTCCACTGTACTCACATCCTACCATACCCTTGTCTGTACATTATGCCTGGAATCTATTCTTCCGTGCCCAGAAACCTGCTCCTTTTACTCTCTGTTCCGAACGTACTAGACGACCAGTTCTTTTAGCCTTTAGCCGTACCCTTACCCTACTCCTCCTCTGTTCCTCTGGTGATGTAGAGGTTAATCCAGGCCCTGCAGTGCCTAGCTCCACTCCCATTCCCCAGGCGCTCTCATTTGTTGACTTCTGTAACCGTAAAAGCCTTGGTTTCATGCATGTTAACATTAGAAGCCTCCTCCTTAAGTTTGTTTTATTCACTGCTTTAGCACTCTCTGCCAACCCGGATGTCCTAGCCATGTCTGAATCCTGGCTTAGGAAGGCCATCAAAAATCCTGAAATTTCCATCCCTAACTATAACATTTTCCGACAAGATAGAACTGCCAAAGGGGGCGGAGTTGCAATCTACTGCAGAGATAGCTGCAGAGTTCTGTCATGCTATCCAGGTCTGTGCCCAAACAGTTCGAGCTTCTACTTTTAAAAATCCACCTTTCCAGAAACAAGTCTCTCACCGTTGTCGCTTGTTATAGACCCCCCTCAGCCCCCAGTTGTGCCCTGGACACCATATGTGAATTGATCGCCCCCCATCTATCTTCAGAGTTCGTACTGTTAGGTGACCAAAACTGAGACATGCTTAACACCCCGGCCGTCCTACAATCTAAGCTAGATGCCCTCAATCTCACACAAATCATCAAGGAACCTACCAGGTACAATCCTAAATCCATAACCATGGGCACCCTCTTAGATATCATCCTGACCAACCCGCCCTCTAAATACACCTCTGCTGTCTTCAACCAGGATTTCAGTGATCACTGCCTCATTGCCTGCATGCGTACTGGGTCCGCAGTCAAACGACCACCCCTCATCACTGTCAAACGCTCCCTAAAACACTTCATCGAGCAGCCCTTTCTAATTGACCTGGCCCGAGTATCGTGGAAGGATATTGACCTTATCCCGTCAGTAGAGGATGCCTGGTTGCTCTTCAAAAGTGCTTTCCTCTCCATCTTAAATAAGCATGCCCCGTTCAAAAAAATGTAGAACTAAGAACAGATATAGCCCTTGGTTCACCCCAGACTTGACTGCCCTTGACCAGCACAAAAACACCCTGTGGCGTTCTGCATTAGCATCGAATAGCCCCCGCGATATGCAACTTTTCAGGGAAGTCAGGAACCAATATACTCAGTCAGTTAGGAAAGCTAAGGCTAGCTTTTTCAAACAGAAATTTGCTTCCTGTAGCCCTAATTCCAAAAAGTTTTGGGACACTGTAAAGTCCATGGAGAAAAAGAGCACCTCCTCCCAGCTGCCCACTGCACTGAGGATAGGAAACACTGTCACTCTACGATAATTGATAATTTCAATAAGCATTTTTCCACGGCTGGCCATGCTTTCCACCTGGCTACCCCTACCCTGGCCAACATCTCAGCAACCCCTGCAGCAACTTGCCCAACCCCCCCGCCTTATCTCAGCTCACTGGTCACCATAGCAACACCGACCCGTAGCACGCGCTCCAGCAGGTATATTGCACTGGTCATCCCCAAAGCCAACACTTCCTTTGGCCGCCTTTCCTTCCAGTTCTCTGCTGCCAATGACTGGAACGAATTGCAAAAATCTCTGAAGCTGGAGTCTTATATCTCCCTCTCTAACATTAAGCATCAGCTGTCAGAGCAGCTTACCGATCACTGTACCTGTACACGGCCCATCTGTAAATAGCACACCCAACTACCTCATCCCCATATTATTACTTACCCTCTTGCTCTTTTGCACCCCAGTATCTCTACTTGCACATCATCATCTGCACATCTATTACTCCAGTATTAATGCTAAATTGTAATTATTTTCGGCTCTAGGGCCTATTTATTGCCTAACTCCCTACTATTCTACATTTGCACACACTGAACATAAATAGAAAAATCTTTATTTTCTTTGTGTTATTGACTGTACATTTGTTTATGTGTAACTCTGTGTTGTTGTTTTTGTCGCACTGCTTTGCTTTATCTTGGCCAGGTCACAGTTGTAAATGAGAACTTGTTCTCAACTGGCCTACTTGGTTAAATAAATGTAAAATTAAAATAAATAAAAAAGATACAAGATGGGTTAATTCTGAGAGAGGGGGGGACTGAAAGAGCGAGAGAGAGGCTCACCTTCGCTCCACAAGTGACAAAAGGAGCCTGGCTATCCTTTCCTGGCAACATCCCAATCACCTAGAGGGACAGAGACCTGTGTAAACCTGGCAGTTCCACCACCATCCCCACTTCATCCCTCCTTAAAGCACATCCATTCAACTGAGAAATGTTGGGATTCTCAAAACAATAAAACAAACAATTCTAAACTTTTCCAACATTGTTTGTATTTAATTGGTATGATCTCTTCCAGGCTCCCAACCGTTTCCTGCTCCATTCCCCTCTCCCTTACGTCTCCAAGCAACACCACAAGTCCCCCCATACCCGGTTCAGCTTGATGATGATGCATGGCTTGCCAGCCTGGTATCCATAGGTATGGTCATCGAGGCCAGAGCATTCTTGTAGAAGGGATCGGTTGAACTGGCAGGAGCGCTTGGGGTTGTTCTTCACATCACCACTGTCTGCCTGAAAAAAATACTGGTCCGGTGTGCACTCTTCATTCTTCTCAGCCTGCAGAGAGTTGTTGTAGGCTGGATGGGAGAGAATTACAGTTTAACATGTTGTTTTCCCCAATGGAAATGACATCAGACAGACAGACAGACAGACAGACAGACAGACAGACAGACAGACAGACAGACAGACAGACAGACAGACAGACAGACAGACAGACAGACTCACAGGACAGGAAGTTGTCCAGGATCTTGGTATACATGTCCCAGCTCTCAGTGTTGTGGGTGTTGATCTCCATGGTGTCTCCCCTGGGTCTGATCATCATGCCTGGTGAAAAGAGAGAAAGAGGAGCGGGAGTGATTTTAGCCTTCATCATATGTATACAATACAATGTGTGATTGTCTGGGGTGTTCACGGCTATACAGTAGCAGTTGTAAAAATGTTAGTTTGTAATGTGAGGTTTAAGTGTATCAAAACCTCTTAAATGGTGGTATTGGTGTATTAGTGTATAATACCTGGTGTGCCAAGCCTGTCTTGCCAGGTGGGTTTGTGGTCATCCAAGGTCTGCAGCATGACGTACATGGTGAGGCAGAACATGCCTGCTAGGAAGATGTAGAACACTAGGTAGAAGAGCAGGATGAGGCCTGAGAGGGAGACACAGCCAGCACACAGACACAGTATTAACATCACACAAGTTCGAAGGAAACGCAACATTCAACGAAATATGGCATTGTCCAAAATGGCACCCTATTACCTATACACTGGGGCCATTACAGATTATGGCCATTCCATATTCCCCACTTATACAGAATAGGGTGCCATTTAATATTTTTCCCTATGTAAAAACAAAGCCTGAAAAGCTGAAAAGTGAAAAGTGGGTGTCTAAGACCCAAGACAATACTTAGTTTGACCACTTTCTGTCTTTATCACCCTATACCACTCTCTCTGTCTGTATCACCCTATACCACTCTCTCTGTCTGTATCACCCTATACCACTCTCTCTGTCTTTATCACCCTATACCACTCTCTCTCTGTCTGTATCACCCTATACCACTCTCTCTGTCTTTATCACCCTATACCACTCTCTCTCTGTCTTTATCACCCTATACCACTCTCTCTGTCTGTATCACCCTATACCACTCTCTCTGTCTGTATCACCCTATACCACTCTCTCTGTCTTTATCACCCTATACCACTCTCTCTGTCTGTATCACCCTATACCACTCTCTCTGTCTGTATCACCCTATACCACTCTCTCTGTCTGTATCACCCTATACCACTCTCTCTGTCTTTATCACCCTATACCACTCTCTCTCTGTCTGTATCACCCTATACCACTCTCTCTGTCTGTATCACCCTATACCACTCTCTCTGTCTGTATCACACTATACCACTCTCTCTCTGTCTTTATCACCCTATACCACTCTCTCTCTGTCTGTATCACACTATACCACTCTCTCTGTCTGTATCACCCTATACCACTCTCTCTGTCTTTATCACCCTATACCACTCTCTCTCTGTCTGTATCACCCTATACCACTCTCTCTGTCTGTATCACCCTATACCACTCTCTCTGTCTGTATCACACTATACCACTCTCTCTGTCTGTATCACACTATACCACTCTCTCTCTGTCTTTATCACCCTATACCACTCTCTCTCTGTCTTTATCACCCTATACCACTCTCTCTGTCTGTATCACACTATACCACTCTCTCTGTCTGTATCACACTATACCACTCTCTCTCTGTCTTTATCACCCTATACCACTCTCTCTGTCTGTATCACACTATACCACTCTCTCTGTCTGTATCACACTATACCACTCTCTCTGTCTGTATCACACTATACCACTCTCTCTGTCTGTATCACACTATACCACTCTCTCTGTCTGTATCACACTATACCACTCTCTCTCTGTCTTTATCATCCTATACCACTCTCTCTCTGTCTGTATCACCCTATACCACTCTCTCTGTCTGTATTACCCTATACCACTCTCTCTGTCTGTATCACACTATACCACTCTCTCTGTCTTTATCACCCTATACCACTCTCTCTCTGTCTTTATCACCCTATACCACTCTCTCTGTCTTTATCACCCTATACCACTCTCTCTGTCTTTATCACCCTATACCACTCTCTCTGTCTGTATCACACTATACCACTCTCTCTGTCTGTATCACCCTATACCACTCTCTCTGTCTTTATCACCCTATACCACTCTCTCTCTGTCTTTATCATCCTATACAACTCTCTCTATGTCTGTATCACACTATACCACTCTCTCTGTCTTTATTACACTATACCACTCTCTCTGTCTGTATCACCCTATACCACTCTCTCTGTCTGTATCACCCTATACAACTCTCTCTGTCTGTATCACACTATACCACTCTCTCTGTCTTTATCACCCTATACCACTCTCTCTGTCTGTATCACACTATACCACTCTCTCTGTCTTTATCAGCCTATACCACTCTCTCTCTGTCTGTATCACACTATACCACTCTCTCTCTGTCTGTATCACCCTATACCACTCTCTCTGTCTTTATCACCCTATACCACTCTCTCTGTCTTTATCACCCTATACCACTCTCTCTGTCTTTATCACCCTATACCACTCTCTCTCTGTCTGTATCACACTATACCACTCTCTCTCTCTGTCTTTATCACCCTATACCACTCTCTCTGTCTTTATCACCCTATACCACTCTCTCTCTGTCTGTATCACACTATACCACTCTCTCTCTGTCTATATCACACTATACCACTCTCTCTGTCTGTATCACCCTATACCACTCTCTCTGTCTGTATCACACTATACCACTCTCTCTCTGTCTGTATCACACTATACCACTCTCTCTCTGTCTTTATCACCCTATACCACTCTCTCTGTCTGTATCACCCTATACCACTCTCTATGTCTGTATCACACTATACCACTCTCTCTGTCTGTATCACACTATACCACACTCTCTCTGTCTGTATCACCCTATACCACTCTGTCTGTCTGTATCACCCTATACAACTCTCTCTGTGTTTATCACCCTATACCACTCTCTCTTTCTTTATCACCCTATACCACTCTCTCTCTGTCTGTATCACCCTATACCACTCTCTCTGTGTTTATCACCCTATACCACTATCTCTTTCTTTATCACCCTATACCACTCTCTCTCTGTCTGTATCACCCTATACCACTCTCTCTCTGTCTGTATCACCCTATACCACTCTTTCTCTGTCTGTATCACCCTATACCACTCTCTCTCTGTCTTTATCACCCTATACCACTCTCTCTCTGTCTTTATCACCCTATACCACTCTCTCTCTGTCTGTATCACCCTATACCACTCTCTCTGTCTTTATCACCCTATACCACTCTCTCTCTGTCTGTATCACACTATACCACTCTCTCTCTGTCTTTATCACCCTATACCACTCTCTCTCTGTCTGTATCACACTATACAACTCTCTCTCTGTCTTTATCACCCTATACCACTCTCTCTCTGTCTGTATCACACTATACCACTCTCTCTGTCTGTATCACACTATACCATTCTCTCTGTCTGTATCACACTATACCCCTCTCTCTGTCTGTATCACACTATACCACTCTCTCTGTCTGTATCACCCTATACCACTCTCTCTGTCTTTATCACCCTATACCTCTCTCTCTGTCTGTATCACCCTATACCACTCTCTCTGTCTGTATCACCCTATACCACTCTCTCTGTCTTTATCACCCTATACCACTCTCTCTGTCTGTATCACACTATACCACTCTCTCTGTCTTTATCACACTATACCACTCTCTCTGTCTTTATCACCCTATACCACTCTCTCTGTCTTTATCACCCTATACCACTCTCTCTGTCTGTATCACACTATACCACTCTCTCTGTCTGTATCACACTATACCACTCTCTCTGTCTTTATCACCCTATGCCACTCTCTCTCTGTCTGTATCACCCTATACCACTCTCTCTGTCTTTAACACCCAATACCACTCTCTCTCTGTCTTTATCACCCTATACCACTATCTCTTTCTTTATCACCCTATACCACTCTCTCTCTGTCTGTATCACCCTATACCACTCTCTCTCTGTCTGTATCACCCTATACCACTCTCTCTCTGTCTGTATCACCCTATACCACTCTCTCTCTGTCTTTATCACCCTATACCACTCTCTCTCTGTCTTTATCACCCTATACCACTCTCTCTCTGTCTGTATCACCCTATACCACTCTCTCTGTCTTTATCACCCTATACCACTCTCTCTCTGTCTGTATCACACTATACCACTCTCTCTCTGTCTTTATCACCCTATACCACTCTCTCTCTGTCTGTATCACACTATACAACTCTCTCTCTGTCTTTATCACCCTATACCACTCTCTCTCTGTCTGTATCACACTATACCACTCTCTCTGTCTGTATCACACTATACCATTCTCTCTGTCTGTATCACCCTATACCCCTCTCTCTGTCTGTATCACACTATACCACTCTCTCTGTCTGTATCACCCTATACCACTCTCTCTGTCTTTATCACCCTATACCTCTCTCTCTGTCTGTATCACCCTATACCACTCTCTCTGTCTGTATCACCCTATACCACTCTCTCTGTCTTTATCACCCTATACCACTCTCTCTGTCTGTATCACACTATACCACTCTCTCTGTCTTTATCACACTATACCACTCTCTCTGTCTTTATCACCCTATACCACTCTCTCTGTCTTTATCACCCTATACCACTCTCTCTGTCTGTATCACACTATACCACTCTCTCTGTCTGTATCACACTATACCACTCTCTCTGTCTTTATCACCCTATGCCACTCTCTCTGTCTGTATCACCCTATACCACTCTCTCTGTCTTTAACACCCAATACCACTCTCTCTCTGTCTTAATCACCCTATACCACTCTCTCTGTCTGTATCACCCTATACCACTCTCTCTGTCTGTATCACACTATACCACTCTCTCTGTCTGTATCACACTATACCACTCTCTCGGTCTTTATCACACTATACCACTCTCTCTGTCTGCATCACACTATACCACTCTCTCTCTGTCTGTATCACACTATACCACTCTCTCTGTCTTTATCACCCTATACCTCTCTCTCTCTGTCTTTATCACACTATACCACTCTCTCTGTCTGTATCACACTATACCACTCTCTCTGTCTTTATCATCCTATACCACTCTTTCTGTCTTTATCACCCTATACCACTCTCTCTGTCTGTATCACACTATACCACTCTCTCTCTGTCTATATCACACTATACCACTCTCTCTGTCTGTATCACACTATACCACTCTCTCTGTCTTTATCATCCTATACCACTCTCTCTGTCTGTATCACACTATACCACTCTCTCTGTCTTTATCATCCTATACCACTATCTCTGTCTTTATCACCCTATACCACTCTCTCTGTCTGTATCACACTATACCACTCTCTCTGTCTGTATCACACTATACCACTCTCTCTGTCTTTATCATCCTATACCACTCTCTCTGTCTGTATCATCCTATACCACTCTCTCTGTCTTTATCATCCTATACCACTCTCTCTGTCTGTATCACACTATACCACTCTCTCTGTCTTTATCATCCTATACCACTCTCTCTGTCTGTATCACACTATACCACTCTCTCTGTCTGTATCACCCTATACCACTCTCTCTGTCTTTATCACACTATACCACAGTCTCTGTCTTTATCACCCTATACCACTCTCTCTTTCTTTATCACCCTATACCACTCTCTCTGTCTGTATCATCCTATACCACTCTCTCTGTCTGTATCACACTATACCACTCTCTCTGTCTTTATCACACTATACCACAGTCTCTGTCTTTATCATCCTATACCACTCTCTCTGTCTTTATCACCCTATACCACTCTCTCTGTCTGTATCACACTATACCACTCTCTCTCTGTCTGTATCACACTATACCACTCTCTCTGTCTGTATCACCCTATACCACTCTCTCTGTCTGTATCACACTATACCACTCTCTCTGTCTGTATCACCCTATACCACTCTCTCTGTCTTTATCACCCTATACCACTCTCTCTGTCTTTAACACCCAATACCACTCTCTCTCTGTCTTTATCACCCTATACCACTCTCTCTGTCTGTATCACCCTATACCACTCTCTCTGTCTGTATCACACTATACCACTCTCTCTGTCTGTATCACACTATACCACTCTCTCGGTCTTTATCACACTATACCACTCTCTCTGTCTGCATCACACTATACCACTCTCTCTCTGTCTGTATCACACTATACCACTCTCTCTGTCTTTATCACCCTATACCTCTCTCTCTCTGTCTTTATCACACTATACCACTCTCTCTGTCTGTATCACACTATACCACTCTCTCTGTCTTTATCATCCTATACCACTCTTTCTGTCTTTATCACCCTATACCACTCTCTCTGTCTGTATCACACTATACCACTCTCTCTCTGTCTATATCACACTATACCACTCTCTCTGTCTGTATCACACTATACCACTCTCTCTGTCTTTATCATCCTATACCACTCTCTCTGTCTGTATCACACTATACCACTCTCTCTGTCTTTATCATCCTATACCACTCTCTCTGTCTTTATCACCCTATACCACTCTCTCTGTCTGTATCACACTATACCACTCTCTCTGTCTGTATCACACTATACCACTCTCTCTGTCTTTATCATCCTATACCACTCTCTCTGTCTGTATCATCCTATACCACTCTCTCTGTCTTTATCATCCTATACCACTCTCTCTGTCTGTATCACACTATACCACTCTCTCTGTCTTTATCATCCTATACCACTCTCTCTGTCTGTATCACACTATACCACTCTCTCTGTCTGTATCACCCTATACCACTCTCTCTGTCTTTATCACACTATACCACAGTCTCTGTCTTTATCACCCTATACCACTCTCTCTTTCTTTATCACCCTATACCACTCTCTCTGTCTGTATCATCCTATACCACTCTCTCTGTCTGTATCACACTATACCACTCTCTCTGTCTTTATCACACTATACCACAGTCTCTGTCTTTATCATCCTATACCACTCTCTCTGTCTTTATCACCCTATACCACTCTCTCTGTCTGTATCACACTATACCACTCTCTCTCTGTCTGTATCACACTATACCACTCTCTCTGTCTGTATCACCCTATACCACTCTCTCTGTCTGTATCACACTATACCACTCTCTCTGTCTGTATCACACTATACCACTCTCTCTGTCTTTATCACACTATACCACAGTCTCTGTCTTTATCATCCTATACCACTCTCTCTGTCTTTATCACCCTATACCACTCTCTCTGTCTGTATCACCCTATACCACTCTCTCTGTCTTTATCACCCTATACCACTCTCTCTGTCTTTATCACCCTATACCACTCTCTCTGTCTGTATCACACTATACCACTCTCTCTGTCTTTATCACCCTATACCACTCTCTCTGTCTTTATCACCCTATACCACTCTCTCTGTCTGTATCACCCTATACCACTCTCTCTGTCTTCATCACCCTATACCACTCTCTCTGTCTTTATCACCCTATACCACTCTCTCTGTCTGTATCACACTATACCACTCTCTCTGTCTTTATCACCCTATACCACTCTCTCTGTCTTTATCACCCTATACCACTCTCTCTGTCTGTATCACACTATACCACTCTCTCTCTGTCTGTATCACACTATACCACTCTCTCTGTCTTTATCACCCTATACCACTCTCTCTGTCTTTATCACCCTATACCACTCTCTCTGTCTGTATCACACTATACCACTCTCTCTCTGTCTGTATCACACTATACCACTCTCTCTGTCTGTATAACCCTATACCACTCTCTCTGTCTGTATCACACTATACCACTCTCTCTGTCTGTATCACACTATACCACTCTCTCTGTCTGTATCACACTATACCACTCTCTCTGTCTGTATCACACTATACCACTCTCTCTGTCTGTATCACACTATACCACTCTCTCTCTGTCTGTATCACACTATACCACTCTCTCTGTCTGTATCACACTATACCATTCTCTCTGTCTGTATCACCCTATACCACTCTCTATGTCTGTATCACACTATACCACTCTCTCTGTCTTTATCACACTATACCACAGTCTCTGTCTTTATCACCCTATACCACTCTCTCTGTCTTTATCACCCTATACCACTCTCTCTGTCTGTATCACACTATACCACTCTCTCTCTGTCTGTATCACACTATACCACTCTCTCTGTCTGTATCACACAATACCACTCTCTCTGTCTTTATCACCCTATACCACTCTCTCTGTCTGTATCACCCTATACCACTCTCTCTGTCTGTATCACACTATACCACTCTCTCTGTCTGTATCACACTATACCACTCTCTCTGTCTGTATCACACTATACCACTCTCTCTGTCTTTATCACACTATACCACTCTCTCTGTCTTTATCACCCTATACCTCTCTCTCTGTCTGTATCACACTATACAACTCTCTCTCTGTCTGTATCACCCTATACCACTCTCTCTGTCTTTATCACCCTATACCACTCTCTCTGTCTGTATCACACTATACCACTCTCTCTGTCTGTATCACACTATACCACTCTCTCTGTCTTTATCACCCTATACCACTCTCTCTCTGTCTGTATCACCCTATACCACTCTCTCTGTCTTTATCACCCTATACCACTCTCTCTGTCTGTATCACACTATACCACTCTCTCTGTCTGTATCACACTATACCACTGTAAAACCACCAAACCCAGGCCAATTGTACACCCCCCTATGGGACTCCCGGTCACGGCCGATTGTGACAGCCTGGGTCAAACCCGGGTCTGTAGCGACGCCTCAAGCACTGCGATGCAGTGCCTTAGGCCGCTGCTCCACTCGGGAGGCCAGAAAGGCTATTGTTTAAATCATCCGTTGGATTGACAACATAAAATCACCTCAGCTGCTAAATATTATATGATCATACAGCGGGTGGGATATACAATTTAGAGTAAAATATAATGAATTAAGCAGGTGAGTTGACTGAGCCTATCAATAGCCCTCCTTGCCTTCCACTGCCCTCTCAGCATGGACAACTGAGGCCAGTCCTGGAGCGTAGGCCTGCTGTGTCTCTGCTGGATAGGCCCCTTTGCGGAGCTCCACCCCTGGGCCCTGTCGACACCATAACCAAATGCCAAGAAAAAGCTTCTCCACAGGATACGGTTACAAACACTGGACCTTCTTGGTGAGTGAGGGTAAATGGTTGAGTGTGACGGTCTGCCAGTCCCCAGGGTGGGGAATCTACGTTGAAATGTAACCTCATAGAGAGGAGCGTAGGAGGAAAGGAGAGAAGAGCAGAGCGGCATCCTGTGGGGTGAGATGGAAAGGGCTGCTGTGGCACACAGTGCAAGAAGGAAAAACCCTGCTGAGTAATCACAGATAGTGTACAGGCCCTGCGTCTAGCCCTGGCTGAGACTATGGCTCTGGTCTAACCAATGCAGTGAGGGACTACCATCAGGGAGGATATTATTTATTTGACTTTATGGGGCGTCATGGTGACTAGATCCCCCCCCCCTTTGAGGAGACAGACTGAGTGTTGTGTGCAGACCCAGGTCAGGAGGAGTGTAGAGAGGGTCACCTTTCCCCTGGCCACACCAGGAGGGTATCCAGTTTACTAGCTATCCTGCCTGACCTCTCATCACCATGCCCCTCTCTCTTTCACTCTTCCTCCACCTCGCTCTTTTCATCCCCCCATCACAGGGAGAGTTGAAAGCAAATAATAAAATGGCGGGACAGAATAGTCTGGCAGCGTCCTACAATGGCAACATGGACGCCTTTGAAAAGAGGATAGTATTCAAAAATCAATGAATACTGTGGACGCTGCTTTGAATCTGTGAATGGAAAATATGGTAAGAATAAAATAATATGTATGTGCTGTGGCTGTTTTAATATTCATGTACTTTTGAAATTGCCAAGGGATCTAAGAACTATTTCCACACACACACGCACTTGCATATCCACAAGGAACAGTAGTGAATTTCTACCCCAGCTAATTTCAGCAGTGTGCGCTATCATAGAAAAAGTAGCAATTACATTAACTAGGGTCCTTTGTGCATGTGATTGGTCAATTTCTCTCATTCACTTTCACTTGTACAGTGCATTCGGGAAGTATTCAGACCCCTTTACTGTTACGTTACAGTCTTATTTTAAAATTGATTAAATTGTTTTTTCCCCTCATCAATCTACACACAATACCCCATAATGACAAAGAAAAAACAGGTTTTTGGAAATGTTTGCAAATGCATTAAAAAAAAAAGAAAACCGTAATTCATTACATAAAGTTGAAGTTGGAAGTTTACATACACCTTAGCCAAATACATTTAAACTCAGTTTTTCACAATTCCTGACATTTAATCCTAGTAAAAATTCCCTGTCTTAGGTCAGTTAGGATCACCACTTTATTTTAAGAATGTGAAATGTCAGAATAATAGTAGAGAGAATTATTTATTTCAGCTTTTATTTCTTTCATCACATTCCCAGTGGGTCAGAAGTTTACATACACTCAATTAGTATTTGGGATCATTGCCTTTAAATTGTTTAACTTGGGTCAAACGTTTCAGGTAGCCTTCCACAAGCTTCCCACAATAAGTTGGGTGAATTTTGGCCCATTCCTCCTGACAGAGCTGGTGTAACTGAGTCAGGTTTGTAGGCCTCCTTGCTCGCACAAGCTTTTTCAGTTCTGCCCACACATTTTCTATAGGATTGAGGTCAGGGCTTTGTGATGGCCACTCCAATACCTTGACTTTGTTGTCCTTAAGCCATTTTGCCACAACTTTGGAAGTATGCTTGGGGTCATTGTCCCTTTGGAAGACCCATTTGTGACCAAGCTTTAACTTCCTGACTGATGTCTTGAGATGTTGCTTCAATATATCCACATAATGGTGCCATCTATTTTGTGAAGTGCACCAGTCCCTCCTGCAGCAAAGCACCCCCACAGCATGATGCTGCCACCCCCGTGCTTCAAGGTTGGGATGGTGTTCTTCCAAACATAACGATGGTCATTATGGCCAAACAGTTCTATTTTTGTTTCATCAGACCAGAGGACATTTCTCCAAAAAGTACCATCATTGACCCCATGTGTAGTTGCAAACCGTAGTCTGGCTTTTTTATGGCGGTTTTGGAGCAGTGGCTTCTTCCTTGCTGAGCGGCCTTTCAGGTTATGTCGATATAGGACTCGTTTTACTGTGGATATAGAGACTTTTGTACCTGTTTCCTCCAGCATCTTCACAAGATCCTTTGCTGTTGTTCTGGGATGGATTTGCACTTTCACACCAAAGTACGTTCATCTCTAGGAGACAGAACACGTCTCCTTCCTGAGCTTATGACAGCTGCGTGGTCCCATGGTGTTTATACTTGCGTACTATTGTTTGTACAGATGAACATGGTACCTTCAAGCATTTGGAAAATTGCTCCCAAGGATGAACCAGACTTGTGGAGGTCTACAATTTTTTTTCTGAGGTCTTGGCTGATTTCTTTTGATTTTCCCATGATGTCAAGCAAAGAGGCACTGAGTTTGAAGGCAGGCCTTGAAATACATCCACAGGTACACCTCCAATTGACTCAAATTATGTCAATTAGCCTATCAGAAGTTTCTAAAGTCATGACATCATTTTCTGGAATTTTCCAAGCTGTTTAAAGGCACAGTCAACTTACTGTATGTAAACTTCTGACCCACTGGAATTGTGATACAGTGAATTATAAGAGAAACCTTTGCCAGCGATAACAGCCTCGAATATTCTTGGGTATGACTCTACAAACTTGCCACACCTGTATTTGGGGAGTTTCTCCCATTCTTCTCTGCAGATCCTCTCAAGCTCTGTCAGGTTGGATGGGGAGCATCACTGCACAGCTATTTTCAGGTCTTTCCAGAGATGTTCGATCGGGTTCAAGTCCGGGCTCTGGCTGAGCCACTCAAGAACATTCAGAGACTTGTCCCGAAGCCACTTCTGCATTGTCTTGGCTGTGTGCATAGGGTCATTGTCCTGTTGGAAGATTAACCTTTGCCCCAATCTGAGGTCCTGAGCTCTCTAGAGCAGGTTTTCATTAAGAATCTCTCTGTACTTTGCTCCGTTCATCTTTCCCTCGATCCTGACTAGTCTCCTAGTCCATGCCGCTGAAAAACATCCCCACAGCATAATGCTGCCACCACTATGCTTCACCCTAGGGATGGTGCCAGGTTTCCTCCAGACGTGACGCTTGGCATTCAGACCAAAGAATCCAATCTTGATTTTATCAGACCAGAGAATCTTGTTTTCATGGTCTGAGAGTCCTTTAGGTGCCTTTTGGCAAACTCCAAGCGGGCTGTCATGTGCCTTTTACTGAGGAGTGGCTTCTTGGTCATCGCCTTGACCAAGGCCCTTCTCCCCCGATTGCTCAGTTTGGCCAGGCGGCCAGCTCTAGGAAGAGTCTTGGTGGTTCCAAACTTCTTCCATTTAAGAATGATGGAGGCCACTGTGTTCTTGGGGACCAGCACACATTTTTGGTACCCTTCCCCAGATCTGTGACTCGACACAATCATGTCTCAGAGCGCTACGGACAATTCCTTCGACCTCATGGTTTGTTTTTTACTCTGACATGCACTGTCAACTATGGGACCTTATATAGACAGGTGTGTGCCTTTCCAAATCATGTCCAATCAACTGAATTTACCACAGGTGGACTCCAATCAAGTTGAAGAAACATCTCAAGGATGATCAATGGAAACAGGATATACCTGAGCTCAATTTTGAGTCTCATAGCAAAGGGTCTGAATACTTATGTAATTAAGGTATATATCCATTTTAGAATAAGGATATAACGTAACAACATGAGGGGTCTGAATACTTTCCGAATGCACTGTATATGTCCATACTTACCGTAAATTAGATTTGGTAGCTACTAGCTTGTTTAACTTAATGACCTGGATTTGTCTTTCTTCGCAATTAGTTTATGTTTGTTTTTGATAGTTAGCATTTAGCCTCGAACAAAAAAAAGTCAACGTCGGAGGTGTGGATGGGCATGAGTCTCGACAGACCTCAACATGTGATGTTTAACCAGAGATCACATTTGTTTCAAATACTGAAACTATTTGGTGGAATCTGATTTGTGGCTACCCGAACGGGCAAGAGACATATTGTCACGATTTTTATTTATTTTATATTGTCTGCAAGACACGTTAAATTGCTTTGACTCCAGTGTTCCATTTGTAGGCCTACATGCGCATTTGCGGAGAAAAACAAGCCAGGCATCATGCAGTTCTTCTCCATAAATTCCCTTTCCCCTCTCTGTCTCACTCACTCAATTGCGTTCTGACCACTCCCTCTACACACGTGTCCAGAGTGCACACACAAGTTCTCGTTAGGCCTACAGAAATAAATTCCTATAAAATGTAATCTAACTTATGGGATACACAAGCTACATTTCTTGCCAAATGATGACAGTTTTATCACAAATTAAAAATGGACTGGTTGATTGAAGTAGGGAAATAAAAAAAGAAACGTCCCTTATTCAGGACCCTGTCTTTCAAAGATAATTCATAAATATCCAAATGACTTCACAGATCTTCATTGTAAAGGGTTTAAACACTGTTTCCCATGCTTGTTCAATGGACCATAAACTATTAATGAACATGCACCTGTGGAACGGTCGTTAAGACACTAACAGCTTACAATTAAGGCAATTAAGGTCACAGTTATGAAAACATGGGACACTAAACAGGCCTTTCTACTGACTCTGAAAAACACCAAAAGAAAGATGCCCAGGGTCCCTGCCCATATGCGTGAATGTGCCTTAGGCATGCTGAAAGGAGGCATGAGGACTGCAGATGTGGCCAGGGCAATAAAATGCAATGTCCGTACTGTGAGACGCCGAAGAGAGTGCTACAGGGAGAAAGGAAGGACAGCTGATCGTCCTCGCAGTGGCAGACCACGTGTAACAACACCTGCACAGGATCGGTACATCCGAACATCACACCTGCGGGACAGGTACAGGATGGCAACAACAACTGCCCGAGATACACCAGGAACGCACAATCCCTCCATCAGTGCTCAGACTGTCCGTAATAGGCTGAGAGAGGCTGGACTAAGGGCTTGTAGGCCTGTTGTAAGGCAGGTCCTCACCAGAAATCACCGGCAACAACGTCGCCTATGGGCACAAACCTACCGTTGCTGAACCAGACAGGACTGGCAAAAAGTGTTCTTCACTGACGAGTCGCGGTTTTGTCTCACCAGGGGTGATGGTTGGATTCGCGTTTATCGTCGAAGAAATTAGCTTTACACGTACTCTGGAGCGGGATTGATTTGGAGGTGGAGGGTCCGTCATGGTCTGGGGCGGTGTGTCACAGCATCATCGGACTGAGCTTGTTGTCATTGCAGGCAATCTTAACGCTGTGCGTTACAGGGAAGACATCCTCCTCCCTCATGTGGTACCCTTCCTGCAGGCTCATCCTGACATGACCCTCCAGCATGACAATACCACCAGCCATACTGCTCGTTCTGTGCGTAATTTCCTGCAAGACAGGAATGTCAGTGTTCTGCCATGGCCAGCGAAGAGCCCAGATCTCAATCCCATTGAGCACATCTGGGACCTGTTGGATTGGAGGGTGAGGGCTAGGGCCATTCCCCCCATAAATGTCTGGGAATTTGCAAGTGCCTTGGGGGAAGAGTAGGGTAACATCTCACAGCAAGAACTGGCAAATCTGGTGCAGTCCATGAGGAGGAGATGCACTCCAGTACTTAATGCAGCTGGTGGCCACACCAATTACTGACTTTTACTTTTGACCCCCCCTTTGTTCAGGGACACATTATTCAATTTCTGTTAGTCACACGTCTGTGGAACTTGTTCAGTTTATGTCTCAGTTGTTGAATCTTGTTATGTTCATACAAATATTTACACATGTTAAATTTGCTGAAACTAAACGCAGTTGACAGTGAGAGGACGTTTCTTTTTTTGCTGAGTTTATGTTCCAACAACAAGCTGCTGTTTTGGAATAATTGCTTCCCATCTATTTTGCGCTTAGGCTACTTTGCAAACTGCTAGTGCCATTTAGAATTGGTTAGCCTAGGGTTAGGCTATTACCCCCCTATACATAGACAGGCTCCACACTGAAAATATGCAAAACATTTGTTTGATAAAGACAAAGAGTGTATTTATCAGACACATTAAGCCTAGGCCTACTCCCCAAACAGATGCTATGGTCGTAATTCATCACCACGTAGTGTTCAATGTGGAATTGTCCATTTAGAAAAACTAAATATAACATGTAGAACAAACAAAATTGAATATCTGTATATCGAAAAGAAGAGAGATTCTGGTTTGTAACCCTAAATAATTGTCTTTCAACACGCCAACTTGAGCCCTGTTTCAAATTATCACTCTTTGAGAATGACGGTTTCAGACGCGAGATGTGTGTCACTTCACACTGGCAACTATTTCATTTGGAAAAATCTTATTTCATATTTTATTCTGTTTATTTTCTTCCTGTGTGGCTCAGTTGGTAGAGCCTGGCACCTGAACTGCCAGGGTTGTGGGTTGGATTCCCACATGGAACCAGTAAGAAAAAGTTAAAAAAATGGATAAGAGCGTCTGCTAAATGACTACAATGTTATATTACATCATGTTTTTTACTATACAATAGGTGTGTCTTAACAGTGATAAGGGCTGGGAGAATAAGAGCATCTTGTCTGCTAAATTAACAAAACAAGGCTATGCCATTGCACAACCATACAGTGGATTCGGAAAGTATTCAGACCCCTTGACTTTTTCCACAAAAAAATTACATTACAGCCTTATTCTAAAATGTATTAAATTAATTATTTTCCCATTCAATCTACACACAATACCCCATAATGACAAAGTGAAAACAGGGTTTTTATACATTTTTGCACACTTATTAAAAAAAAAAAATGAAATACCTTATTTACATAAGTGTTCAGACCCTTTGCATGAGACTCGAAATTGAGCTCAGGTGCATCCTGTTTCCATTGATCATCCTTGAGATGTTTCTACAACTTGATTTGGAGTCCACCTCTGGTAAATTCAATTGATTGGACATGATTTGGAAAGGCACACAACTGTCTATGTGAGGTCCCACAGTTGACAGTGCACGTCAGAGCTAAAACCAAGCCATGAGGTCAAAGGAATTGTCCGTAGAGCTCCGAGACATGATTGTGTTGAGGCACAGATCTGGGGAAGGGTACCAAAAAATGTCTGCAGCAGTGAAGGTCCCGAAGAACACAGTGGCCTCCATCATTCTTCTCCTCCAAACTGAGCAATCGGGGGAGAAGGGCCTTGGTCAGGGAGGTGACCAAGAACCCAATGGTCACTCTGACAGAGCTCCAGAGTTCCTCTGTCGAGATGGGAGAACCTTCCAGAAGGACAACCATCTGTGCAGCACTCTACCAATCAGGCCTTTATGGTAGAGTGGCCAGACGGAAGCCACTCCTCAGTAAAAGGCACATGACAGCCCGCTTGGAGTTTGCCAAAAGGCACCTAAAGGATTCCGACCATGAGAAACAAGTTTCTCTGGTCTGATGAAACCAAGATTGAACTCTTTGGCCTGAATGCCAAGAGTCACGTCTGGAGGAAACCTGGCACCATCCCTATGGTGAAGCATGGTGGTGGCAGCATCATGCTGTGGGGATGTTTTTCATCAGCAGGGACTGGGAGACTAGTCAGGATTGAGGGAAAGATGAACAGAGCAAAGTACATAGAGATCCTTGATGAAACCCTGCTCCAGAGCACTCAGACTGGGGTGAAGGTTCACCTTCGAATAGGACAACGACCCTAAGCACAAAGCCAAGACAATGCAGAAGTGGCTTCGGGACAAGTCTCTGAATGTCCTTGAGTGGCCAGAGCCCGGACTTGAACCCGATCGAACATCTCTGGAGAGACCTGACAGAGCTTGAGAGGATCTTCAAAGAAGAATGGGAGAAACTCCCCAAATACAGCTGTGCCAAGCTTGTAGCGTCATACCCAAGTTGATATTATGGTTTCAATAAATCAATCTTAAAATGGCACTTGTTTTTTTATTGACTGAATTTAGCAATTAGGATTTGTTATCTGTAATGGTTATGATAAATTAGGATTTGTTACCTGTAATGGTTATGATAAATTAGGATTTGTTATCTGTAATGGTTATGATAAATTAGGATTTGTTATCTGTAATGGTTATGATAAATTAGGATTTGTTATCTGTAATGGTTATGATAAATTAGGATTTGTTATCTGTAATGGTTATGATAAATTAGAACGAAAATGGTTAAAACAATTCACAAAAAATTAATACACCATTTTTTTACACACTCACTTTCAGATAAAGTCAGGTGTCTGTGTGTGTGTGTGTGTGTGTGTGTGTGTATGTGTGTGTCTTTGTGTCTTTGTGTGTGATTGAGTATGGCAGGTGACATCTCAAATTATAGAATTTACATTGATGAGAGATTACATCTGAAACCATTCTGATTAAATTCAGCAAAATCAATTTAAGGGAATGTTCTGAAGTTGATGTACAGTTTGATTTGACGTCTACAATTGATACTTGGCCGGTCAGCCTATGAAGTCATTAGATTAGGATTAAATCCTGCACTGATTTACTCACACTAAGAGATGGGAACGGCTGTGGGGTTGAAGGTGATACAAATAGAATGAGGCGCTCGGCTTTACTCAGATTAAAACGCCTCACCGTCATTAGAAAAGAGCCATATGCCATTAGACTGCTAAATAGCTAACAGAATGGCTACATGGACTATCTGTATTTAATTATATGCATACTCACAGGACTCTACACACTGACACACACTGACACTCCAACACACACATAACATGCACACACATTTATATTGACTCTACACACACGCGCACACACTCACATACAATCATCAATTATGCTGCTGCTACTTTGTTTATCCTATATCCTGATGCCAAGTCACCTTACCCCTATACATATCTACCTCTATCACTCCAGTATCCCTGTCACCTTACCCCTATACATATCTACCTCTATCACTCCAGTATCCCTGTCACCTTACCCTTATACATATCTACCTCCATCACTCCAGTATCCCTGTCACCTTACCCCTATACATATCTACCTCTATCACTCCAGTATCCCTGTCACCTTACCCCTATACATAACTACCTCCATCACTCCAGTATCCCTGTCACCTTACCCCTATACATATCTACCTCCATCACTCCAGTATCCCTGTCACCTTACCCCTATACATATCTACCTCCATCACTCCAGTATCCCTGTCACCTTACCCCTATACATATCTACCTCTATCACTCCAGTATCCCTGTCACCTTACCCCTATACATATCTACCTCTATCACTCCAGTATCCCTGTCACCTTACCCCTATACATATCTACCTCCATCACTCCAGTATCCCTGTCACCTTACCCCTATACATATCTACCTCCATCACTCCAGTATCCCTGTCACCTTACCCCTATACATATCTACCTCTATCACTCCAGTATCCCTGTCACCTTACCCCTATACATATCTACCTCCATCACTCCAGTATCCCTGTCACCTTACCCTTATACATATCTACCTCCATCACTCCAGTATCCCTGTCACCTTACCTTTATACATATCTACCTCTATCACTCCAGTATCCCTGTCACCTTACCCCTATACATATCTACCTCCATCACTCCAGTATCCCTGTCACCTTACCCCTATACATATCTACCTCTATCACTCCAGTATCCCTGTCACCTTAACCCTATACATAACTACCTCTATCACTCCAGTATCCCTGTCACCTTAACCCTATACATATCTACCTCTATCACTCCAGTATCCCTGTCACCTTACCCCTATACATATCTACCTCCATCACTCCAGTATCCCTGTCACCTTACCCCTACACATAACTACCTCCATCACTCCAGTATCCCTGTCACCTTACCCCTATACATATCTACCTCCATCACTCCAGTATCCCTGTCACCTTACCCCTATACATATCTACCTCTATCACTCCAGTATCCCTGTCACCTTACCCCTATACATATCTGCCTCCATCACTCCAGTATCCCTGTCACCTTACCCCTATACATATCTACCTCCATCACTCCAGTATCCCTGTCACCTTACCCCTATACATATCTACCTCCATCACTCCAGTATCCCTGTCACCTTACCCCTATACATATCTACCTCTATCACTCCAGTATCCCTGTCACCTTACCCCTATACATATCTACCTCTATCACTCCAGTATCCCTGTCACCTTACCCCTATACATATCTACCTCCATCACTCCAGTATCCCTGTCACCTTACCCCTATACATATCTACCTCTATCACTCCAGTATCCCTGTCACCTTACCCCTATACATATCTACCTCTAGCACTCCAGTATCCTTGTCACCTTACCCCTATACATATCTACCTCCATCACTCCAGTATCCCTGTCACCTTACCCCTATACATATCTACCTCTATCACTCCAGTATCCCTGTCACCTTACCCCTATACATATCTACCTCTATCACTCCTGTATCCCTGTCACCTTACCCCTATACATATCTACCTCTATCACTCCTGTATCCCTGTCACCTTACCCCTATACATATCTACCTCTATCACTCCAGTATCCCTGTCACCTTACCCCTATACATATCTACCTCTATCACTCCAGTATCCCTGTCACCTTACCCCTATACATATCTACCTCCATCACTCCAGTATCCCTGTCACCTTACCCATATACATATCTACCTCTATCACTCCAGTATCCCTGTCACCTTACCCCTATACATATCTACCTCCATCACTCCAGTATACCTGTCACCTTACCTCTATACATATCTACCTCCATCACTCCAGTATCCCTGTCACCTTACCCCTATACATATCTACCTCTATCACTCCAGTATCCCTGTCACCTTAACCCTATACATATCTACCTCCATCACTCCAGTATCCCTGTCACCTTACCCCTATACATATCTACCTCCATCACTCCAGTATCCCTGTCACCTTACCCCTATACATATCTACATCCATCACTCCAGTATCCCTGTCACCTTACCCCTATACATATCTACCTCCATCACTCCATTATCCCTGTCACCTTACCCCTATACATATCTACCTCCATCACTCCAGTATCCCTGTCACCTTACCCCTATACATATCTACCTCCATCACTCCAGTATCCCTGTCACCTTACCCCTATACATATCTACCTCTATCACCCATCACTCCAGTATCCCTGTCACCTTACCCCTATACATATCTACCTCCATCACTCCAGTATCCCTGTCACCTTACCCCTATACATATCTACCTCCATCACTCCAGTATCCCTGTCACCTTACCCCTATACATATCTACCTCCATCACTCCAGTATCCCTGTCACCTTACCCCTATACATATCTACCTCTATCACTCCAGTATCCCTGTCACCTTACCCCTATACATATCTACCTCCATCACTCCAGTATCCCTGTCACCTTACCCTATACATATCTACCTCCATCACTCCAGTATCCCTGTCACCTTACCCCTATACATATCTACCTCTATCACTCCAGTATCCCTGTCACCTTACCCCTATACACATCTACCTCTATCACTCCAGTATCCCTGTCACCTTACCCCTATACATATCTACCTCTATCACTCCAGTATCCCTGTCACCTTACCCCTATACATATCTACCTCTATCACTCCAGTATCCCTGTCACCTTACCCCTATACATATCTACCTCCATCACTCCAGTATCCCTGTCACCTTACCCCTATACATATCTACCTCTATCACTCCAGTATCCCTGTCACCTTACCCCTATACATATCTACCTCTATCACTCCAGTATCCCTGTCACCTTACCCCTATACATATCTACCTCCATCACTCCAGTATCCCTGTCACCTTACCCCTATACATATCTACCTCCATCACTCCAGTATCCCTGTCACCTTACCCCTACACATAACTACCTCCATCACTCCAGTATCCCTGTCACCTTAACCCTATACATATCTACCTCCATCACTCCAGTATCCCTGTCACCTTACCCCTATACATATCTACCTCAATCACTCCAGTATCCCTGTCACCTTACCCCTATACATATCTACCTCCATCACTCCAGTATCCCTGTCACCTTACCCCTATACATATCTACCTCTATCACTCCTGTATCCCTGTCACCTAACCCCTATACATATCTACCTCTATCACTCCTGTATCCCTGTCACCTAACCCCTATACATATCTACCTCTATCACTCCTGTATCCCTGTCACCTTACCCCTATACATATCTACCTCTATCACTCCTGTATCCCTGTCACCTTACCCCTATACATATCTACCTCTATCACTCCAGTATCCCTGTCACCTTACCCCTATACATATCTACCTCTATTACTCCAGTATCCCTGTCACCTTACCCCTATACATATCTACCTCCATCACTCCAGTATCCCTGTCACCTTACCCCTATACATATCTACCTCTATCACTCCAGTATCCCTGTCACCTTACCCCTATACATATCTACCTCTATCACTCCAGTATCCCTGTCACCTTACCCCTATACATATCTACCTCCATCACTCCAGTATCCCTGTCACCTTACCCCTATACATATCTACCTCTATCACTCCTGTATCCCTGTCACCTTACCCCTATACATATCTACCTCTATCACTCCTGTATCCCTGTCACCTTACCCCTATACATATCTACCTCTATCACTCCTGTATCCCTGTCACCTATACATATCTACCTCTATCACTCCTGTATCCCTGTCACCTTACCCCTATACATATCTACCTCTATCACTCCTGTATCCCTGTCACCTAACCCCTATACATATCTACCTCTATCACTCCTGTATCCCTGTCACCTATAACCTATACATATCTACCCTCTATCACTCCTGTATCCCTGTCACCTATACATATCTACCTCTATCACTCCTGTATCCCTGTCACCTAACACCTATACATATCTACCTCTATCACCCTGTATCCCTGTCACCTTACCCTATACATATCTACCTCCATCACTCCAGTATCCTGTCACCTACCCCTATACATATCTACCTCTATCACTCCAGTATCCCTGTCACCTTACCCCTATACATATCTACCTCCATCACTCCAGTATCCCTGTCACCTTACCCCTATACATATCTACCTCTATCACTCCAGTATCCCTGTCACCTTACCCCTATACATATCTACCTCCATCACTCCAGTATCCCTGTCACCTTACCCCTATACATATCTACCTCTATCACTCCAGTATCCCTGTCACCTTACCCCTATACATATCTACCTTTATCACTCCAGTATCCCTGTCACCTTACCCCTATACATATCTACCTCTATCACTCCAGTATCCCTGTCACCTTACCCCTATACATATCTACCTCTATCACTCCAGTATCCCTGTCACCTTACCCCTATACATATCTACCTCCATCACTCCAGTATCCCTGTCACCTTACCCCTATACATATCTACCTCTATCACTCCAGTATCCCTGTCACCTTACCCCTATACATATCTACCTCTATCACTCCAGTATCCCTGTCACCTTACCCCTATACATATCTACCTCTATCACTCCAGTATCCCTGTCACCTTACCCCTATACATATCTACCTCATCACTCCAGTATCCCTGTCACCTTACCCCTACACATAACTACCTCCATCACTCCAGTATCCCTGTCACCTTAACCCTATACATATCTACCTCCATCACTCCAGTATCCCTGTCACCTTACCCCTATACATATCTACCTCCCATCACTCAGTATCCCTGTCACCTTACCCCTATACATATCTACCTCCATCACTCCAGGATCCCTGTCACCTTACCCTACTACATACTACCTCTATCACTCCTGTATCCCTGTCACCTATACATATCTACCTCTATCACTCCTGTATCCCTGTCCCCTAACCCCTATACATATCTACCTCTATCACTCCTGTATCCCTGTCACCTATACATATCTACCTCTATCACTCCTGTATCCCTGTCACCTTACCCCTATACATATCTACCTCTATCACTCCTGTATCCCTGTCACCTTACCCCTATACATATCTACCTCTATCACTCCTGTATCCCTGTCACCTAACCCCTATACATATCTACCTCTATCACTCCTGTATCCCTGTCACCTTACCCCTATACATATCTACCTCTATCACTCCCAGTATCCCTGTCACCTTACCCCTATACATATCTACCTCTATCACTCCTGTATCCCTGTCACCTTACCCCTATACATATCTACCTCTATCACTCCTGTATCCCTGTCACCTTACCCCTATACATATCTACCTCTATCACTCCTGTATCCCTGTCACCTTACCCCTATACATATCTACCTCTATCACTCCTGTATCCCTGTCACCTAACCCCTATACATATCTACCTCTATCACTCCTGTATCCCTGTCACCTTACCCCTATACATATCTACCTCTATCACTCCTGTATCCCTGTCACCTTACCCCTATACATATCTACCTCTATCACTCCTGTATCCCTGTCACCTTACCCCTATACATATCTACCTCTATCACTCCAGTATCCCTGTCACCTTACCCCTATACATATCTACCTCCATCACTCCAGTATCCCTGTCACCTTACCCCTATACATATCTACCTCCATCACTCCAGTATCCCTGTCACCTTACCCCTATACATATCTACCTCTATCACTCCAGTATCCCTGTCACCTTACCCCTATACATAACTACCTCCATCACTCCAGTATCCCTGTCACCTTACCCCTATACATATCTACCTCTATCACTCCAGTATCCCTGTCACCTTACCCCTATACATATCTACCTCTATCACTCCAGAGAACGCGGTTCCACTGCTCCAGAGTCAAATGGTGGCGAGCTTTACACCACTCCAGCCGACAGTTATTGTGCTGATGTTGCTTCCAGAGGCCGTTTGGAACTCGGTAGTGAGTGTTGCAACCGAGGACAGACAATTTTTACACGCTACGTGCATCAGCACTCGGCGGTCCCGTTCTGTGAGCTTGTGTGGCGTACCAATTCGCGGCTGAGCCGTTGTTACTCCTAGACGTTTCTACTTCACAATAACAGCATTTACAGTTGACCGGGGCAGCTCTAACAGGGTAGAAATTTGACGAACTGACTTGTTGGAAAGGTAGCATCCTATGACGGTCCACCTTGAAAGTCACTGAGCTTTCCAGTATGGGCCATTCTACTGCCAATGTTTATCTATGGAGATTGAATAGCTGTGTGCTCGATTTTATATAGCTGCCAGCAACGGGTGTGGCTGAAATAGCCAAATCCACTAATTTGAAGGGGTGTCCACATACTTGTGTATATATAGTGTAGTTCCACTGCCTCAACCCTTATGTCCCAACCTGGTCTCAGAGCATTTCGGATTATTCTGTACATAAATGTACGTAGGCCATCGTTGTACATAAGAATTTGTTCTTAACTGATTTGCCAAGTTAAATAAAGGTTAAATAAAAAAATCTGATACACTCCATTTCATTTTTAAAAATTTATTTCACCTTTATTTAACCAGGTAGGCCAGTTGAGAACAAGTTCTCATTTATAATTGCGACCTGACCAAGATAAAGCAAAGCACTGCGACACAAACAACACAGAGTTACACATGGGATAAACAAACGTACAGTCAATAACACAATAGAAAAATCTATATACAGTGTGTGCAAATGTAGTAAGATTAGGGAGGTAAGGCAATAAATAGGCCATAGTGGCGAAATAAATACAATTTAGCATTAACACTGGAGTGAGAGATGTGCAGAAGATAAATGTGAAAGTAGAGATACTGGGGTGCAAAGGAGCAAAAAAGAATAACAATATGGGGATGAGGTAGTTGGGTGGGCTATTTACAGATGGGCTGTGTCAATGATCGGTAAGTTGCTCTGACAGCTGATGCTTAAAGTTAGTGAGGGAGATATATGACTCCAGCTTCAGTGATTTTTGCAATTCCATGTAGTATGACATGTTATGTTTCGTATGGCATGCATTCATTGGTGGATGTATGTGACAAATTTGCAAAATGTAAAATATGTTACAAATATTAAAAACGCATGATATGTTACGAATTCCAATTTGTTGTTGCTAATGTTAGGTAGGCTAGGGGTTAGTGTTAGAGGTTAAGCTTAGGGTTAAGGTTAGGAGTTAGGTTGAAGGATTAACTTTAGGGTTTGGGGAAGGGTTAGCTAAAAGGATTATGGTTAGGGGAAGGGTTAGCTAACATGCTAAGAAGTTGCAAAGTAGCTAAAAAACAATAAGTAGTTGCAAAGTTGCTAATTAGCTAAAATTGTGCAAGATGAGATTTGAACATGCAACCTTTAGGTTGCTAGATGTTTGCGTTATACTCCCACCCATCCACCCTTCTTTGCCTTAAGTAACTTTTTGTCTTATGTAACCATACCAAATGTAACATATTATACTAATTTAAGTGTCACAGATTTATCATTTACTATGTTACGTCTAGTCTATGAGATCAGGTTGTATGTCCAGACGCACTGCGCATAAAACTCAGTGACATAAATTAATAAATACAAAATAATAATGTAGGCAAAATTTCGTGAGCTCACACAAGCTCAAACCACACATAATGGCACATTTAAGTTTCAGCGCCGCCTTGCACTGGACAGCAACCAATCTTATTAACTGATGCTCGGGTGAGGCAGAAGCTTTAAATTGCGCATTATAGGCTATGCTACAATCTGTTCACAAATTCTACATTTCTGCCTGGTCAAATTGACTCTTTACGCATTCCTAAGTGTACAATTAAAGGATGCTCATGCCATCATTGTAAAGCCTGTAGGTAACGAGATGCTGCGGACCTACACATTTACAAATAAAATAACTTTGACAATTTATTTCAACTTATGAAGCCGAAGTAGTAAAATTCTAATTAAATGCAATAACTGCATGCAGGCGGGTGCCCTGTGCCACTGTAGGAACATTGTGGGAACATTATCATTGAGTTTTTGCTTTGCTTCTTCTCCACTGCAGTGTATTTCTGGAGGCTAGGACTGGAACTATATCGTGCACATTAACGGGTTGGATAGTCAGCCAGTCATGAAATTGGCTGCTATGTAAAGTTACTACCAGTAGCTAACTAATATCGATGAGACAAAACTCAAATGAGGAGCGTTTGTCAATTGTCATGACTCGTGCATGTTATGCATACCTAACTAGCTATATATATAGCTTGTGGCAAGGCAGAAACAGTGTCTGTCACTCTTCATCAGCATAAATAAAAACAAATATTGATGAGAAAACGACATCACCACTTTGTGCAAATGAAAGACCCGAGCCAGCTAGTTGTTGTCGATGACACATCTGATATGAATAACATGTGTTTTACGGTCGGGACTGACTGCGCGGTCTAAAGTGACTGATTCAACTGCTAGCTGTGGAGCATTTTGAACATGACAACTTTCAAGCAACACAAATACTACAAGTTAGCTAGTTAGCTAACTATTTTCGAATTAGGCATTTGTTTCATAACCCAAATAAGGTTGCACACTAGCTTAATCTAGCCGGCATAATACTTGAAACCTTTTGTCGGCCTGTAATGCTAGCTATCTATGCCATACCAACCTGCCTACACTGTGTGAAATTGCGGGCTATTCTTTGGGGTGCTGAAATCAGTAGTTTTAGATAAAAACTGAATTGTGTGTGACGTCGGATCTCCAGTCCGCACACACTAGTCACTGCTCTACTCCATCGTACATCGTAGAGTTGAGTTTAATCCGCTAGCTGCCCATCCAACCAGCTTGCAATGGGCAGCTAGCTAAATACTTATACTACAGAAAATACATTATTCAAGTCCAAGTTGAATATTAGTAGTGCTGTAGTAAATGATCTATTATACAGACATTTAAAATCGCACGAATACTTTTTAAACCTACAAATATAGCATGTTAATTTCAAGCAAAACACATGTAATTGAATGGTTTTCTGACGTTCTGAAGCTTTCTTTACCCTTCGTGGTCTAAACTAAACAATGGGCCTCACATCATTGATGACACAAGCCTGTCTTCTCCATGGTTTTAGAGGTAGAGGGGCCATATGTGCTGCATTGCTGCAGGCGACCATCACTAGGTCAACGACTAGACTCACCCCAGCTGCTCGCTGTCCTGCCACAAAATTCCCTCGTACTGGGGTTCCATATGGCGTCCTTCCAAGTGCTCTTCTCGGCATCTTTTGCCATTTCTAGATGTTTTATTACCGGGCTTTATAGCCTAATGTAGATAGTCGTTAGGGTGATATGTGGAATATCTAGCTGTGAGGTAGGCCTACACTGCAAAACTAGTTACAGAGTTGCTCTGGAAACAAACGGGTGCCAATTACTCAGATAGAAAGCAGAAAAACGCTATCAAGCGCACAAATGAAGAGCTGCTTTGCAAGAAGGATGAACATCTGTCAGCTCCGTGCTAGGGTATCTAGTTACAGTTCATGTTGACACTACACTCAGTACAACCCCGGCATCTGCCGTTCTCGTCCGCATGCCGCAGAGTTTGGATGAGTGATGCAGAAATGTAGTGATACTGCAGTAAAGCGCTCTCTCTTCATCTCTCTCTCTCTTTACCAGTCTCTCTCTCGCTCATCGTCACTCAAACCTCACCCCCTACCCATCCCTCTCTAACCAATCATATGCCCTCTACAACCTGTGTTGTTCAGTTAACGTCAGAGCAAGGACTTGAGTGACAAGCATTCCAGCTAATTATAATCACTGGAGATTCCAACTGCAGCTTGTGCATGTGTCTAAAGACAGTGGTGCCACAGAAATATATGACATATTTGGTGGGAGTAAAATGAGAGTCTTGAACATAGCTCATAGTCACATCCATCTGAATGAAATGTCTCTCCCCTCAACATCCCCTTCCTGAAACCCACATGGTGAATAATGCTGATTCCCCCGAGGATGTGTTTATTATGTTGCGGTTCATTCCCCTGCAGTCCTCTAAACCTGGCTGGCACAAGGGAAGGAAGAGGAAGGAGAGCCATATGGAGTTCACTCACACAATATCAATATGATGCATATTTGCACACAACTGGCAACTGGATGTCAATGATAACGTAGTTTACTGTAGCAGAGGCTAGCCAACAGGGAAAAGCAGGGTGATCTGATTATCGGCAGAGTCAGTATAAAGCCTGTCCAGATCTTTTGGGGAGTTGCCTTGGTTAAATTGATCCCTGCATTGCGTGGCAGTGGTGTCTGGTCTCCCAGTCAGTCTAATGGCAATGCAGGGTCAAGTCTAAAGGCTGATGGATTACTCTGCAGTAGACTCGGTGCCATATGACGTGACCTGTTCTGCCACTGGCCACTAGCGGTTCTGGGGGGGGGGCCCTAAATGTGGAGTTGAATTAATTTTAACATAACACATTTTTGCTATCGTTCTTTTTTACATCCGTTATCAGACAGTGGCAACGCGGAACACTATTTCCCTACACTAACAATAACATCTGCTCAATATGTGTATGTGACCAATGAAATTTGATTTGATGAGAATAGTGCCCTCACATGGAGATCTAAGACATTACAACACGTGTGTGTCTGGGGGGTGTCACCGGGTTCATAGCCTTGCAGCAGAATCCTGTTAGAGTGCATTCTGAATGTCTGCATGGTTTAAACCAGAGACAATCTTCTACATTCACCACTACTTATCTTACCAATGATAGCAGATATAAAACCTACAACATAAGAAATGTGAAGATATAATGCAAAGCAAAGAGATTATGTTAGTACGCTTCTGTATGTCATGACATGAAACATAGACATGCAAAACTCCTGTTCATTATATAAAATTTATTTAATTACGATATCAATGCGAATATAGCACTACAGTGATTTCCAAGGTACACCGTATCTTACCATATCAATATAGTATGGCACTCATATATTGGCCACTGTTTTAGTCAACACACAAAGCTGACAGCTTCTGTAAACTAGTTAGTAAATGATGCATAAGTTATCAATTGTTGTGATGAATTAAAAACAATATGATAACTTGGTATATCTGAAATACAATTGGGCACACTTTTCAATGGATTTGGGATAGAACCCAAACTCTGACATGTTTTCAAGCATGCATTGCAGTTCCTTCTCTCCCTCAACATGGTCTTCATCACTGTTTGTTTGATTTAAACTATAGTCAGATGACTGAAAACTAACCTGGACCATCAAAACTGACTGGTGAAGTAGCAAAAAGTGAAGCAGTGACTTAGTAACATTGGTGCAATGTCACCTCAACATTTTGGATACTTTTTCACGGGGTGGAACAGGAAATGTACAGGTCGGTGCTAACTATTAAAACAACAACATCAACCAGGAGACATTCAAGGGCTAGAATACAAGTACAGAGGGATCGACTCATCAAAGTACAAACTTCATCTCACATGGTTTTTTCAGTGAATAAAAACAAGTATGTAACAACCACAATAGTAGTCATGTTAGATATGGTCATGAATACTGAAACTGGATTTGTAATTGGATTTACAACAACATTAGTAGTATTAGTAGTTCGAGATAGCAGCAAAGTATTTAAGAAAATGTCCAAACAATGATCAAACTGAGTTGTTCAAACCTGTACATAAATACAATGTATGTAGAAAAGGGCATAAATACAACTGTATGTACTGCATAAAGGGAATATTGCACAAATATGATACGACAATTGAGAGACAGTGCCTTTGTCTTGATGGCTTGTCATTTATTGGTGGAATCATACAGTAATGTGTGTGTAGACCAATTGCAACAGATAAAGTAACTAATTCTTTTTTTTAAACAATTGAACAAATGTACGTTTATACATTATATGCTACATTATATTTATTGATTACAAGTATGAAAGTGGAAACAATTGCTACATTTTCAATACAGTTGTACATCTATTTACAGTAGTATATAGGGGTTTTGTTTCTCGTAAGCGTATGCTATGTTTTTATGCAGGTTCTTCCAGCATTCTGTTTGAGAGTGTGATGTGTGTGATGATGTTACACTGCCCTATCATCTGCAGCTTCTTCTACTGTCTGTGTTGATAGGCGAGTCCGTGCTTTGTTTTGATCAGAAAAATGCAACAGTGAGTCCACATGACCAGTGGTGTTTTTTTACTGGTGATGTTTTTGTACAATTAATCTGTGTCCTTTTGTATTGCATTTGAGTGTACAGAATATGCCATCTGTCATAATGTATTTTTAAATGATTCCCCCAGCAACACTTTAATCTTTTTAAACAACCACAATTTAACATTTCAGCAGGACTTTTCAAGTTGTATGTAGTTATATAATGGCATCTTCAAGAATAATGTTAACATCTCACATGACCATCTCCGCACAATTAATTGATATGGTTTTAAGCAGTACTGTATGTCTGATCAATGACATGCAGGATATGACACGTTAACTGTGACTTTGAGTTCAAGTCTGAGATATGTTTTGGCCGGCTGACACGCTTTAACATCGTTACTCCCACATTGGGAACATATTGCTATAAAATTGCAGAAACTTTGAGAAAGTCTGTATATTTACATTATAAATATGCAAACAGTTAGGTGGTATTTCCCTCTTCAATCATGATTACTTCATCTCCACAATAACAATCTACTTCTACCCAAACAACAAGGCAAACCAATCCATCTCATATGTACTCAACATGTTTCAATGTTTCTATAATAGTAAGAATCCCTTATCCCATCTCATTTTTAGAAAAGGCTAGAGAGAAGTGTGTTTTAAATGTCTGTAACCAGGTTTCCATCCAAACTTTTTTGCGAGTAAAGTACAAAAAATGTAATGCCAAGCCTGATGGAAACAGAACATTTTTTGGTAAACTTTTCAAACGTCGACAAAAAAATATATACTAGAGAAGGTGGGATCTTTTTGTGTCTGTAAAATTAATTATGCGAGACATATCGGTGGAAATGCTTTTATGCGCAAATAGTAATATTATAACCATCATATCGAAGTAAATTTGAAGTCACGCTATGGCAAGTTGTGTGGTCCTCCCACTAGGACTCGTCGGGAAAGCATGCAGTTTATAAGGCTACAGATGAAATAAATGATGATGAAGTTGTGTGGTGAATGTGCACGGTGATGAGCTTGATGCCCCTTTCCAATAAATATCGAATGGTCTTATTCGGGTGACATGATCATCGATGCTTGGCTGCCGTTTGACAAATACACATAATCTTGCTCTTTTGTCCATGATAATCTTTCATCAATATCGGAGTGTGCACACTCGCTATGTGGCTCAGTTGGTAGAGCATGGTGTTTGCAACGCCAGGGTTGTGGGTTCAATTCCCACGGGGGGCCAGTACAAGTACAAAAAAAATGCATGAAATGAAATGTATGCATTCACTACTGTAAGTCGCTCTGGATAAGAGTGTCTGCTAAATGTAAAAAATATAAAGCAACATGTTCTGTTTGAAAACCACCAGTAGACTTGAAAAAGTATTTTTTATGCATTACATGGGAATTTAACAGCAACATTTATTTTATGTGCACTAATTCATCACTCACAGCCTTTTTTTTTGAGAATATTCGCAGAATATTCGCATGTAAATCTGTCGTCAATTGGATGGAAACCAAGTTTATGTCTATATGCTTGAACACAAGTGTGTATAAAATGTATCTTGTTGAGGATCAACCTTAATAAGTCTCATTCAAACTCTCCCTCCCAATGTCCATGACATTTGAGGAAGAGAGCTTTCATGTCAACCATGAGTTGATGTAAACTGTACTTAAAGTAACTGTTCAGTGAAAATCTCACATCAAAAGTTCATATTCTGTTAACTCATACCAAATAATGTTGTTGACTTGTCCTTACTCGTATTTGTGGCCAAAGTATACATTGGAGAAAAAAAACGACTTAAACTTGTATCTCAGAGGTTTCAAAAATGCATGCTATTTCCTCATACTCCTGAGTGGGCTACTCACATTCATATTTTTAATCACCAGTATACGCCCACACCATTCTGTTGTTCTGGTACGCCCACACCCTTCTGTTGTTCTGGTACGCCCACACCATTCTGTCGTTCTGGTACGCCCACACGCTTCTGTTGTTCTGGTACGCCCACACCCTTCTGTTGTTCTGGTACGCCCACACCATTCTGTCGTTCTGGTACGCCCACACCCTTCTGTTGTTCTGGTACGCCCACACCCTTCTGTTGTTCTGGTACGCTCACACCATTCTGTTGTTCTGGTACGCCCACACCCTTCTGTTGTTCTGGTACGCTCACACCATTCTGTTGTTCTGGTACGCCCACACCCTTCTGTTGTTCTGGTACGCTCACACCATTCTGTTGTTCTGGTACGCCCACACCCTTCTGTTGTTCTGGTACGCCACACCATTCTGTTGTTCTGGTACGCCCACACCCTTCTGTTGTTCTGGTACGCCCACACCCTTCTGTCGTTCTGGTACGCTCACACCATTCTGTTTTTCTGGTACGCCCACACCCTTCTGTTGTTCTGGTACGCCACACCATTCTGTTGTTCTGGTACGCTCACACCATTCTGTTGTTCTGGTACGCCACACCATTCTGTTGTTCTGGTACGCCCACACCATTCTGTTGTTCTGGTACGCCCACACCATTCTGTTGTTCTGGTACGCCCACACCATTCTGTTGTTCTGGTACGCCCACACCATTCCAACACAGAAAAGCTGATTTTTAACATACTTAATTATAAAATGTTGGAAGGAAAACTATTTCACTCATAATGTAAGTAGTTATAGGTCATATTTCATAGTAATCTGAAAACACTGGACAGTTACTTTAATTCAGGGAAAATTAGGCCAAATGAATTGAACCAGTGTTGCTCTTATAGTATAAATACTCCATCCTATAGTATAAATACTCCCTCTTATAGTATAAATACTCCCTCTTATAGTATAAATACTCCCCTTTTATTTTATATCAGCGAAGGCTGAGTCGACTAGTTTAATAAATTAATAAAGAGTCAAGGAAGGGCTTTTAGAATACTACATTTAAAGGGTAAGAAATCACATTTAAAGTGTAAAATATCACACAGTACTGACTGATTGTATGTCTCTTCTTGGTTTAATGTTGTATTGGTATATCCCTCAACTGAATCTTCCCCATCTTTTTCCATCTCTACAAAGTCATACTTTAAATCATGTTTATGTTTCAGTTGTTCATTATTTCTCTGGCCCACACACCTCTAAACATCTCAGTAACCTTGACGACATTGTATCAGCTCCACATGAAGTTTATCTTACCATATGAGAGCACAAAACTCTCATCTTACTCTCATGCATATTCTCTCTCTTCTGTGGTCGGCGGTAATCACACTGTCACTCCTAAGAGAGAAAACAGTCCTCCACCCTTTGTAGAAAGTGATTCCCACCATCTCTCTCCACTTGTAAACTTCTTGTGTCACCACAATAGTGCCCAATAGTACTTATTTAGTACATAGTACTTGCCCCTATCTTTCTACTGTACCTCTCCTGCCCCACCCGCCCCCCCTCAGATGGCAGTGTCCCACACCACAGCCTGGGGCCTCTGGCAGGGAGGTGTGCCCGTCTTGCGGGGTTCAGGGGTCCGTCTCCAGCTGGGCAGGATAGGCATGCTGTCCTGCTTACACAGGCTCTTGTCCGGGCGACGCTGGGCCTTGATCTCTTTGCATAGGCAGCGCTTCCTCTCGATGACCTCCAGCAGCTTGCCATCCCTCTGGGTCTGGGCTGCGGATGCGGCGGCACCCCCGGTGTTGGGAGGCTGTCCCTGGGCTAGCTGAGCCAGGTGCTGGAACTGTAGCTGGAGGTGGTGCTGCTGCTGCAGCTGCTGGAGCTGCTGCTGTAACTGCAGCTGCTGCTGATGGAGTTGGAGCTGCTGCTGCTGTCTAGACAGACTGGGACTGCAGGGTGTCTGGGAGGAGTGGGACAGCCCATGCAACTGGACAGAGAGAGGCAGATAGGGAGAAAGAATGGGAGTTAAAAGATGATGCATGATTTGGGGATTTTGTATCAGTACATTACCTTCAATTTAACTTGGGGTATGCATGAATACTGCATCCATGTTGTATCCCTGTAAACACTGAATATTTGTTGTAGCACTGAATCCCTGAACAGCTTCTATCCCCAAGCCATAAGACTGCTAAACAAGACTGCTAAATACCCGGACTACCTGTATTGACCCTCTTGCACTGACTTAATGCACACACACTGGACACTACCCCCACACTCACACATACTTACACCGACACCCCAACACACACATACGCCCACACACACATAACATGCGTACACATGCATACTAATGCCACACTCACACACACCCACACACTTTCACACTCACCACATACGCTGCTGCTACTGTCTATTATCTAAAAAATAAAAAAATAATAAAATATTGTCTATTATCTATCCTGTTGCCTGGTCACTTTACCTTTACCTATATGTAAAGTTGAAGTCAGAAGTTTACATACACTTAGGTTGGAGTCATTAAAACTTGTTTTTCAACCACTCCACAAATTTCTTGTTAACAAACTATAGTTTTGGCAAGTCGGTTAGGACATCTACTTTGTACATGACACAAGTCAATTTTCCAACAATTGTTTTCAGACAGATTATTTCACTTATAATTCACTGTATCACAATTCCAGTGGGTCAGAAGTTTACATACACTAAGTTGACTGTGCCTTTAAACAGCTTGGAAAATTCCAGAAAAAATATGTCATAGCTTTAGAAGCTTCTGATAGGCTAATTGACATCATTTGAGTCAATTGGAGGTGTACCTGTGGATGTATTTCAAGGCCTACCTTCAAACTCAGTGCCTCTTTGCTTGACATCATGGGAAAATCAAAATAAATCAGCCAAGACCTCAGAAAAAAATTGTAGACCTCCACAAGTCTGGTTCATCCTTGGGAGCAATTTCCAAATGCCTGAAGGTACCACGTTCATCTGTACAAACAATAGTACGCAAGTATAAACACCATGGGACCACACAGCAGTCATACCGCTCAGGAAGGAGACGTGTTCTGAATCCTTGAGATGAACGTACTTTGGTGCGAAAAGTGCAAATCCATCCCAGAACAACAACAAAGGACCCTGTGAAGACGCTGGAGGAAACAGGTACAAAAGTATCTATATCCACAGTAAAACGAGTCCTATATCGACATAACCTGAAAGGCCGCTCAGCAAGGAAGAAGCCACTGCTCCAAAACCGCCATAAAAAAGCCAGACTACGGGTTGCAACTGCACATGGGGACAAAGATCGTACTTTTTGGAGAAATGTCCTCTGGTCTGATGAAACAAAAATAGCACTGTTTGGCCATAATGACCATCGTTATGTTTGGAGGAAAAAGGGGGAGGCTTGCAAGCCAAGGAACACCATCCCAACCGTGAAGCACGGGGGTGGCAGCATCATGTTGTGGGGGTGCTTTGCTGCAGGAGAGACTGGTGCACTTCACAAAATAGATGGGTTCATGAGGAATGAAAATTATGTGGATATATTGAAGCAACATCTCAAGACATCAGTCAGGAAGTTAAAGCATGGTCACAAATGGGTCTTCCAACTGGACAATGACCCCAAGTATACTTCCAAAGTTGTGGCAAAATGGCTTAAGGACAACAAAGTCAAGGTATTGGAGTGGCCATCACAAAGCCCTGGCCTCAATCCTATATAAAACTTTTGGGCAGAACTGAAAAAGTGTGTGCGAGCAAGGAGGGCTACAAACCTGACTCAGTTACACCAGCTCTGTCAGGAGGAATGGGCCAAAATTCACCCAACTTATTGTGGGAAGCTTGTGGAAGGCTACCTGAAACATTTGACCCAAGTTAAACAATTTGAAGGCAATGCTACCAAATACTAATTGAGTGTATGTAAACTTTTGACCCACTGGGAATGTGATGAAAGAAGTAAAAGCTGAAATAAATATTTTTCTCTACTATTATTCTGACATTTCACATTCTTAAAATAAAGTGGTGATCCTAACTGACCTAAGACAGGGAATTTTTACTAGGATTAAATGTCAGGAATTGTGAAAAACTGAGTTTAAATGTAGTTGGCTAAGGTGTATGTAAACTTCCGACTTCAACTGTATATACTGTAGCTACCTCAATTACCTCGTTGCCCTGCACTTCGACTCGGTACTGGTACTCCTTGTATAGATCCATGTTATATTTACTCATTATTGTTATTCATTATTCACTGTGTATTTATTCCTTGTGTCACTATTTCTATTTTTTTCTTTTATCTTTATCTTTAACTCTGCATTGTTGGAAAAGGACCCGTAAATAAGCATTTCACTGTTAGTCTACACCTGTTTTTTCCCAAACATGTGACAAATACAATTCCATTTTATTTGAGCATTGAAGACCAAGCCCAGCAACCACCACAGCATCAATAAGAATGTGTTGCAACATGTGCTGCCACTAGAGGACAGTGTGACACCATCTTTGGGCCTGTGGCTCCCCGTGGTGTGCGAGGGAGGGTCAGGCAGCACACGCAGACAGTCTCTGCAGCACAGCACAGCACACTTGAACTGCGTCAGCATTTGAAATGCAGCCAAGTGACTGGGCAAAACGCAACACTATTGGACATCGGTTCACTGCTCCAAAACACTGTAGGGAAGCATACTCCTTACATCTCCGCATACGTCAGTTAGAGCATTGCTCTCTCCTGGACTTATTCTTTAAGGCTGCTGGCCACATCCTTATTCTGCTCACTGAACATATCTCCACACTATAAATAGCTCAGGAGGAGGGTTGTTGCTATCAGCACAGGGCATGATAAGAATGGCCATATTCTTCAGAATAATTCTAATACTACTACTTGTACAAATTATAGTAATCAAAGATCACCAAAGATCATGGTCATTATAATAATAGGTATTATTCACCTGACTCAGTGCCTCTCGATGAGGCAGGCTGCTCTGCCTCTGAACGTCGCATCCACCCACCTGCCTCACCCCAGAAGTGGATGATGAGCGGCCGAATCGACCCAGTTCTGGAACACAAAAAAAAACAAGCACTGTTCATACACCTGTCTATAACCACAAATCAATTATGGTTATTGTGCTGTTCATGTTGCCTGGGAGAACAGCTGTGCATATAGAAGGCAGTGCATTCTTACATGTGTCTATGCACAACCGCTGGTACATGTGGGGGAGGTATTGTATGCATAAGTATGTGTATATGTGTGTATATATAGCTCTGGTACTACACATGCTGCCACTGATGATCTTAACCCATAACACCATGATCATGTGACTGTGGATGGAAGAAATCCACTTAATAGGATCTTCAGAGACATCTGCTGATGTCATCTCTTTTCTAAAGAACTTTTTGTGTGCTAGTGAAATCCTTGACATACTTTAGAGCACTTTCCCTTGGAAAGATTCTGCTAGAAGGATTCTGTTCTAGGTGTCTAGGTGCTTACCTCCATTGCGATAGGCTGGGAAGGTTTGGCAGGGGAGAGGGAGACCCCCTCTAGGCAGGGCTCGGAACCCCAAGAACCCCTCCTCCATCCCAGCCAGGGACTCACTGTGGCCCAGCCCCCTCCCTCCAGTGAAGCGTACTGGGATCCCAGAGTGGCCTCCTCCTCCTCGATGCCCTGGGACCAGCTCCTCCTTGTCCACCCTCAGGAGGGCATCGGCACTACCATTCCATGCACGCCCTTCATCCTCTGAGAGGGGAATGACAGATAGAAATTGTTGAGTAAACATACAATGAGTGTCTATTGACAGTATAGTAACAGATGACACTCAACTTACAGTCTAATAGTCTGATTATCCCTCCAAGGGATGAGAAGAACTTCTGATAAAATTCAATATTTAATTTTAACTCATTATGCCCCCCAGTTAACTTACTTTCTCTTGCTGTCTCTCGGCTGCTGTGACTGAAGGAGAGTTTCCTCTGCACGGGCCAGTAGGACCCGTCGTCTCCAAAGCCACTGCTGTCCCAGGGCATGAACGCAGCCTTCCCCTGGACGGGCCCAGGCACCGTGCTGCTTTTGGAGGCCACATCCCCGTGACCCTGGTGGTGCAAGGAGGGCAGATGAGACCCTCCTCGCAGGCTGTCGTACGCCGGGGGTCTCCGGAAGCCCACCGAGGGGTAGGTCCAGAGCAGGGGGCTGTCTGAGGAGGGTGGCTTGTAGGCAGGCAGGCCATGAGGGGTGTGGGAGCGTTGGAGGTGGGGACGTGAGTGAGGGCGAGAGTGGGAGGAGGTGGAGGAGGAGGACTGGGTTGGGTTTGAACTGGTGCTGGTCTGGGATGAATGGCTGTTGGTGGTGGGAGTGCTCTCAGCCTGAGAGTGGGACCCTGTTTCTCTGTCTCTGTCTCTGTCACGGTCTCGCTCTCTGTCTCTCTCCCTGTGTCTCTCTCTGTCACTGTCCCTGTCTCTGTCTCTGTGATTGTCCCTGTGACCGTCTCTTTCCCTCTCTCTGTCCCTGTCCCTCTCTCTGTCCCTGTCCCTGTCTCCTTTGTCTGACTTCAAGCAGAAGCTCACAGACTTGCCCTCCTTGCCAGAGCCCTGGGTCTGGGTCTGGGCAGTGGACTTGGAGGAGGTTTCTGAGCCATTCTTGTTGTTGGTGTTGGGGTTGGGAGAGTCTCCTCTATCTGGCTTGCGGTAGTGGTGGTAGTGTGAGGGGCGGTGGTGGGGGTGGTGGTGCTGGTGGGAGTAAGGGGAGGTGGACTTGGAGGAAGGGGGCAGCGGTGTGGAGTGGCTCCTGGCCCTTAGACCCGGTGCAGGGTCTAGCTGGCTGTCTCTGTCTCTGTCTCTGTCTCTATCTCTGTCTTTGTCTCTGCTCTGCTTGTCTCTTTCCTTAGACTCCTTACAGCCTGACAGGATTATGGGGAGATTGGATGAGGGGGTGGTAGAGGCAGAGGAGGTGCTGGATGGAGTTGTCATACTGGAGGAGGTCTGGATGCTGATGGTTCCCAGTTTGGCAGCAACAGCTTTGTGTTGGACCCCGACCCCGCTGGAGGCAGCAGCTGGCTGGGGAAAGGCGAGCAGCGGAGGCCGGTGCTGCAGCAGGTTGGGGAAGGGGGCCGGGATCTTACTGGTGGACTCTGTCTCTGATTTGTTTCCCTGGAGGAGATAGGGGGTAGGGGCCCGTGGGGGTTGCGGGCTGGAGGAGAGTGGCTGGGGGACAGGGGTGGTGGAGGTGGAGGAGGGGAGGGGCGAGGAGTGGGAGATGGACACTGTGGCTTTAGGTTTGGAACAGGAGGGGGAAGAGGAGGAGGGGCGAGGTAGAGGGGCAGAGATGCCAGAGGAGTGGTGTTTGGAGGATTTGAGTCTCTCGTGTTTGAGAGGGACACGTTTGTGTCCCTCTCTGTCCTCTGGCAATGGGTACTTCATCTCCTCATAGATGGCCTCGTTTTGGTCTGAGTCTGAGTCGGGTGTGGTGGCAACGGGAGTGACAGGGTGAGGGGTGGCAGTCTGGCTCTCCCTGGTGAACACCTGGCCCACCATCTCTATGTAGACAGGCTCATCATCCCCCTCCTCACCCTGGGGCTTACCCTCACCCCCCTGAAAAGGCAGGGGCGTGGCAGGAGGGGGCACGCGGGCCGGTGGGGGGTCAAACGAGAGCTGAGTGCTGGGACTTCGTTTGGGCTTCAGAGGTGGCACCTTCTTGGACATGTCCCCTGAGTCCGACTTCTTCATTGCTGGAGGCGAAAGAGACAGAGCAATGAACTAGAGATATTTCAATCATCACAACAGGGACAATAATAATAACCCACATTTCCTAATTTCCCAACTCCACTACCCTCATTACTGTTGCAATAGCCTACCATTCTTCTTCTCAGAGTGTTTGGCCTGCGAGTGAGTGGGTAGGGGCGGTGGAGGGGTGTCCGGGAGGACGTGAGGTGCTCTGGGGTCTGAGGAGGAGGAGCTGAGGCGGGTGCTGGGGTGTCGTTTGGGTTTGGTAGGGGGGCAGCGCCCGCCGTGCTGTGACTGGGTGTCAGAGTAATCCTCCCCGTTCTCCAGACCTGTGTCTCTAGCGCCCACGGCATGGCAGGACTGGGAGCGGGGGGCCATGGCAGAGGCACAGGAGTGAGGGGACAGATCCTGGGAGGCAGGCATGGTCATGAAGCCCATGCGGAAGTGGCGTCGGAAGGACGCCAGGTCACGGACCTTGCCCACCGTGGCGGAGGAGGGGTCCTTCTGGCTGGAGCTGGAGAACACAGGAAGCACAGCATTCCGTCATTCAGCAGTTAATCACGTCTCAGTCAAGGACCTTCATTTATTTCCCCATTGTGTTGCCCCTCCCCTTTTCTGCCTCGCTCCCTTTTTCTTTTTCTCTTCAGAAACGTTCTTTAAATAGCTTCAGTCCTTTACTCTTCCTCTCCCTCTGTCTGTCACACACACACTGCTGCTCATACATGGATGGCACAGGGAGACTAGCTTCCCGTTGAAGAGTGAGTGATGAGAGATTGGGCGAGGCAGTGCAGCAGCTGTGCATGCCAGTATTGTGTGTGGGGGGGACTCTTCCATCCTTCCATATCCCTCCACATCTGCTCCCCTAGCTCACAAACACATTCAATTAGGAAATTACTTCCCCTAAAATCGAACTCCCCAAAATCTAGCTACTCCTCTCTGAGTGTAATCTCCCTGTATGTACATCACTGTGTCACTGGGTATCTCTAACTAATTCTTTATCTGTTTTATTACGTTGTCTCTTCACTACACTCATCATGACCTCTGCCAAGCATTTGATCTGTTTCCATGGCAACTGGCTTGCCTGTTTATTGGTTTAGTGGTTTGTCTTAAAACCCACCAATTTCACATGGTATTGCTTGCCAATGTACAGTACTAAACATACTGCAAACAAGCACACAAAGGAACTGCAATTTTTTGTGGCTATTTATTGCCTGAAAAAAGGTGTGGCAGTGCAGCATAACAATTCAAACTGGAGTTTTCTTCAATAACATATATTGGAGTTGAATGTATAAAGTACTGTGCTGTTCCTTTGATTAAACAGATTACTCAATTCTTATTTGCTCTCTAAAGCCAAATTTACTTTCAAGAACGTCATATGGATAATCCCTGAAGGTCTTTTGAAGGTCATCATGACCGCATCCAAACTACCATCATGCAGGAACGCCACAGATTCAGAACATCTTTGGTTTCCTAACAGGTGAAACCAAAATCTATATCTCTACAATCAAGCTACTGATTGATTAAATTGGAGCAGAATCCATACATCCGTACCTTGATGAGCAACAACATGGGACGGGGAGTTGCAGCTGATATGGTCCAAATCTGGAGTTATTACATATAAAATATACAGTATAGGTCCATAAATGAACCTTTATAAAGGTGACTCAGCCGTAACAACAGCTGCTGAAGTCATTAGAAAAACACTGTGCACAACAATTACCATGAAAAGAGCTGAAATGACACCTCTACAACCATCTAGAAGGAAATGATTGGCTGTCTGATACAGGACATAAAAAGCCTCTACTGAGTGTCAGCTATGGCTCGTGTCCTTTTCAACCGGTTTCTCCGATTCTATTGGTCCTGTTCCACCGTGGCGACGAGAGGAGAGGTAGCCATTGTAAGGAAGGAAAGAGGGGATGAATGGGTGGGATCTGACTTCTCTAGCAGGACCGGAGGAATGGTGCTGAAGGAAAGGTGCTGAAGGAATGGTGCTGGAGGAATGGTGCTGGAGGAATGGTGCTGGTAGAATGGTGCTGGAGGAATGGTGCTGGAGGATATGGTGCTGGAGGAATGGTGCTGGAGGGAAGGTGCTGGAGGAATGGTGCTGATGGAATGGTGCTGGAGGATTTGGTGCTGAAGGAATGGTGCTGGAGGAATGGTGCTGAAGGAAAGGTGCTGGAGGAATGGTGCTGGTTGAATGGTGCTGGAGGAATGGTGCTGGTAAAATGGTGCTGGAGGAATAGTGCTGGAGGAATGGTGCTGAAGGAAAGGTGCTGGAGGAATGGTGCTGGTGGAATGGTGCTGGAGGATTGGTGCTGAAGGAAAGGTGCTGGAGAAATGGTGCTGGTGGAATGGTGCTGGAGGAATGGTGCTGGTAGAATGGTGCCGGGGACAACGACCGCCTTTTTGTTTCCCTGCAGGGAACGAGTGGGGGCTGAGTGCGTGGGTGCACACATGTGTGTGTGTCTGGTGTGTGTGAGAAAGAAAGAGAGAGAGAGAGAGAGAGAGAGAGAGAGAGAGAGAGAGAGAGAGAGAGAGAGAGAGAGAGAGAGAGAGAGAGAGAGAGAGAGCCTAGGTAACTGGGTCTCTACGTGTGTGAGAAGAGGAGGAAGAGATGTTGAGCTTCCGAGCATGCAATCAAAGGCCTCATTTAGGAGGTTATCGCATGTGAGTGAACCTTGAGTGCATGTTGCCTTGTTTGTTTGAGGTAGAGGTGAGAGGTAGAGCAAGAGTGATAAAACATAACAAACTACACATCCAAATGTAGGCCTTGTTTTTAGGTCACAATGTGTAGTCTTGTACTACTGATGAGCCTTAATTCTGCCATCATTCCTTATGAAGCGGTGAAGCAGCAGGGAGACAATGTGAGCTTGCACCTTCCTTTTGAGAGGAGGGAAGCTAGCGCAGGGAGCGGAAACAGCACTGAGCATGTTCATCATGGAGAACAGAGATGCAACTGTTTTCTGTCTCATTGCATTATGTGAAGAAAAGCCAAGAGCAGAGCTCTCTGTGTGTGTATGTGTGTGTCTTTAAGTGTGCCTGTGTGTATATGTGTGTGTGTGTGTCTTTAAGTGTGCCTGTGTGTATATGTGTGTGTGTGTCTTTAAGTGTGCCTGTGTGTATATGTGTGTGTGTGCGCCTACGGGTGTGGAAGTGTGTGTGCATGCCATAATCTAGATAGACACCAATGGGCCACATTGGCCCTGTAATGAAGGCCATAAAGCTCCTCTCTTCCCATCTTCTGTTCCTCTCATCTTGTTTCTTATCTTCCTTTCTACATGCCCCCACTCCCCTTAGGATGACAATTAAGAGGTTGCACATAAAATATGAACAATAAAACTCTTCCACTTCAGTTCAGAAATGTACAATTGAACTGAACTGAATAATCTTCATTCCATCTCTCCAGTGTGGCATGCAGCTGTGAGTTGAGATCAGTTCACCTCTCCTCACCTCTTCTTATTGCCTTCCTGGTCCTTGTGCCTCCAGTCCAGCCGGCTCTTACGATACAGCAGGTTCATGTCGCCGCGGGGACACTGCTCCTCCTCGCAGCCAATCACAGCGCAATGTAGCCGCTTGCCCCTCCTCTCTATGTCACGCAAGAAATGCTCCACCGCCACATCCTGGGCGGAGCCAGAGCTCATGGTATAGAAGACCAATAGGGTGAAGATGATGGATGTCACTGCAGACCAAGCTTGAGTCACCTAGACATGGAGAAGATGGGGACATTGTCATTGTTAATAGTCATCTACTATATGTTGAGCTGACATGGCAGAGCCCTGTCCAGTTGTCCTCTTATACAGCTCTCATGTCGACATGCTGTATGTAGGGCAGTAGCAATTACAACATGGTTATGGTACCTGGCTCCTTCTCTTCCATACAGGTACCCAGGGCAGGAGGGATTCCTCCAGACATAATGAGGTGCCCAGAGACAGGGTAGGACTTACCAGGAGTGAAAGTTAAAAACCAGAGAGGCCGCGTGTCTGACAAAATATCTGACCAAAATATGTGAAAACATCCAAATAAACGGACAGGAAGGAAACGTAACTAATAAGGCTCCGTGTGTCATGGACATCCTTTCCTCCAGGCTAAAACAAACTGGGCATTGGACCAGGCAGCCAGGTAGACATGCAGCCAGGTAGCCAGGGAGCCATGTAGCCAAGCAGCCAGGTAGACAGGCAGCCAGGTAGCCAGGGAGCCATGTAGCCAAGCAGCCAGGTAGACAGGCAGCCAGGTAGCCAGGGAGCCATGTAGCCAAGCAGCCAGGTAGACAGGCAGCCAGGTAGCCAGGGAGCCATGTAGCCAGGTAGTGAGGTAGCAAGGTATTGTATGTTTACCCAGCCCACTGTGTTGTTTACCCCAACGCCCAACCTACAGTGGATCACATGAAAACACTATTTATATTTTCATTATCCAATTATGACTATCTGAGTAAGCATGTAACTCAGCTGCAGTGTTTCTCTCTGGCCGGGGGCCTTGGGGTGGCCTAACTAGGGCTGTTTGCTATCCAGGCAGTAATGTGGTTTGTCATATGTAGCGCACGCAGGGCTTCCTGCACACGCTATTCACCCCATGAAGAGTCAGGCTTGTTGTGGGGCAGATATTTGAGGGCCTAACAGTGTTGTGTGCGTTGGAGTATGTATGCGAGCACGGCGCTGCGATTGGCTAAGAAAAGCGCAGCTGTCAGCTGGTGTGCGAGGGTTCCCAGTATTTTTCCATCTTAAATGTAAAAAAATGGAGTGTGAGTGTTCAAGTGCTTTTGGTGGTTTACTTATACAGCATGGGACACTCTCTCCTTGCAATTGGTTTTGGTTTGAACATCATCGTGCAAACACTGGATGAAACGCACACCAACATACAATGTAGACAAATCCATTTAGAGGTCTACTGCTACTACACATTCAAGTAAGCACTCAATGAACCCACCCATACATAACTTTATTAACCCTTCTCCAACAGCACAGGGAATTCTCAAAGCTGTCTCCATTAGGTTACACATCAATTATTGTCTCTGTACTTTGTTGTTCTGTTGAACTATCTATTTTTACCGATTGGCATTCTATAAATAAGAGACCAATTTAATGTCTATAATAATACAAATGTAAACCTTAATCCGATTCCAGTGGAAGAGTGCAGGCTGCAGAGTCATAAACAATATGGCTCTGAGAACACAGGGTTCTCTACAGTGAGAGATGACATCATACAGAGAGCAGTGTCATCCCATCATGGTTCTGACATGGCCCTGTGTGTCACCCTGTGTGCCATCGTAGCTCCCGCTATTCCTATTGTCCAGTGCCCTGGCCTCCCTACACACAATGCCCTGCTGCATTGCTGCGGCCTGGCTGCCCTGCGTGGCATGGCGTGGGGTGGCGTGTTGTATGACTCAGTGTTAATTAGGTTAGGGAGTTGAGACTGTGTAGGTTGGGCTTCTGTTAACAGGGCCGCTGATTTGGGCTTCCAGGACCTGGCAGCTGAGCAGGCAGCCCTACAATTGTCGCATTACAGCTGTTGGGAAGTGTGCAATTACGCAGGCTGCTGAGGAAAAGGACACTGCTTGGGAGATGGTTCGTCAAGTTCACTAATCCACTATACAGCACACTTCCTCTACTCCTAGAGCATGTATTATCCATAGCCGTGGGCCATACAACATATTTTCCCCCAAAATGATATTACTCCTGTCTGAACAGACATAAATAAAATCATTCAAAATACTACACCAGAGAGCATCATTTAGCTACAGAGGATCAATAGCTTCAACAAATAGCTGTGGATTAAGTTTTATTACAAGTCGCAATTTGGGCAGCACATGTGCCAAATATAGAACAGCTTGTAGCATTGTGGCCATAGAGATCAGCGAGAAAACGTAGGCCTACCGTTTTGGAAAGCAAATGCCTACTGCTGAAAATAGAAGACTAATCTGTCTGTAGAAGAAAACTATTGTTTTATCAACAACTGTTGAGGGATTCTGAGTGAACGGCATTGTTTTTCAAAGTAACTTATCACCGATGAGTAGCCTATGCTTCATCTTCACCATTGGGTGAGTCAGTGTCACTGGCCACACAGTATATATATACAGAAATTTGCATCCTGTAGTACCAACTCAAAAAAGTTCTGGGACACTGTAAAGTACATTGAGAATAAGAGCACCTCCTCCCAACTGCCCACTGCACTGAGGCTAGGAAACACTGTTACCACCGATAAATCCACTATAATTGAGAATTTCAATAAGCATTTCTCTACGGCTGGCCATGCTTTCCACCTGGCTACCCCTACCCCGGTCAACTGCCCGGCACCCTCAACAGCAACCCGCCAAAGCCCCCACCATTTCTCCTTCACCCAAATCCAGATAGCTGATGTTCTGAAAGAGCTGCAAAATCTGGACCCATACAAATCAGCCGGGCTAGACAATATGGACCCTCTCTTTCTAAAATTATCTGCTGAAATTGTTGCAACCCCTATTACTAGCCTGTTCAACCTCTCTTTCATATCGTCTGAGATTCCCAAAGATTGGAAAGCTGCCGCGGTCATCCTCCTCTTCAAAGGGGGTGACACTCTAGACCCAAACTGCTACAGACCTATATCTATCCTACCCTGTCTTTCTAAGGTCTTCGAAATCCAAGTTAACAAACAGATTACCGTACATTTCGAATCCCACCGTACCTTCTCCGCTATGCAATCTGGTTTCAGAGCTGGTCATGGGTGCATCTCAGCGACGCTCAAGGTCATAACCGCCATCGATAAGAGACATTACTGTGCAGCCGTATTCATCGACCTGGCCAAGGCTTTCGACTCTGTCAATCACCACATTCTTATTGGCAGACTCAACAGCCTTGGTTTCTCAAATGATTGCCTCGCCTGGTTTACCAACTACTTCTCTGATAGAGTTCAGTGTGTCAAATCGGAAGGGCCTGTTGTCCGAACCTCTGGCAGTCTCTATGGGTGTGCCACAGGGCTCAATTCTCGGGCCGACTCTCTTCTCTGTATACATCAATGATGTTGCTCTTGCTGCTGGTGATTCTCTGATCCACCTCTACGCAGACGACACCATTCTGTATACTTCTGGCCCCTCTTTGGACACTGTGTTAACTAACCTCCAGACGAGCTTCAATGCCATACAACTCTCCTTCCGTGGCCCTGCTCTTAAATGCAGGTAAAACTAAAAACATGCTATTCAATCGATCACTGCCTGCACCTGCTCGCCCGTCCAGCATCACTACTCTGGACGGCTCTGACTTAGAATACGTGGACAACTACAAATACCTGGGTGTCTGGTTAGACTGTAAACTCTCCTTCCAGACTCACATTAAGCATCTCCAATCCAAAATGAAATCTAGAATCGGCTTCCTATATCGCAACAAAGCATCCTTCACTCATGCTGCTAAACACACCCTCGTAAAACTGACCATCCTACCAATCCTCGACTTCAGTGATGTCATCTATAAAATAGCCTCCAACACTCTACTCAACAAACTGGATGCAGTCTATCACAGTGCCATCCGTTTTGGCACCAAAGCCCCATACACTACCCACCATTGTGACCTGTACGCTCTCGTTGGTTGGCCCTCACTTCATACTCGTCGCCAAACCCACTCGTCGCCAAACCCACACGTTATCTACAAGTCTCTGCTAGGTAAAGCCCCGCTTTATCTCAGCTCACTGGTCACCATAGCAGCACCCACTCGTAGCACGCACTCCAGCAGGTATATCTCACTGGTCACCCCCAAAGCCAATTCCTCCTTTGGTCGTCTTTCCTTCCAGTTCTCTGCTGCCAATGACTGGAACGAACTGCAAAAATCTCTGAAGCTGGAGACTCATATCTCGCTCACTAGCTTTAAGCACCAGCTGTCAGAGCAGCTCACAGATCACTGCACCTGTACATAGCCCATCTGTAAACAGCCCATCTATCTACCTACCTCATCCCCATACTGCATTTATTTATTTATCTTGCTCCTTTGCACCCCAGTATCTCTACTTGCACATTCATCTTCTGCACATCTACCATTCCAGTGTTTAATTACTATATTGTAATTACTTCGCCACCATGGCCTATTTATTGCCTTAACTTTCCTCATTTGCACTCACTGTATATAGACTTTTTTAAAATTTGTTCTACTGTATTATTGACTGTATGTTTGTTTATTCCATGTGTAACTCCGTGTTGTTGTATGTGTCAAATTGCTATGCTTTATCTTGGCCAGGTCGCAGTTGCAAATGAGAACTTGTTCTCAACTAGCCTACCTGGTTAAATAAAGGTGAAATAAAATAAATAATATATATATATATATACACACACAGTACCAGTCAAAAGTTTGGACATACCTACTCATTCAAGTGTTTTGTTTGTTTTTACTATTTTATACATTGTAGAATAATAGTGAAGACATCAAAACTATGAAATAACACATATGGAATCATGTAGTAACCAAAAAAGTGTTAAACAAGTCAAAATATATTTGAGATTTTAGATTCTTCAATGTAGCCACCCTTTGCCTTGATGACAGATTTGCACATTCTTGGAATTCTCTCAACCAGCTACATGAGGAATGCTTTTCCAACAGTCTTGAAGGAGTTCCCACATATGCTGAGCACTTGTTAGCTGCTTTTCCAACACTCTGTGGTCCAACTAATCCCAAACCATCTCAATTTGGTTGTGGTTGGGTGATTGTCGAGGCCAGGTCAGCTGATGCAGCACTCCATCACTCTCTTTCTTGGTCAAATAGCCTGTACACATCCTGGAGGTGTGTTTTGGGTCATTGTCCTGTTGAAAAACAAATGATGCGCAAACCAGATGGTGTATTGCTGCAGAATGCTGTGGTAGCCATGCTGGTTAAGTGTGCCTTGAATTCTAAATAAATCACTGACAGTGTCACCAGTAAAGCACCCCCACACCATCACACCTCCTCCTCCATACTTCACGGTGGTAACCACACATGTGGAGATAATCCATTCACAAAGACACGGCGGTTGGAACCAAAAATCTCAAATTTGGACTCATCAGACCAAAGGACAGATTTCCACTCGTCTAATAGCCATTGCTCGTATTTCTTTCTTTGCAGCAATTCGACCATGAAGGCCTGATTCACGCAGTCTCTTCTGAGCAGTTGATGTTTAGATGTGTCTGTTATTGGACTCTGTGAAGTCTTTATTTGGGCTGCAATTTCTGAGGCTGGTAACTCTAATGATCTTATCCTCTGCAGCAGAGGTAACTCTGGGTCTTCCTTTCCTGTGGCGGTTCTCAGGAGAGCCAGTTTCATCATAGCGCTTGATGGTTTTTGCAACTGCACTTGAAGAAACTTCCAAAGTTCTTGAAATTCTTCCATATTGACTGACCTTAATGTCTTAAAGTAATGGTGGACTGTCGTTTCTATTTTCTTACTTGAGCTGTTCTTGCCATAATATGGACATGGTCTTTTACCAAATAGGGCTATCTTCTATATACCACCCCTACTTTGTCACAACACAATCGACTGGCTCAAATGCATTAAGAAGGAAATACATTTCCCAAATTAACTTTTTTTATAAGGCACACCTGTTAATTGAAATGCATTCCAGGTGACTACCTCGTGAAGCTGGTTGAGAGAATGCCAAGAGTGTGCAAAGCTGTTATCAAGGCAAATGGTGGATACTTTGAAGAATCTCAAACATATTTTTATTTGTTTAACACTTTTTTGGTTACTACATGATTCCATATGTGTTATTTCATCATCATGTCTTCACTAAATGCATCAGGGTATTGCATGCATATAGGCTTATAGGCCTAGGCTTCCACTGAGATGAATATTTAAAATGTAAAGGAAGAGAAGCCTCGGCCTAGACACAGAGAAAGAGAGAGTGAGAGATATGCTTTATCGTTGTCGGATAGGCTACTGCTGTCTGCTATAAAGATATAGGCATACAGAAGAAGGTTAATTTAATTTTTTTTCGATCAGAATATTTTTTTATAAAGATAAGCATTATATTGTTAGATTATAGGAGTAACTCTGGTAGGCTAAAACATTAATCCTCACCTCAAGTTCAACTGTAGGAGTCAGCTGGAGCGCCAAGTCAAGCCATTGTGTCACGTCCTGACCATATACTTAGGTATTTTTGTATTATATTTGGTCAGGACGTGGCAGAGTTATGTTTGGTTATGGTATAGTGGGGTTGTGAGTATTGGTTTAGGTTCTAGGTTAGGTTTTCTATGTGTAGGTTGGGTGCTGGACTCTCAATTGAAGGCAGGTGTGTTGAATTGCCTTTGATTGGGAGTCCTATATTAGTAGGGTGTGTTTGTCTGTGTGTTTGTGGGTAATTGTATTTTGCACTGTGTTTCGGTTCACCTGTGAAACTTTCTCCTTTGCGTGTTTATTTTGTTTTGTCGTTTCTATCTATAATAAATATGATGTGGAACAGTCAACCCGCTGCGTATTGGTCATCGAGTGATTTCGACATATCTTCCGATGAGGGAGAATACGAGGAACGTGACAGAATTACCCACCAAACCAAGACCAAGCAGCGGGGGAAGGAGCTGCACACTGAGTATATGGATTAGGGTGAGAGATGGACTTGGGAGGAGATTCTGGACGGGGCCGGACCCTGGCATCAGGCTGGGGAATACCGTCTCCCTCCGGCGGAGATTGAGGCAGCCAAGGCGGGGAGGAGGCGTTTTGAGGCCATGAACGCGCTGGTGGAGGAGCACGAGAGGCACCCCCAATATTTTTTTTTGGGGGGGGCACACGGGTAGATTGGCTAGGGCAAGGAAAAGCCAGAAGCCAACTACCCGTGCTTACATGGAGAGAAGTATGGAGTTGAGGGCGCCGAAGTTTGCAGAAGTGCGCACAATCTCGCCCATACGCTTGCACAGTCCCGTGCGAGCTATTCCAGCCCCGCGCAGATGCCGTGCTAGAGTGGGCATCCCGCCTGGTAGGAGGATGCCTGCGCAACGCGTCTGGCCGCCGGTACGCCTCCTAGGACCAGGCTACCCTACGCCCGCTCTACGCACGGTAACTGTCGAGCCCCTGCACAGCCCAGTTCGCCCTGTACCAGCACCCCGATCGTACAGGGCTACTAGTTCCATCCAGCCAGGACGGGTTGTTCAGGCGGTGCGATCAAGACCACCTGTGCGTCTCCATGGCCCAGTCTTGCCAGTTCCCGCCTCTCGTGCTGACCCGGAAGTGCGTGCCTCCAGTCTGGCACGACCTGTACCAGCTCCATGCACCAAGCTTCCAGCGCGTCAGTCCAGCCTCGAGAGTACGGAGACTGGGCCCCGTCCAGAGGATCCCACAGTGTGCAGCCCAGAGGATCCGACGCATGAGTGGCCCGCCTCGCCGGACCCGCCAGAGTGGCCCGCCTCGCCGGACCCGCCAGAGTGGCCCGCCTCGCTGGACCCGCCAGAGTGGCCCGCCTCGCCGGACCCGCCGCCTCGCCGGACCCACCGCCTCGCCGGACCCGCCAGAGTGGCCCGCCTCGCCGGACCCGCCGCCTCGCCGGACCCGCCGCCTCGCCGGACCCGCCAGAGTGGCCGGACCCGCCAGAGTGGCCCGCCTCGCCGGACCCGCCAGAGTGGCCCGCCTCGCCAGAGTGGCCCGCGTCGCCAGAGTGGCCCGCCTCGCCAGAGAGGCCGGACCCGCCAGAGTGGAACGCCTCGCCGGACCCGCCAGAGTGGCCCGCCTCGCCGGACCCGCCAGGGACACTGGGGTGCAACCCAGATGATCCGACACCGGTGTGCGGACCAGAGTATCCGACAACAGCTTGCGACCCGGGACTGAGGGGAGCTGCCTGTGACCCAGAACCGGGTGAGTCTGGTCACAATTCTAAAGTAAAGTTGATTAACTATGACTGTGATGATTCTGCCTACAACCCAGAACCGAAGGAGTCTGCTTACAGCCTGGGACCGAAGGAGTCGGCCCACGACCCAGAACCAAAGAAGTCTGCCTACTGTCCTAAGCCCAACAGGTCTGTCTACGGTCTGGAGGACAGTAGGCCAGAACCGGAGCCACCTCCAATATAGGGGGTTGGGGGTTGGGTCATCGAGTGATTTCGACATATCTTCCGATGAGGGAGAATACGAGGAACGTGACACATTGTTTATAGGGAAAATACCAGCAGGATATTATATCATGGCAAACACAACATTATAGTTGGAAACTTCATTTGGCCAAAGAAAATGGCTCAACAGAATTAAACAAAACACTTGCTAAGTGGTTTAAAACTTCACAAAAGTTTTGAACAGGCTATATTGCTGAAATTACCAAGAAAGGCTAGTGCCTGCTGTACCCAACAAATGACAGCAATAGGCTAATGATATTGAAAGGCCTACTTATAACTTATCTTAAACCAAATAAGGAACATACAATTAAAAATACAGATCAAACTTCATTTAGCTGTAACGATCGTCGTGCAGGAAGGAAGAAGTGGACCAAGGCGCAGCTGGGAGCGAACACATGTTATTTATTACAGACTGAAATAACACGGTCAAAACAGAGAATAAACGTATCGCTACTGCTCAAACAAAAAGAGACAACAACCCACAAACATCGTGGGGGGAAAAGGAACTTAAATATGATTCCCCAATCAGAGGCAACTAGCGACAGCTGTCTCTGATTGGGAATCGACAGAACCAAACATAGAAATACGCCCCAAAGCAAGGCTATACCAAAAACATAGAAAATAAACTATAGAAATGCCACACTCTGACCAAAATAGAAGAGTTCACCTGGTCAGGGCGTGACATTAGCCAACAAAACTGTCTCAACAGAATGAAACAAAACACATTTAGCATATTTAAACAACTGGTTTAAGATGAATAAATAGGCCTACAAAAATAACAATGATTTAAAATAATAATGATAGAACAAATATGAAAAATAAATAAAGTAAAAACATTGCATCCTACCTGAATAGTGAGTTGCACAGTAGCCTGCATTTGGCCATTTGTGTGGTATTACAAAATATTCTACTAATGTCTTCTAGCATATCAATTATGTAGAATTGCATGAAATGCTTTATAAAAGGCAACTAAAAACATGTCTGCTCAGCTGTATGCGTTATAGATGCATGCAAGGCTTTATTATAAAGGGGAATCTTTCTACCCCCACCCTCCAGCACTCACAACTCAAAACAAATTCCGCAGCTACTGTATGTCCTTAACAGAGCCTAAATGAATATGGAGGCAACAGCATCGCTCACATAGACGTCCCAGTTTTAATCAGGTCTTACATGTGCTATAAGCATACACATGCACACACACACACACACACACACACACACACACACACACACACACACACACACACACACACACTACATAGTCCTGTGTGGCTCAGTTGGTAGAGCATGGTGTTTGCAACGCCAGGGTTGTGGGTTCGATTCCCACGGGGGACCAGTACGGGGGGAAAAAAATTATGAAATGTATGCATACACTACTGTAAGTCGCTCTGGATAAGAGTGTCTGCTAAATGACTAAAAATGTAAAAATGTAAACATAGGCTATACTGTATATGCAGCCCACAATGTAGATATACAACCAAAGCCCCCACACTGACACATTAAATCAGCAATTCAGGGATTGTAAAAGCAGCTTAAGAGGCATTTACAGGGTCAGAAGTCATTCAAATCCACCTCGTTAGAGCTAGGAGGCAGACGGAGGCAGACGGAGGCGTGATTCACATTACTGGATCTGCATGCAAGGCTGCAGAAAATTTAGCCATTCAAACAAACACAACACACACACACTGTGACACATGGACAACAAACAAAACACACACACACACACACACACACACTGTGACACATGGACAACAAACAATACATACACACACACTGTGACACATGGACAACAAACAAAACACACACACACTGTGACACATGGTCACAAAAACACACTGTGACACATAGACACAGACACAACACACTGTGACACATAGACACAGACACAACAGACTGTGACACATAGACACAGACACACTGTGACACATGGACACAGACACAACACACACTGTGACACATGGACACAAAAACACACTGTGACACATAGACACAGACACAACACACTGTGACACATGGACACAAAAACACACTGTGACACATGGACACAGACACAACTCACACTGTAACACATGAACACAAAAACACACTGTAACACATAGACACAAACACACACACTGTGACACAGACACAACACACACTGTGACACATGGACACAAACACACACACACACTGTGACACATAGACACAAACAAATCACACTGTGACACATGGACACAACACAACATTAGAATGTAGAGGCTTGCCACGATATTAGAATGTAAAGTCTTGCCACAGTATTAGAATGTAGATGCTTGCCACAGTATTGGAATGTAGAGGCTTGCCACAGAATTAGAATGTAGAGGCTTGCCACAGTATTGGAATGTAGAGGCTTGCCACGGTATTAGAATGTAGAGGCTTGCCACGGTATTAGAATGTAGAGGCTTGCCACAGTATTAGAATGTAGAGGCTTGCCACAGTATTTGAATGAAGAGGCTTGCCACGGTATTGGAATGTAGAGGCTTGCCACGGTATTAGAATATAGATGCTTGCCACAGTATTGGAATGTAGAGGCTTGCCACAGAATTAGAATGTAGAGGCTTGCCACAGTATTGGAATGTAGAGGCTTGCCACGGTTTTAGAATGTAGAGGCTTGCCACAGTATTTGAATGTAGAGGCTTGCCACAGTATTTGAATGTAGAGTCTTGTCACGGTATTAGAATGTAGAGGCTTGCCACAGTATTAGAATGTAGAGGCTTGCCACAGTATTAGAATGTAGAGGCTTGCCACAGTATTAGAATGTAGAGGCTTGCCACTGTATTGGAATGTAGAGGCTTGCCACAGAATTAGAATGTAGAGGCTTGCCACAGTATTGAAATGTAGAGGCTTGCCACAGAATTAGAATGTAGAGACTTGCCACAGTATTGGAATGTAGAGGCTTGCCACAGTATTAGAATGTAGAGGCTTGCCACGGTATTAGAATGTAGAGGCTTGCCACAGTATTAGAATGTAGAGGCTTGCCATGGTATTAGAATGTAGAGGCTTGCCATGGTATTAGAATGTAGAGGCTTGCCACAGTATTAGAATGTAGAGGCTTGCCACGGTATTAGAATGTAGAGGCTTGCCACGGTATTAGAATGTAGAGGCTTGCCACAGTATTAGAATGTAGAGGCTTGCCACAGTATTTATATGAAGAGGCTTTCCACAGTATTAGAATGTAGAGGCTTGCCACAGTATTAGAATGTAGACGCTTGCCACAGTATTAGAATGTAGAGGCTTGCCACAGTATTAGAATGTAGACGCTTGCCACAGTAAATGATTTGGGAAAAGATGTGAAAATGAGATGTCCACAATTTAAACTAATCAAACAATAATTACTGTGAGAAGTATCTCTGGTTGTAAAAAAAAGGGAGTGGCTAACCATTATAGGCCTACAGTATATTGAGGATCTGTGGTGTCAAAGGACTGTGGCTGTTTCTACATTTCCTATTTAAACTCAACCTTGGATGACTTCTGGATGCAGGCTTTGCATTCCCTGCCATCTGGATTGTTTGTGGGAGACAGTGCTCCCGAGACAGTGAGCCCTACATCCTCAACCCCTTCTCTCCCTCCTCCTGTCTCCCTCATTTCTGTCTCCCCACCCGTCTCCCATGTCTCCCCTCGTCCCTTCCTCTCTCCCTGCCTCTCTGTCTGTCTCCCTCCTCCCCCATCCTGCCTCCCAGTGGTGGCAGAGAGAGCCCCTAGCTGTCAGGCCGTCTGCTCTATTGGGCCGTGGGGCTGCTGTCTGTCACTCCACATTGCTGGCCTGTTACAGGGCTCCACCACACCGCCACACCGTCACAGCATACAGCACAGAACCACATGGCGTGTTATTATGGCCTGACCCCTGTGGCCGTGTTGTGCCGCACGCATTCACAATGTCACTATCACCACACTCTGACACGCCCGGCTGTACGCCATGGCAGTCCAACACACTGCAGCCAATCAGTCAGGAAGAGAAGGACCGAGAGGAAGGGAGAGAGATAGGTATTGAAAGAGATACAGAGAGTGAGAAAGAGAGTGAAAAGGGAGAGGGAGAGGTAGAGAGGGGAGGAGTGGGTGAGGGAGAGCGAGAGAGAGAGAGACAGGGGAGGAGTGGGGAGGAGGGGAGAGATAAATGGTCCTCTAGAGTAGGATGGGTAGAGATGCATAGACAAGGAGAGAGAAAAGAAGAGGAAGGGAGAGGAAGGGATAGGGAGGGAGGAAGACAGCTCAGGCAGGAGCTTGAGGGAGAGAGGAGAGGAGGTATGGGGAGAGAGGAGAGGAGGTATGGGGAAGAGAGGAGAGGAGGTATGGGGAAGAGAGCAGAGGAGGTATGGGGAAGAGAGCAGAGGAGGCATGGGGAAGAGAGGAGAGGAGGTATGGGGAAGAGAGGAGAGGAGGTATGGGGAAGAAAGGAGAGGAGGTATGGGGAAGAGAGGAGAGGAGGTATGGGGAAGAGAACAGAGGAGGCATGGGGAAGAGAGGAGAGGAGGTATGGGGAAGAAAGGAGAGGAGGTATGGGGAAGAGAGGAGAGGAGGTATGGGGAAGAGAACAGAGGAGGCATGGGGAAGAGAGGAGAGGAGGTATGGGGAAGAGAGCAGAGGAGGCATGTGGAAGAGAGGAGAGGAGGTATGGGGAAGAGAGGAGAGGAGGTATGGGGAAGGATGAGGGAAGCCGATAAATAGAGACAGAGAGAGAGATCACGGTAGAGATAAACAAGAAAACAAAATGGGGACAGATTGATAGAGAGAAATAGTGAGATGGAGAAAGAGAGCGAGGGGATGAGTAAATGGAGAAAGAGAGCGAGGGGATGAGTAAATGGAGAAAAAAGGAGGCAATAGATAAACAGTGAAAGAGAGAAGGAGCTGGACTGTAAGAATGGGGGAGGGCTGCATGTGAAACCAACAAGTCTTTCACACCAGTCACTGCGTGTGTGGTCTCCTAGCAACACTGTCTGCTACTTGTCTCTCTCCAACCGCTAAATATTCACAAAGGGGGATGTTAGCGCTCTCGTTCATGATTATCTGAATGGGAAAGTTAACATGCTAGGGATCCAATTCTACCCCGCTTAATTAGTCTTTCTGTGTACACCTACATTGTGTCTTCATTTCCATAGTATATCTATAATATAGATACCATATGCTGTGTAGAGAGTGCCATTTTCATATATTCTCCAAATGATACACAGTCATCTCTAAGGTTACCAGTCAATTCCACATGTATGTATTACGAAAATCCATATATGCCTACTATGAAATGAAATTGGACGCAACCTTTCCAATGGTGTGATGATGTTATCACACTGTATTTGCTGTATATCGTTGTAGTAGTTAAGAGAACACAGTGTGTTGAGTCACTGTGATGTGATGTTTGGTCAGAGAGGAACCCCACTGGGACACTCCATGGGATTACTGCCAACCACTGGGCTGCTCACACTAAAACAAATGAATACAAACACCTTCATTCATACAATGCATGAGAAATAGAGCAGTATTGGGTGTCAAATGACTGCATGTGACTGGCAGCACTTCAGAATGAAGATAATTGAATAATGCAATGTATGGACTAGAGATTGAGTACAAGACAAGTACAATACAATTCTGAAGGTCAGTGATGGGCAATTTAGATGGGGTGGGGACCACAAAAAAATCTGAACTCACCATGAGGGGTCGCATTGGCTCAAGAGTCTGCTTACCCACATCCATACCCACACATGTAGTCAGAGTCGGCCCTAGACATTTGGGGACCCTAAGTGAAATTTTGTTGCAGTTTTTAACATGATATCTGAGTTATATTGACTAACAAAATCATTGGGGGCACCCCGTTCTGTAATTCGACCATGATTAATACAAGTTTAGATAGGTGGCTAGACTAATTTACCAATCTGCAAAATGTAAGCTGACATGACCTAATTGAGTGACTGTCAGTGACTGACATAGCAGGAGAGAAACTGCTGATGCACAACCACATTTAGAAATGTCACCTTGTTTATTCTACTATTCTAACTCTCAACAGGAAGTTGAGACCCCGATTGAGTCCCCCCCCCCCAAAAAAAAAGAATAGATCCTCTGGCATTCCACAGAGGTATTCCCGAGAATACTGGGGGAGGAGGATCAATGAAAATGTACTGTTAAAATGCATGAGGACTTAAAAATACAATTGACTAAGCTGACTAAAACTGATATGGTAGGCAGTATAATCTTCCATTTCTGTGTGATAATTATGACAGACTCAATTTTACCAGATCAATAAAATAAGAATAGAAAGAGAAAGACACTGAAACAAATGAAACTGAGAGAGTACACTAAAGTGATTCACTATCTGCATCTTTTAAATAAAAACATTGGATGCTGACCCTAACAAAGTGCACTGTGTATAGTCACCTAGTTCAAAGAACATACAGACTCGTACACACACATGCAAAAACAAACACAAACACACGCGCATGCACGCACACCGCATACACACACACACACACGCACAAACACACTGTATATAAACACACTACACCCTCCTTGGTTGGCATATCCGTCTTCCATCCCTGCATTGGCTGCTCCAGCCAGCCCAGTCAACGGCTGCTCCTCTTCCTCTGCATTGTACAAACGGAGTGACCGATGAATCTTTCAGTGAGTTGGAACCAAAGATATACTCAAAATACCTTCCTCCGTCCTCACATATATTTCTGTTTCATTGCATTATGTGAAGAAAAGCCAATAGTAGAGCTGTGTGTGTGTGTGTGTGTGTGTGTGTGTGTGTGTGTGTGTGTGTGTGTGTGTGTGTGTGTGTGTGTGTGTGTGTGTGTGTGTGTGTGTGTGTGTGTGTGTGTGTGTGTGTGTGTGTGTGTGTGTGCGTGCGCGTGCGTGCGTACAGTGCCTGTAATTTAACCTGTAATTTAAATTTATTTTTATTTGGATTTCATGTACGAAGCCCCTAAATAAGATCGGGTGCAACTAATTACCTTCAGAAGTCACATAATTAGTTAAATAAAGTCCACCTGTGTGCAATCTAAGTATCACATGATCTGTCACATCATCTCAGTATATATACACCTGTTCTGAAAGGCCCCAGAGTCTGCAACACCACTAAGCAAGGGGCACCACCAAGCAAGCGGCACCATGAAGACCAAGGAGCTCTCCAAACAGGTCAGGGACAAAGTTGTGGAGAAGTACAGATCAGGGTTGGGTTATAAAAAAATATCAGAAACTTTGAACATCCCAACGGAGCACCATTAAATCCATTATTAAAAAATGGAAAGAATATGGCACCACAACAAATCTGCCAAGAGAAGGCCGCCCACCAAAACTCACGAACCAGGCAAGGAGGGGAAAGAAACAAAGAGACCAAAGATAACCCTAAAGGAGCTGCAAAGCTCCACAGCCGAGATTGGAGTATCTATCCATAAGACCACTTTAAGCCATACACCCCACAGAGCTGGGCTTTACGGAAGAGTGGCCAGAAAAAAGCCATTGCTTACAGACAAAAATAAGCAAACACGTTTGGTGTTCGCCAAAAGGCATGTGGGAGACTCCTCAAACATATAGAAGAAGGTACTCTGGTCAGATGAGACTAAAAATGTTGCTTTTTGGCCATCAAGGAAAAAACTATGTCTGGCGCAAACCCAACACCTCTCATCACCCTGAGAACGCCATCCCCACAGTGAAGCCTGGTGGCTGCAGCATCATGCTGTGGGGATGTTTTTCATCGGCAGGGACTGGGAAACTGGTCAGAATTGAAGGAATGATGGGTGGCGCTAAATACAGGGAAATTATTGAGGGAAACCTGTTTCAGTCTTCCAGAGATTTGAGACTGGGACGGAGGTTCACCTTCCAGCAGGACAATGACCCTAAGCATAGTGCTATAGCAACATGGGTGAATAGTTATGCACGCTCAAGTTTTCTGTTTTTTTTGTCTTATTTCTTGTTTGTTTCACCAAAAAAAATATTTTGCATCTTCAAAGTGGTAGGCATGTTGTGTAAATGAAATGATACAAACCCCCCAAAAATCTATTTTAATTCCAAGTTGTAGTGTAACTTTTTTTTGAGTATGTGTTTAAGGCCGAAACCATATTGTATATTACCTTATGATTCTTTCCTATTTTTAATATCAAATTAAAATTACAGCAAACTAGTCGTGCTCTCTCTTTCTCTCTCCCTCTCTCTCTCTCGCTCTCCCTCCATGGTGTAGTCAACATACAAAGGCACTCAATGACCTCCCTCTACCCCTCCCTCCTACCCTCCATTCCCTACCCCATCCTGCCGTTGGCTTCATCATCTCTGGCTGGTATCTGCAGTGTAACCAAGGTGACTCAGTGCACTCAGCACACATGAACATTCACTGGCCACACACACACGCACACACACAGACACCCAGACACACACACACCCAGACACACCCAGACACACACACACACACACACACACACACACACACACACACACACACACACACACACACACACACACACACACACTGTGCTCAAGAAAATTCCAAATGGAAGAGAAGCTACAACAACCCCAGAGCTCCAGACACACACAACCACCTCTACTGTCTCAGACAATACCTTAGAGCTGCTCTGTGAGAGAGAGAGAGAGAGAGAGGGGAAGAGAGAGAGGGGGGAGAGAGGGAGAGAGAGAGCGAGAGAGAGAAAGACAGAGAGCGAGAGATAGAGAGGGGGGAGGAAGAGAGACAGAGAGAGAAAGACAAAGCAAGAGAGAGAGAAGGGGGGACGAAGAGAGAGGAAGCGAGAGAGAGATAGAGAAAGAAAGTTGAGAGATAGAGAAAGAGAGGGGGCAGAGAAGAAGAGAGGAAAAGAGAATGACAGAGAAGGGGGGAGAGGAAGAGAGAGGAAGAGACAGAGTATATACCGCCACTGAAAGCTCAGCATGTGTGGTACAGTATGTGCATGATGAGAGGCTTGGCACAACAGCACATCACACTCCTCAGTGACACCAATGGGTTGCTGCTGAGTCTCTCATACAACAGGATAGCTTGCCCTTGAGACACAGACACACTCTGCCTCAGCTGCCTCTGTGAGCGAAATTCACACACTCCAAATGACCAGGCCAGCTTGACCTGCTGCTGGTGTCCTGCGTTGCCATGGGCAATTTGGTATCCACCATCATGTCATACACACACAGACAGGAACACACATAAACACTCACTTACTTGCACTCATGCATGCACAAACAAAAAAACAGCACGTCACGCAAACAAACACACACTAATATCCCTCCCACCTCTAAATCTCTGGGGTGCATCTTGGCTGGATGAGGGTACTTCCTGTGACTACTTCCTGTCATGTGCTGTCTGTGCTACTGGGTTCATCCCTCCCCTCTGGGTAGCTAAAGTATAGAGAAGGCATGCGAGTGTGGAAAGTAGTGTGTGTGTGTGTGTGTGTGTGTGTGTGTGTGTGTGTGTGTGTGTGTGTGTGTGTGTGTGTGTGTGTGTGTGTGTGTGTGTGTGTGTGTACGCACGTGCGCACGCACGCGCATATGAAAGAGAGAGAGAGAGGGAGAGAGAGAGAGAGAGAGGGAGAGAGAACGAAAGAGAGAGAGTAGTGAGAAAGAGAGAGAGAGGATTGGTATCAGTAATGAAAATGGTAAAAATTCAGTTCCTCAGGGAGGACGGGGCGCCCCGTTCTGCTGAAGCCTAAAGACACACACACTCCTGAACACTAAGCCAGCATCCTTTCTGAAACAGGATCTGACTATCCTATCGTCTGATGCCAATTTCCCTGCAACATTGCCCTGCGCCCTCCTTGGTACTCTGAAATCTTTTGTATAATTCAGAGCATGTGTTTGTTTTGTGACCAATCAAACAATTATGAAAATATATGAAACATTGAAAAACATGGATGCAAATTTGTTTTTAGGCAAACCTACAATGCCTCTGACATCATAAAACATGTAGTAGCATCATGAGGCAATGAATCAGGACTATGTGAAATACATACAACATGATCCAAAGTCATGTACCAACCCCTTTCATTTATACCATCTCCCAAAATTGTCATCATATTCTGTCTGAGAAGACACCAATGTCTAAGAGTGTGTCTGTCTGTCTACTGTAGTTGAGGTCTATTTCTGAGTTAAATATATTTACATACTGTGTAGCAAACCCAGATGAGATGAGATCCATGACAATTAACACAGTATTTGGAGAAGATAGAGCCCTACCCCTGGGGGTGTGTACCCTCTTCTGACCTCTTCTGAAGTGGAGCGAGCAGCAAGGAGCAGTGTTTCTGTAATGTTTACCTGTTTCTGGGCCTGCCAGCGAAAGAGAGGAGAAAAGGATGCTACTGGAAGGAGGCTTCTGGAAGGAGGTCTGCTGCTCTGCACTGCCTTCCATGCCTGTTTCGCTCCCTCGCTGTTGTGTATGATTCATGTTCCAATAAACCACTTCTTTGAAACATTTATGTGGTTTATTTGTTTTTCTCCTATCGCTGCCCTCTTTTGTTCCTTTCAACTGCCTCTTTTCCCCCAAAAAAAATTCTGCACTGTTGCTGAGCAGGAATCATATTCTACATCTAACTCTCTCCTCTCTCTCCCTCCCTCTCTTGTTCACTACAGTCTAAATAGTCATTTAACCCTTTCCCCTTCATTTATCTTCATTTATGCTGTATGTCAGCTTTGTGCAGTTCAGTGGGTGAATGGCTTTTACTGCTGGCTCCAACAAAATGGGCTTAATCAACACAACACTAACACTAATCACATTATGGTCATTTCAACCAGTATTCTACTGTAAGGCATGTTGTACTGTGCATCCAATTTGGAAGGTCAATTCGACCAAATCACAAATAGATGTTGGACTCGTCTCGCTGCCAGACTTATGATTCAGCGACTGATGTTGGAAGATACTAATGTTGGACTAATGTCTGCGCAGAAAAATATAGTTTTTAATAAATTAATGTCTGGGTTTCGATCAGACGGAGAGGAGCTCATCCACACAGGCTGAGTTCTCAAAGAGGAGAGGAGAGAAGAGGAGAGGTGGGGGCTGTTGTTACGAGAGACATACACATCACAGTATCTCATTGAAACCCTCATCTCTGTCAAGTTTATTGCCTTATAAAGACAGTTATTATGATTGATCTAGACTTCCATGTGACTCAGAACCTTACATCATCTGGGAAGATTCTGTGTAGGGGAACTTTTATTTTATTTTAATTTATATGTTTTTAGGGGTTAGATCAGCTTTAATATTGCAGATAGATTGTAATTTTCTGCATAATTTCCAATCCCCCATATATATTGTATATATATATATCCCATAATGACAAAGCGAAAACAGGTTTTTAGAAATGTTAACAACTTTATTAAAAATAGAAATACCTTATTTAAATAAGCATTCAGACCCTTTGACATCCTGTTTCCATGGATCATCCTTGAGAGGTTTCTACAACTTTATTGGAGCCCATCTGTGGTAAATGAAATTGATTGGACATAATTTGGAAAGGCACACACCTGTCTATATAAGGTCCCACGGTTGACAGTGCATATCAGTACAACCAAGCCATGAGGTCGAAGGAATTGTCCGTTGACCTTTGAGACAGGATTGTGTTTAGATAAAGATCTGGGGAAGGGTACCAAAACATTTCTGCAGCATTGAAGGTCCCCAAGAACACAGTGGCCTCCATCATTCTTAAATGGAAGAAGTTTGGAACCACCAACACTTTTCCTAGAGCTGGCCGCCCAGCCAAACTGAGCAATTGGGGGAGAAGGGCCTTGGTCAGGGAGGTTACCAAGAACCCGATTGTCACTCTGACAGAGCAACAGAGTTCCTCTGTGGAGATGGGAGAACATTCCAGAAGGGCAACCATCTCTGCAGCACTCCACCAATTAGGCCTTTATGGTAGAGTGGCCAGATGGAAGCCACTCCTCAGTAAAAGGAACATGACAGCCTGCTTGGAGTTTGCCAAAAGGCACCTAAAGACTCTCAGGCCATGAGAAACAGATTCTCTGGACTGATGAAACCAAGATTGACCTCTTTGGCCTGAATGCCAAGTGTCACGTCAGGAGGAAACCTGGCATCATCCCTATGGTGAAGCATGGTGGTGGCAGCATCATGCTGTGGGGATGTTTTTCAGCGACAGGGACTGGGAGACTAGTCAGGATCAAGGAAAAATGAACGGAGCAAAGTACAGCGAGATCCTTGATGAAAACCTGCTCCAGAGCGCTCAGGATCTCAGACTGGGGTGAAGGTTCACCTTCCAACAGGACAACAACCCTAAGCACACAGCCAAGACAATGCACAAGTGGCTTTGGGACAAGTCTCTGAATGTCCTTGAGTGGCCCAGCCAGAGCTCGAACATGAACCCGATCGAACATCTCTGGAGAGACCTGAAAATAGCTCTGCAGCAATGCTCCCCATCCAACCTGACAGAGCTTGAGAGGATCTGCAGAGAAGAATGGGAGAAACTCCCCAAAGACAGGTGTGCCAAGCTTGTAGCGTCATACGCAAGAAGACTCGAGGCTATAATTGCTGCCAAAGGTGCTTCAACAAAGTACTGAGTAAAGGGTCTGAATACCTATGTAAAAGTGATATTTCCATGTTTTTTCTTTGTCATTATGTGTAGATTGATGAGGGAAAACATATTTTAATCCAATTTAGAATACGCTGTAACATAACAACATTTTGAAAATGTCAAGGCTACCTGCCGCCCCTGCCGCCCCACATATATATACAATACCAGTCAAAAGCTGGACATAGAATAATAGTGAAGACATCAAAACACACTGCTAAAGCTAACTGTCTCTCCTCTGCTCTCATCCTTCTAGACCTATCTGCTGCCTTTGATACTGTGAACCATCAGATCCTCCTCTCCACCCTCTCCGAGTTGGGCATCTCCGGCGCGGCTCACTCTTGGATTGCGTCCTACCTGACAGGTCGCTCCTACCAGGTGGCATGGCGAGAATCCGTCTCCGCACCACGTGCTCTCACCACTGGTGTCCCCCAGGGCTCAGTTCTAGGCCCTCTCCTATTCTCGCTATACACCAAGTCACTTGGCTCTGTCATATCCTCACATGGTCTCTCCTATCATTGCTACGCAGACGACACACAATGAATCTTCTCCTTTCCCCCTTCTGATAACCAGGTGGCGAATCGCATCTCTGCATGTCTGGCAGACATATCAGTGTGGATGACGGATCACCACCTCAAGCTGAACCTCGGCAAGACGGAGCTGCTCTTCCTCCCGGGGAAGGACTGCCCGTTCCATGATCTCGCCATCACGGTTGACAACTCCATTGTGTCCTCCTCCCAGAGTGCTAAGAGCCTTGGCGTGACCCTGGACAACACCCTGTCGTTCTCCGCTAACATCAAGGCGGTGACCCGATCCTGTAGGTTCATGCTCTTCAACATTCGCAGAGTACGACCCTGCCTCACACAGGAAGCGGTGCAGGTCCTAATCCAGGCACTTGTCATCTCCCGTCTGGATTACTGCAACTCGCTGTTGGCGGGGCTCCCTGCCTGTGCCATCAAACCCCTACAACTCATCCAGAACGCTGCAGCCCGTCTGGTGTTCAACCTTCCCAAGTTCTCTCACGTCACCCCGCTCCTCCGCACACTCCACTGGCTTCCAGTTGAAGCTCGCATCTGCTACAAGACCATGGTGCTTGCCTACGGAGCTGTGAGGGGAACGGCACCTCCGTACCTTCAGGCTCTGATCAGTCCCTACACTCAAAGAAGGGCACTGCGTTCATCCACCTCTGGCCTGCTCGCCTCCCTACCTCTGAGGAAGCACAGTTCCCGCTCAGCCCAGTCAAAACTGTTCGCTGCTCTGGCACCCCAATGGTGGAACAAGCTCCCTCACGACGCCAGGACAGCGGAGTCAATCACCACCTTCCGGAGACACCTGAAACCCCACCTCTTTAAGGAATACCTGGGATAGGATTAAGTAATCCTTCCAACCCCCCCCCCCCCCCAAAAAAGATATAGATGTACAATTGTAAAGTGGTTGTTCCACTGGATATCATAAGGTGAATGCACCAATTTGTAAGTCGCTCTGGATAAGAGCGTCTGCTAAATGACGCAAATGTAACGCAAATGTACAAAATAACACATTTGGAAACATGTAGTAACCAAAAAGTGTTAAACAAATCAAAATAGATTTTAGATTTTTCAAAGTAGCCACCCTTTGCCTTGATAACAACTTTGCACACTCTTGGCATTCTCTCAACCAGCTTCACCTGGAATGCTTTTCCAACAGTCTTGAAGGAGTTCCCACATATGCTGAGCAGTTGTTGGCTGCTTTTCCTTGCTTGTGTTTCTTGGCCCAAGCAAGTCTCTTCTTCTTATTGGTGTCCTTTAGTAGTGGTTTCTTTGCAGCAATTAGACCATGAAAGCCTAATTCCCCTCTGAACAGTTGATGTTGAGATGTGTCTGTTACTTTAACTCTGTGAAGCATTTATTTGGGCTGCAATCTAAGGTGCAGTTAACTCTAATGAACTTATCCTCTGCAGCAGAGGTAACTCTGGGTCTTCCTTTCCTGTGGCGGTCCTCATGAGAGCCAGTTTCATCATAGCGCTTGATGGGTTTTGCGACTGCACTTGAAGAAACTTTCAAAGTTCTTGAAAATTTTCTGAATTGACTGACCTTCATGCCTTAAAGTAATAATGGACTGTTGTTTCTCTTTGCTTATTTGAGCTGTTCTTGCCAAAATATGAACTTAGTCTTTTACCAAATAGAGCTATCTTCTGTATACCACCCCTACCTTGTCATGTATATACTGTATTCTATACTATCTACTACATCTTGCCTATGCCGCTCTGACATTGCTCATCCATATATTCATTTGTTCCTATTCCATTCCTTTACTTAGATTTGTGTGTATTGGGTGTCTGTTGTGGAATTGTTAGATATTACTTGTTAGATATTGCTGCACTGTCATAACTAGAAGCACAAGCATTTCACTACACTCACAATAACATCTGTTAATCACGTGTATGTGACCAATTACATTTGATTTGATTTGATTTGACAATACAACTGGTTGGCTTAAACGCATTAAGAAGGAAAGAAATTACGCAAATGAAATTTTAACAAGGTACACCTGTTAATTGAAATGCATTCCAGGTGACTACCTCATGAAGCTGGTTGAGAGAACGCCAAGAGTGCGCAAAGCTGTCATCAAGGCAAAGGGAGGCTACTTTGAAGAATCTCAAATATAAAATATGAGTATCTTTAAATATAATATAAATATATGTATTGATTACTATATGATTCCATATGTGTTATTCCATAGTTTTGATGTCTTCGCTATTATTCTACAATGTAGAAAATAGTACAAATAAAGAAAAACCCATTGAATGAATAGGTGTGTCCAAACTTTTGACTGGTACTGTATATTTTCAAAGAAGCTTGGATCATCATTATTTGGACCGTATAGGTTAATAAGCCATATCTGTTTATGTTCTAATAACATATTTAAACTCATCCATCTACCTTGAGGATCTGTTTGGACAATTTGCACATTTGGATCAAAATTACTGTTAATTAAAACCATCACCCCTTTTAAATTTCTTTGCCCATGGGAGAAGTATATTCCCCCCAGTTCTTTTTCCACAAAACGTCATCTAAAATTGCTGAATGAGTTTCCTGTAAAAAATAGATATTATATTCCTTCTCTTTTAGCCAGGTAAATACTGATAGTCTTTTCTTATTATCTGCTAAGCCATTACAATTATAACTGGCTATACTTATTTCACCATTTACCATAATGAGACACAAGTTTCAAATCTATTTATCATAATATATGTTTGTAAACTCATCATTAAAAAGTACCATAGTGAAGCAGATCAACAGCCAAAAGCATTTCCATCGCCCTCACCTCAATTTGCATTATATACAGTATAGCTAATAAAATATATATTAAAAATCCTGCTTATCTTATTTTCCATAATTAACTAATAATATTCGTAATAATGTAGGTGGTTCATGCAGGATTGCCATTAAAAAAATTACATTTTTAGCAAGCAATTATTATTTTAGCAAACAATTATTGTGATTCATTCTATATTGTCCCTAACATCTTTTACTCCCTCGCAACAGTTGTGGCACACACCCACACCACCCACACACACACACACAACCAACCATAGTCTCAGATTCTCAACAGTTGCCCATCCCAGAGCCCAACTCAAGAAAGGTCTTGATTTACGAATGCATATACAGTTGCAGCTGTTTGAGAAGGCAGGCAAATCTGAGCAAAAAGTAGGCAAAAATGGGGAGATTTGATTAACCATTGTCACGTCCTAGATGATAGAGGTCAGATATATCCCGTTCCCCTGAAACACCCACACATGGTCCCCCGTTGTGACCATATTCCCAAGCATCTCTGTGCAGTCAGACCTTTGATTTTGTGCCACCATGGCCACAATAATATGCCCCCTCTGAATGTCTGAGTGACCCCCTGCCCATGGGTTACTGCAGCTAGTGTTGCCAGCACTGCCACTGCCTGGGTGGGGGCACCCTACCGGAATCCCCCCCGGCTAGGTACAAGGTCATCAAGGTTCTCATTAGCAGCTTTGAGAATTTCCTTATATTATGCTCTCCCATCAGGGGCTCTGGCTTTGCAGGACCAACCCTGCCAGGCAGGCTCAGAATCTTGACGGGGCGGTGCTGCTCTAGAAGGTCTCTGACCACATTCATCTTTCTGATTTGGCTGCATATAGGCTACTTACAGTAGGCCCATAAAACAGATAAGGACTTCTCCTTAATGTGTGGGTTGCTCAGGTGGGTGTCTAGGGTATAGGGTTGGGGACCGTTCCATCATGATAGGACAATAAATAAATAAACTATATTTATCATTTATTTTCAAATGTATATCCCATATCTGCACAAAAAAAGCTCTCGCTCACAACCCCTGCTCACAAACACATGGGCTCTGGGATTTGCAACCATTATCCTTTTTCACTCACTTAACTCCACACTTTTCCAAACACAAAAACACACACCCCACCTTCCATCACAATACATCTGTACATACCCACATACTGAGCCTTCTATGTCCTCTGTGTTTATCTCTACCATGTTGATTGAGTGCTTTTGTGTTCCAGTTCCTTATATTTGAAGATGTATTATTTTGTTAATTATCCTTTCTTCTAATGCTGTCTTATCAATTTATGAAATACTATAAATGGAAAGTCGAATACTAATTATTTTACAACATCCCTATCTAGAATGGTATAGTGTAGTTGTTTATTTCTTTAACAATTGTTTTTTATTACAATCCCTAACATGGCTAGTATTGGTGTTTCCATTATTCGACTCCTCTATGGGAACTTTGTAATATTTAGAATAGCCATTGAGTCATCTTTGTGTCTCGGAACATTTGTATCAATATACAGTTTATTGACTATGAGAGCTTCACGTTTCCCTTTTAATCTATTCTCCTTGAAGATTGGGTACAAAACTTTGCGCCATTCTTCAATTTCCTTCAGGAACTAATCATTCATGCCTATTTTTGTGTTAGCAAGTCTTTTACCTAGGCTTTTAACCATTATTTTATCTTTAAATAGCAAATTTGGCAACGATTGGGCGTTCATATCTCAGTCCTCTCTGTCCAAAACAGTGTACACATTCTAGTGTGATTTTGTCGACAGCTTCGCGTGGGATCTGAAACGCTGTAAGGAGGAACTCTCTAACTACACCCTCAGGAACTTCTCCTTCTTTCTCTTGGATACCAGTAAGTACCAGATGTTCTCTCCTAGATCTAGTCTGTATGTCAATTAAGGCTTCTCTCAGAAAGATGTTTCCTTTTTAAGTTCATTAACGTCCGTTTCAATCTTATTGACTGTCCCTTTTAGCTTGTTTGTTTCTTTCTCCATTGTCACAGCTTTTTCTTCACTCGCCTTTAACTCTTTTATATCTTTACCATCTGATTCAAGTACCGTATGCCCAGTTTGTGATTTATCAATGTTAACACATCGGTTTTCCACCCTTACCATTCCTGTTGGTGAAAAGCTTAAATCGTCTGTGTCCGTCAAGGAGTCACGTTTTCTTTTGGAGATTGGTTCTCCATCATGTTTGGGTGTTGCTTGTTTTTGTAATATTTGTCGATACATTTCTCTAGCCTTATGATTTGTTTTGTGTTGTTATCCAGGTTATTACCCACCAGTATGTGAAGTGTTAATATTTAGTCTAACTTACAGATATTGAATATTATGTTTTTATATTGAGGTGAACTGCACTGCTGTGTTCAGTCCGCCATCTTGTTCCTCTTATTCCTTAACTTAATCTACTAACAAATCTGGGAATTATCTTGATCCCGTGAGCACCCCACTCCTCCTCCCATCCGTCCTCAGCTTTAGAGAGGACTACAGCTGGACTCCACAGTCACACTACAGTCTGTTCTATTACTACACCTGCTCTGGTTCCTTTACCCACACTCACAGACTCTCTCTCTCTCTCTATCCCCTCTCTCTCTCTCTCTCTCTCTCTCTCTACCACTCTCTCCCGCTCTCTCTTTCTCTCCCTCCCTCCCCACAAACAGGGCTCTGAATCATACTGTATATAATCATACTGCTCACACTCTGGTCCAGTCAAATTAAATTTGGCGCTTCCAGGACATCTGCAGTAAAAGATTCATCGCGGATCAGCCAGATCAGGAGCCCGGCAGTGCGGAACTCTAGTGGAGAAATGAGCTTTAAATGTGAGCATCTGCCATGTCTGTCTGACACTAGTCAGTTCCTCCCTTCATCTCTCTCGCGCTCTCTCTCTCTCTGTCCTCTCTCTGTCCTCTCTCTCTCTCTCTGTCCTCTCTCTCTCTCTCTCTCTGCTCTCTCTCTCTGTCCTCTCTCTCTCTCTCTGTCCTCTCTCTCTCTCTCTCTCTCTGTCCTCTCTCTCTGTCCTCTCTCTCTCTCTCTCTGTCCTCCTCTCTCTCTGTCCTCTCTCTCTCTGTCCTCTCTCTCTCTGTCCTCTCTCTCTGTCCTCTCTCTCTCTCTCTCTGTCCTCTCTCTCTCTCTCTTTGGCCTCTCTCTCTCTGTCCTCTCTCTGTCTCTCTCTCTCTGTCCTCTCTCTCTCCTCTCTCTCTCTTTGTCCTCTCTCTCTCTGTCCTCTCTCTAGCTCTCTCTCTCTGTGCTCTCTCTCTCTCTCTCTCTCTCTCTGTCCTCTCTCTATCTCTCTCTCTCTGTGCTCTCTCTCTCTCTCTGTCCTCTCTGTCTTTGTCTCTCTTCCGTATTTCCCTCTGTGAGCCTTTTCTTGCCCCCTGTCTGTCAGGCTCATTTGAGTATCCCTCCATCTTTCAATCCCTCAACATCTCTGGAATCCCACTGCATGTCTGTGTCTGATGGAACGTCTTAGCCCTCCTCGGGTAAATGGCCAGATAGTGGGCTCTCTCTCTTTCCCTCTCGTTCATTGCAGTGAACCCTTTCGTTTTCCCTCTTTTAGTCATCATCACCAGTTTTACACCTACAGTGCCTTCAGAAAGTATTCACATCCCTTGAGTTTTTCCACAATTTGTTTTATTATAGCCTGAATTTAAAATGGATTAAATATTTTTTGTCACTGGCCTACACACAATACCCCATAATGTCAAAGTGGAATTATGTTTTTTGAAATGTTTACAAATTAAGAAAAAATGAAAAGCTAAAATGTCTTGAGTCAATAAGTATTCAGCCCCTTTGTTATGGCAAGCTCAGGAGTAAACATTTGCTTAACAAGTCACATAATAAGTTGCATGGACTTACTCTGTGTGCAATTATAGTGTTTAACATGATTTTTGAATTACTACCTCATCTCTGAACCCCACATTTACAATTATCTGTCAGGTCCCTCAGTCGAGCAGTGAATTTCAAACACAGATTCAACCACAAAGACCAGAGAGGCTTTGCAATGCCTCGCAAAGAACAGCACCTATTGGTAGATGGGTTTAAAAAAGCAGACATTGAATATCCCTTTCAGAATGGTAAAGTTATTCATTACACTTTGAATGGTGTATCAATTTACCCAGTCACTACAAAGATACAGGCATCCATAAAACAGTTAAAGAGTTTAATGATTGTGATAGGAGAAAACTGAGGATGGATCAACAACATTGTAGTTAGTCCATGATACTAACCTAATTGACGGAGGGAAAAGAAGGAAGTACAGAATTTATTTTTCCAAAAACATGCATCTAGTTTGCAACAAGGCACTAAAATAATACTGTAACAAAATATTTCAAAGCAATTCACTTTCTGTCCTGAATACAAAGTGTTGTGTTTGGGGGAAATCCAATACAACATATTACTGAGTATCACTTTCCATATTTTAAAGCATAGTGGTGGCTGCATCACGTTATGGGTATGCTTGTAATCGTTAAGGACTGGGCAGTTTTTCAGGATCAAAAAGAAATGGAATGGAGCTAAGTACAGGCAAAATCCTAGAGGAAAACCTGGCTCAGTCTGCTTTCCACCAGACACTGGTAGATAAGCCTTCCCTGTGGCTCAGTTGGTAGAGCATGGTGTTTGCAACGCCAGGGTTGTGGGTTTGATTCCCATGGGGGGCCAGTACAAAAAAAAATGCATTGGATGAAATGAATGCATTCACTACTGTAAGTCGCTCTGGATAAGAGTGTCTGCTAAATGTAAAAAATGAATTTACCTTTCAGCAGGACAATAACCTAAAACACGAGGCCAGATCTACACTGGAGTTGCTTAACAAGAAGACAGTGAATGTTCCTGAATGGCCAAGTTAAAGTTTTGACTTAAATCTACTTGAAAATATATGGCACGGACTTAAATTGGTTGTCTAGCAATGATCAACAACCAATTTGATAGATCTTGAAGAATTTTTAAAAGAAAAATGGGCAAATGTTGCTACAATCCAAGTGTGGAAAGCCTTTAGAGAGTGTGCTTGTAAATGAGAGAATACTGGAGAGAATACTTGTAAATGAGATATTAATGCATTTCATTTTCAATACATTTGCAGAAGATTTTAAAAACATGTTTTCTCTTTGTCATGATGGGGTATTGTGTGTAAATAGGTGAGAAAAAATATATTTAATCAATTTTGAAATTAGGCTGTGACACCACAAAATGTGGAATAAGTCAAGGAGTATGAAAACTTTCTGAAGGCACAACACTATCCACGCCTGTGTCGCTGTTTGCATCCTGCTCATCGATATCTTGAAATGGATGTCAAAATGAATGAGAGGGTTCCTACAATGCTGCTGAAACATGTGTTTTTCATTCATGTATTTTCAGTCAGAAGCTGCTCAATATAGAGAGGGTTCATTGGGTCAATCGACTCCACTGTAACTGTCCTTTCTTAGGTGGATGGTAGCATTAGCAAAGAAAAAACAGAATTCTGTGACATTCAGGGAGAAAGGTGGGAATGTGTGGGAGGTGGGAAAGGTGGAATGTGTACTTTACTAATGCATTGGCCAACTTAGTAGGAAGAGAAAGATTTAGGCTGTGTGTTCTAATCCACAACCACTAGGAGTTGCTATAGATTATCTTGCTGCTATAATCACTGAACATTGGAGGAGTTTAGGGACTTTGGGTAAGGATGATGCTACTTTTTTCTTCCATTTTACCTTTATTTAACTTGGAAAGTCAGTTAAGAACAAATTATTATTTACAATGACAACCTAGGAACAGTAGGTTAACTGCCTTGTTCAGGGGCAGAAAAACAGAGTTTTACCTTGTCAGCTCAGGGATTTGATCTAGCAACCTTTCGGTTACTGGCCCAATGCTCTAACCACTAGGATAGTTAATGCTTTGAAGTTTTGTTTTCAACAATATTTTAGGATACATTGGTACCTAAAGCACCCTCTAATAACACAGACACACACAGAGACACACGCACATAAATATTGATTTTCATATATAAATATGATCAAATCCCGACATATGCATGCACATTTATAGTATAATACCAATATGTATGTAAACTTTCACGATAGCAGAAAATCGTCAAACAAACACACACGCGAGTAAGAAGCAGTTTGCCATCTTGATGCCAGTCAATTCAGGTATTGCACTGGAAGTTGATGTTAAATTCAACTGACCAGAAATTAAATGAAAATGACCACAAATCAGACACATATTACTGCACATGTACACTCATAGGAACATACAGTTGAAGTTGGAAGTTTACATACACCTTAGCCAAATACATTTAAACTCCGTTTTTCACAATTCCTGACATTTAATCTTAGTAAAAATTCCCTGTCTTAGGTCAGTTAGGATCACCACTTTATTTTAAGAATGTGAAATGTCAGAATAATAGTAGAGAGAATTATTTATTTCAGCTTTTATTTCTTTCATCACATTCCCAGTGGGTCAGAAGTTTACAAAAACTCAATTTGTATTTGGTAGCATTGCCTTTAACTTGGGTCAAACGTTTCGGGTAGCCTTCCACAAGCTTCCCACAATAAGTTTGGTGATTTTTGGCCTATTCCTCCTGACAGAGCTGGTGTAACTGAGTCAGGTTTGTAGGCCCCCTTGCTCACACACACTTTTTCAGTTCTGCCCACAAATGTTCTATGGGATTGAGGTCAGGGCTTTGTGATGGTCACTCCAATACCTTGACGTTGTTGTCCTTAAGCCATTTTGCCACAACTTTGGAAGTATGCAAGTTAAAAATAGATATTACATATACTTTATCTGTGCTTGATTGAGCTTGTCTGACATCATGGAACAATAGAATCATCACAAAACTAAAAAAACTAAAACCTGGCACTCTAGGCAAGCTAGAGCAAATGGTACAAATATTTGGAAGACCCATTTGCAACCAAGCTTTAACATCCTGACTGATGTCTTGAGATGTTGCTTCAATATATCCACATGACTTTCCTTCCTCATGAGGCCCTCTATTTTGTGAAGTGCACCAGTCCTTCCTGCAGCAAAGCACCCCCACAACATGATGCTGCCACCCCCGTGCTTCACGGTTGGGATGGTGTTCTTCGGCTTGCAAGCCTCCCCCTTTTTCCTCCAAACATAACGATGGTCATTGGGGCCAAACAGTTTTATTTTTGTTTCATCAGACCAGAGGACATTTCTCCAAAAAGTACGATCTTTGTCCCTATGTGCAGTTGCAAACCGTAGTCTGGCTTTTTTATGGCGGTTTTGGAGCAGTGGCTTCTTCCTTGCTGAGCGGCCTTTCAGGTTATGTAGGACTCGTTTTACTGTGGATATAGATACTTTTGTACCTGCTTCCTCCAGCATCTTCACAAGGTCCTTTGCTGTTGTTCTGGGATTGATTTGCACTTTTCGCACCAAAGTACATTAATCTCTAGGAGACAGAACGCGTCTCCTTCCTGAGCGGTATGACAGCTGCGTGGTTCCATGGTGTTTATACTTGCGTACTATTGTTTGTACAGATCAACGTGGTGCCTTCAGGCGTTTGGAAATTGCTCCCAAGGATGAACCAGACTTGTGAAGGTCTACAATTTTTTTCTGAGGTCTTGGCTGATTTCTTTTCATTTTCCCATGATGTCAAGCAAAGAGGCACTGAGTTTGAAGGTAGGCCTTGAAATACATCCGCAGGTACACCTCCAATGGACTCAAATGATGTCAATTAGCCTATCAGAAGCTTCTAAAGCCATGACATCATTTTCTGGAATTTTCCAAGCTGTTTAAAGGCACAGTCAACTTAGTGTATGTAAACTTCTGCCCCACTGGAATTGTGATAGTGAATTATAAGTGAAGTAATCTGTCTGTAAACAATTGTTGGAAAAATTACTTGTATCGTGCACAAAGTTAACAAGAAATGTGTGGAGTGGTTGAAAAACGAGTTTTAATGACTCCAACCTAAGTGTATGTAAACTTCCGACTTCAACTGTACATACAGTCGAAACTTGTGACAGGACATGGAATTGGATTGTGTCACATAAATTGTTAGCCTCCAGACATGTGTGGACATCATTGTACATGTGGGGTTTCTTATCATGTGGAGCTTCTTATCTTTTCATTTTTATCAAAGCTTCCTTCCCCAAGCTAAAACTCCTCACTACACCCTGGTATTCAAATGAAATTGATTATAATTATTGGCATAGAATATGCGTGTATAGAAAAGCTCCACATGGCTCTGCAAGGGTGGAGACAAATGGCTGCAGTCACAGTCACACAAATAACTTACAGATAGTGTATATTGGAATCCCCCACCCCACCAGCCTCCCTAGTGTAATTTGGTAGGCCTACATTCTGTGTTCATTTGTCAGTCTGCAATACAAATATTTTAGCCTGAAAGGTGAATCTGAGTGAGTACTCGTCACGTCTCAGCGTATCCAGCACTAAAATGTTACACACGCCACGCCCCCACGCCTCTGTTTGTCCAATTTAACGACCATGGTAGAGGCAGCTTGATAGAGGCATTCTGTACATGGGGCATATGCATCCTCACGCTGTCATTAAATGTGTTTCAGATGAAATTATATTAGCTAAAGCACTGATATCGAAATAGCTTCATGAACTCAAAACAAATGATCATCCCAGCCAGACGAGCACATCCCCAACCCCAACACCCCAAAGACGCGCGCATGATAAACCCATTCACCTGACAACGCGCACAGACGCGGTGCGTAGGCCTAATGTCTACACATTTATTCACATAAACAACAGAAACAATGTCATTATTATGAATTCCAACGACACTGTCGGTATGTTTACGCGATGACCAAGTCTGATAAGAGGTTTTCTGACAAAGCCATCCGTTAAAATATGATTAGAAAGATACAGTGCATGAGCTCCATCATCACAAGTCAGCTGATCGACTTTTTGTTTTTCTGTGAAATATTTACGAGCACTAGTCACGTCACGACTGAAGTTAAACGCACAGTACTAAAACCTGGGATACGTTATCTTTATAGTTCTTTCGCAAATAAAGCAGACATGCTGACTAGAGTTTCTGTGGGAAATGGCATAGCATACAAACACACGATGTATCATCTACTAGGCCTACTTGTGCTACAGCAGAAATTGCATACATGTCAATTATTGTGGAAAAACACCTTACACCGACCTCTAGCTCCTATTTACATTGACTTCACATGCAATATTACAGTAAGGTAGGCTATATGCAATAAGATATTTAAGGGATCTGATTTCATCTATGGTGTTTGGGGCAACATTTGCTGTTCCTATAACATGTTATGGGAAATGAAGGTAAAGGCATTACCTTATAGAAATGCTGATGTATGGCTTGGCGCAGGGGTAACTGCCGAGATCCAGTAGTAAAATCACACAACAACAAAACCACGCCGGGATGTTGATGATGACATTGCCGTCTTCGTGGAAGAACGGTAGAAAAAAACACTTTTCCAGATGTGTCAAGAAATACTGAAAGATATAATAAATAAATGGGGCGGATCTGAGAGGATTGTCGGCTCTTGTTTACATGAACAGCGTTTCCCTCTTTCCACCGATTAAACCGGCACTATACCCTAAGAAATCTGATTGAAATCCATGGTGCAGTTCATTGCGACGTTATAAAATGTTCGTCTCCAAAAAACAGAGGGATAAACCCCATTCACAAATAAAATAATGTAATGCTATTAAATTATGCGCCTTTTCGGAACCATCCGATGAAACATGGATGGCTTAGGCTAAAAATAACAACAGCACAAATAAACACAGACATTTCGGTTCAAGCAGTGCGCTACCATATATTTGCATTTATATTCATATGCATAGTTGTCCAGAAGAGGCCATTGGTTGATAAAAAAAAACGGATGCAACGAGGCAGGTTTATGAAGATTATATAATGCGCGTCTCGTTCAACCCGATGTGACGTCGTTTTTTTCGATGGTCGAGTCAACATATCTGCCCGCCTGACCGAGTAGCCTCCGAATTTTCTATACGTCGTTTTTTTTCTACATTTATATGTCTGCCCTTTTCTCCACCTCTATCAACTGACTCGGCTCCAGTAGGCTATTTACAATTTCGTCTGCGGACTCGTTGCAGACGTAAGCAGACTGACAGCGTGTGCATTCCTAAACGCACATCCCCTATAGCAGCCCGTCTTCACCTTAGAAACGGACAGACATAGGCTACAACATTACATTCACACATAAAATAACACACGGCTTGCGAAAAGCACATTGTGCACCGGTTGACATGACACACATTCACACCAAACTCATTGAACTTCAACAGACAGGGTCAAAAAAAAATCTTCAGAAATACATTAAACTATTTCAGGACTTGTATCAACTTTGTCGACTAGCCAGTTATGAACAGTTTATTACAGGTATTAACCCTGTCACTTCGTTAGGCTAGTCCTATTTCCCATCTTGAGGTCTGTATTTTCAATATTGTGAACTGCAAACTGAATTGGGATTGAGTTAAATTGGGATTTTGTCGGCGGTGGAAGTGTCCCAAAACTGTTTTACATTCCACTATGATCTTTTTTAAACAGATAGCCAGTCTATTCAATTAGCACTCTATAACAGTTGCCTATTTAGCCTAAAGTTCTCTAAGGCTTACTTTCATGTTGGTATTCCTTCAATCCCGCCTAGTTTCTCCTCTCCATCCCATCACTCTCCTCTTAATCTATAAATAGAAGCACCTTTGAAAATGGCTGCACCATCATCACTGTCTTATATGACAGGTTGGCATGTGAAGAAAGGAAATATGTAGCAGATTTATTCTCAGAAGCTGAACACTGTCAGGGTGTAACGGGATACCAAAGAGTCTGAGAGCAGTTTTGCAATTATGTTTTATTTATTTCCTACAAGTTCGCAATTCTAAAATTCAGGGGGACTGGAAAGGGGGGATGGAAACTATAGCAAAGTATGTAATCTGTCCGCAGGCTTTCCGCCTGCAATTAGAGGTGTTTGGAATGTTCACTCAGGATATGAGCTGCCTGGGTGCGGCGCTGTTCAGCGGCTGTGGTGCTGAATCTAGATGGTTTTCTCTTCACTTCGCTTTTCGCCTTCCCGGTATTGTCCATGGTGCTGAACTAAGGTGCTCATGGGCGCAGCGCTGTTCAGTGGCCGTGGTGCTGAATCAGCTGTCAGTCTTCTGTTTAGGCTAGCCTACTTCATGCTGGTCGCGGTACTGTCCACGGTGCTAAAATGTGTGTGGGCCTGAGCGCATTGCTGTTCAGTTGAACAGTGGTGCTAACGTTTCTATTTACTTTGAGCTGAACTCGTAACTGCCCATGTTGCTGAATGTTTGTGAGGCGATGAGGCATATCAATGGATTCCTGCAGGCTAGAGATATTTTCATTGTACTTGCGGCTTCTACAATGTCAGTTACAACGCAGGGAGGGGTCCAATGCTTGGGGTCTCAGTCATGCAGTCAACAGTCCATTACATGCTTTGTTACAGGTAGTTTAAAAATGTGTACATTACCTGGTTCCTCCTGAGAAGTGTTCGTATAAGTGTATTCATTGCCTGTATGTAGCCATAAGCTCTCCGTGATTATACAGTTAAAGTCGGAAGTTTACATACACTTAGGTTGGAGTCATTAAAACTCGTTTTTCAACCACTCCACAAATTTTTTGTTAAAGCTAAAGTTTTGGCAAGTCGGTTAGGACATCTACTTTGTGCATGACACAAGTAATTTTTCCAACAATTGTTTACAGATTATTTCACTTATAATTCACTGTATCACAATTGCATTGGGTCAGAGGTTTACATACACTAAGTTGACTGTGCCTTTAAACAGCTTGGAAAATTCCAGAAAATTATGTCATGGCTTTAGAAGCTTCCGATAGGCTAATTGACATCATTTGAGTCAATTGGAGGTGTACCTGTGGATGTATTTCAAGACCTACCTTCAAACTCAGTGCCTCTTTGCTTGGCATCATGGGAAAATCAAAAGAAATCAGCCAAGACCTCAGAAAAAATGTGTAGACCTCCACAAGTCTGGTTCATCCTAGGGAGCAATTTCCAAACGCCTGAAGGTACCACGTTCATCTGTACAAACAATAGTACGCAAGTATAAACATCATGGGGCCACGCAGCTGTCATACCGCTCAGGAAGGAGACGCATTCTGTCTCCTAGAGATGAACGTACTTTGGTGCGAATCAATCCCAGAACAACAGCAAAGGACCTTGTGAAGATGCTGGAGGAAACAGGTACAAAAGTATCTATATCCACAGTAAAACGAATCCTATATCGACATAACCTGAAAGGCCGCTCAGCAAGGAAGAAGCCACTGCTCCAAAACCGCCATAAAAAAAGACAGACTACGGTTTGCAACTGCACATGTAGACAAAAATCATACTTTTTGGAGAAATGTCCTCTGGTCTGATGAAACAAAAATAAAAGTGTTTGGCCATAATGACCATCGTTATGTTTGGAGGAAAAAGGGGGAGCTTGCAAGCCGAAGAACACCATCCCAACCGTGAAGCACGGGGTGGCAGCATCATGTTGTGGGGGTGCTTTGCTGCAGGAGGGAGTGGTGCACTTCATAAAATAGATGGCATCATAAGGAATGAAAATTATGTGGATTTATTGAAACAACATCTCAAGACATCAGTCAGGAAGTTAAAGCTTGGTCGCAAATGGGTCTTCCAAATGGACAATCACCCCAAGCATACTTCCAAAGTTGTGGCAAAATGGCTTAAGGACAACAAAGTCAAAGTATTGGAGTGGCCATCACAAAGCCCTGACCTCAATCCCACAGAAAATTTGTGGGCAGAACTGAAAAAGCATGTGCGAGCAAGGAGGCCTACAAACCTGATTCAGTTACACCAGCTCTGTCAGGAGGAATGGGCCAAAATTCACACATCTTATTGTGGGAAGCTTGTGGAAGGCTACCTGAAACATTTGACCCAAGTTAAACAATTTAAAGGCAATGCTACAAATACTAATTGAGTGTATATAAACTTCTGACCCACTGGGAATGTGATGAAAGAAATAAAAGCTGAAATAAATCATTCTCTCTACTATTATTCTGACATTTCACATTCTTAAAATAAAGTGGGGATCCTAACTGAACTAAGACAGGGAATTTTTACTAGGATTAAATGTCAGGAATTGCAAAAAAACTGAGTTTAAATGTATTTGGTTAAGGTGTATGTAAACTTCCGAATTCAACTGTATGCAAATATCGCTACAGTAGAAAGAATCATATCCATTAGGCTACTGTGTAGGCCTAAGCTCCAAACCAGGGAGATGGAAGAAATGAGAGAAAATAAAGGGAAAGGGGGATACCTAGTCAGTTGTACAACTGAATTCCTTCAACTGAAATGTGTCTTAGGCATTTAACCCAACCCCTCTGAATCAGAGAGATGCGGGGTGCTGCCTTAATCGAAAATAGCTGAGGGCATATGTGTAATACCCTTTCTAGATAAATAACTGACATTTTTTATGTAGTCTCTATTCGACTCATACTCTTAACTTAATTTTACCATTAGTTAAAGGCCTACTTTTGTGCTTTATACCCTTTCAAATCAAATAAAATCAAATGATATTCATCACATGGGCTGAATACAACAGCACCTTACCATGAAATGCTTACTTACAAGCGTTAACCAACAATGCAGTTCAAGAAATAGAGTCAAGAAAATATTTACTAAATAAAGTAAAAAAAAAAAATTACAAATACAAATAAGTAACACAACAAAATTACATAACAATAACGAGGCTATATACAGGGGGTACCAATATTAAGTCAATGTGCGTGGTACAGGTTAGTCGAGGTAATTTGTCAAGTGACTATTCATAGATAATAAACAGCATGTAGCAGCACTGTAAAAAAAAGGGGGGGGGGGGGGGGGGGGTGGGGGACAATGTAAATAGTCCCTGTGGCCATTTGATTAATTTTTCAACAGTCTTATGGCTTGGGGGTAGAAGCTGTTAAGGAGCCTTTTGGTCCTAGACTTGGTGCTCTGGTACCACTTGCCATGCAGTAGCAGAGACAACAGTCTATGAATTGGGTGACTTGAGTCTTTGACAATTTTTGGGGCCTTCCTCTGACACCACCTAGTACATAAACTCATCAAAAAAAAAAGAAACGTCCTCTCACTGTCAACTACGTTTATTTTCAGCAAACTTAACATGTGTAAATATTTGTATGAACATAACAAGATTCAACAACTGAGACATGTGACTAACAGAAATGAAATAATGTGTCCCTGAACAAAGGGGGGGGGGGTCAAAATCAAAAGTAACAGTCAGTATCTGGTGTGGCCACCAGCTGCATTAAGTACTGCAGTGCATCTCCTCCTCATGAACTGCACCAGATTTGCCAGTTCTTGCTGTGAGATGTTACCCCACTCTTCCACCAGGCACCTGCAAGTTCCAGGACATTTCTGGGGGGAATGGCCCTAGCCCTCACCCTCCGATCCAACAGGTCCCAGACGTGCTCAATGGGATTGAGATCCGGGCTCTTTGCTGGCCATGGCAGAACACTGACATTCCTGTCTTGCAGGAAATCACACACAGAACAAGCAGTATGGCTGGTGGCATTGTCATGCTGGAGGGTCATCTCAGGATGAGCCTGCAGGAAGGGTACCACATGAGGGAGGAGGATGTCTTCCCTGTAACACACAGCGTTGAGATTGCCTGCAATGACAACAAGCTCAGTCTGATGATGCTGTGACACACCGCCCCAGACCATGATGGACCCTCCACCTCCAAATCGATCCCGCTCCAGAGTACAGGTCTCAGTGTAACGCTCATTCCTTTGACGATAAACACAAATCCGACCATCATCCCTGGTGAGACAAAACCACGACTCGTCAGTGAAGAGCACTTTTTGCCAGTCCTGTCTGGCCCAGCGACGGTGGGTTTGTGCCCATAGGCAACGTTGTTACCGGTGATGTCTGGTGAGGACCTGCCTTACAACAGGCCTACAAGCCCTCAGTCCAGTCTCTCTCAGCCTATTGGTGACAGTCTGAGCAGTGATGGAGGGATTATGCTTTCCTGATGTAACTTGGGCAGTTGTTGTTGCCATCCTGTACCTGTCCCGCAGGTGTGATGTTCGGATGTACTGATCCTGTGCAGGTGGTGTTACACGTGGTCTGGCACTGAGAGGACAATCAGCTTTCCATCCTGTCTCCCTGTAGCGCTGTTTTAGGCGTCTCACGGTACAGACATTGCAATTTATTGCCCTGGCCACATCTGCAGTTCTCATGCCTCCTTGCAGCATGCCTAAGGCACGTTCACACAGATGAGCAGGGACCCTGGGCATCTTTCTTTTGGTGTTTTTCAGAGTCAATAGAAAGGCCTCTTTCGTGTCCTAAGTTTTCATAACTGTGACCTTAGTTGCCTACCGTCTATAAGCTGTTAGTGTCTTAATGACCGTTCAACAGGTGCATGTTCATTAATTGTTTATGGTTCATTAAACAAGCATGGGAAAAAGGGTTTAAACCCTTTACAATGAAGATCTGTGAAGTTATTTAGATTTTTACGAATTATCTTTGAAAGACAGGGTCCTGAAAAAGGGACATTTCTTTTTTTCCTGAGTTTAGGTCCTAGATGTCAGGATGCTTGGCCCCTGTGATGTACTGGGCCATATGCATTACCCTTTGTAGCGCCTTTACTGTCAAATTCCAAGCAGTTGCCATACCAGGTGGTAATGCAACCGGTCAGGATGCTCTCGATGGTGCAGCTGTAGAACCTTTTGAGGATCTTGGGACTCATGCCAAATCTTTTCAGTCTCCTGAGGGGGAAAAGGTGTTGTCATGCCTTCTTCACAACTGCCTTGGAGTGTTTGGACCATGACAGTTTGTGGCCTTTGAAGGGAAACAGGTGACGCTAGGCATGTTGAGCACCAGTAGATCTACACTTTTAGAAAAAAGTGTTCCAAAAGGGTTCTTCGTCTGTCCCAATAGGATAAATATTTTTGCTTAGAGGTACAACCCTTTTTGGTTCTAGGTAGAAACCTTTTGGATTCCATGTAGAACACTCTGTGGAAAGGGTTCTTCTTGGAACCCTAAATGGTTATACCTTGAATCAAAAGGGTTCTATCTAGAACCAAAACAGGTTCTTCAAAGGGTCCTCTGATGGGGAAAGTCCCATTTTAGGTTCTAGATAACATATTTTTTTCTGAGAGTGTAGCCTACTTAAGAAATGTGCCAGAGATATAATGAATAATGAACTTAATAAGACTCATATCCAAGATAATGTAGCTTATGGTGAGTCCCTTTAAATATTTATTAATATTTGGAGACAAGTCCACACCTTGCTTTTCATATTTCACAGCCCCTGAATAGCCAGATGTGGTAATCAACACACACTTTCGGAAGGGCCCTTCCATCTCTACAGTATGTAGACCTACAGGCCTCCTCCCACGGTCTCGGAAGTCAAAAGACAATGGGCTTGTTTGACATTGCAGCCAACAGTGCAGGCAACTACAGACTGACTGATCTACAAAGAACATTGCATCATAAATAACTACTCATTACTTTTTGTAGATCAGTCAGTCACAATTTACCCATGATACATTACAGTTTTGATCCTCTTCGAACACAGCCATAGTCAGAAGACATATAAGGAGCGTATCAGATACACAAATTCTGGGCAGGCGTGCGTAGAACATCGGATCTTTTCAACACAGGAGGTTGGAGGCACTTTAGTTAGGGAGGATGGGCTCATGGTAATGGCTGGAGCGGAATCAGTGGAATGGTATCAAATACATCATGCCATTCCATTCGCGCCGTTCCAACCATTGTTATGAGCCGTCCTCTCAGCAGCCCCCACTGCTTTCAATGCCTGGATAAGCTTTTATATCTCATGAACCACATGAATATCATATAATTATCTTCTAATATGAGCAGGCTTGCACAGAATGTGTATCTAGAATGCATGCATTCATGTAAGATGTAAATGTGCGTCCAAGCTGGTACATTGCGATTGACATGATTTCCCGAAACTTTCCAAGCACTCCATGCATTGTCTGCCTGTTATGAGCTGACACCAATGGCTGTCATCAGAGATGGAAGAGGAAGTGCCACTCGCTGTTTTTTTGTTTTGTTTTCTGGTTCAATGAAAGTCAATGAAACAAGAAGACCAGGCTGACCTGCTATTGCATTGGTGTCTATGGGAGACACCCAGTTAAGTAGACTGGAACTTATCATTTTTTCCAATGGTAAATGGCCTGAGTGAACTATCTTTAGTTACCCACCAACTTTGCTGTCATTTGACAGTCTAGACCAGGGGTGTCAAACTCATTCCACGGTGGACCTATTGTCTGCAGGTTTTTGGTTTTTCCTTTCAATTAAGCCCTAGACAACCAGGTGTGGGGAATTCCTTACTAATTAGTGACCTTAATTTATTAATCATGTACAAGGGGAGAGTGAAAACCCACACTCGGCCCTCCGTGGAATGAGTCTGACACCTGTGGTCTAGACTCTAGAGTTTAGACCGAGTAGTATAGACACAGATAGAACAATGAGCCAGATGTTTCACCAGATGTATACATCTGAGCCAAATATGGTGATGAGAGAAAGCCCAGTGGCCGGCAGTGGGAGAAGATTGAGTGAGATGGATTTCGGCCAATATTCTGCTAATTTTCTCATTGATGAAACCTTTGATCTCAATATAGTTTTCTGTTCCTAAAACTAGAATCTGTTACGAACAGAGTGGACTAAGTTTTGTAGATTTTACCGTTTGCCAAAGTTTCTGAAAATTAGAAGGAGTGCAAGGGCGAATTGAGTTATTGCAAACGTGCACTTCCCGAAGTAGGCATTCCCTAATGGAAATATACAAATAAATGCTCAAACACACCAATAGGATCTTGCTAGCTCATGCATGGCTCTGCCCACCTCCTTGCTTGTTCTGCCCACTATGATTATTTTGCTCTCATTGAAAATGACAGGCTCTGGTTTTGGGGCTGTCGTTGACTGAGGTTGGTGGATGAAGGAGTTGTGACCCTTCTTATGCGCTCAAAATGTTGGCACCCGGAGAATACACGTTTCAGAGGTGAGCAGGATGATCAAGAGATGGAGTTATGTCGGGATGCCACCAGGCCGCTAGCAAAGCCGGGAGAAGAGGAATATTGGGACAGGAACACGGAAAGGTGGATTTCGGAGGAGGAATGAAGGAGGGAAAAGAGAAAGAAGAGGTCAAAGGGAATGAGGAAAGCTGAGGTTAAATCTGAATTTGATGAAGATAGCGATTAAAAGGGAGATGGTCTGTCGAAGAAGACTGGGGTCAAGTACAAACAGAGTGAGATGTCTGCCAGACTGAGTTCTGGAGGTGAAATGGAAGTGAATGAGGGAGATTTAAGTGAGATGAAAGGCGCGGTGAGTCTTGCATCGATGGACATGGTTATAATAAAGTTGAGTTTGGCCCAGTGGGAGTGAGATTCAGGCCTTTTGGCTGATCCATATGTGGTATCAGGTTGGGTGGAAAAGATGTTGAGTACTGTTAAATCAGTGAAGGTAACCCAAAGTGGACTTGTAATGTTTGTCTGTGTTTCTTCTGCCAAAAGGGAACGGGCACTCAGTGCCACGCAACTCGGGTCAAGTACCGTTTCTTAATTTGCTCTTAGGAACAGGGCACCATTGAAATAATTTATTTCTGGGGTACCGTTTAGTGTGGAGGTGGAGCAATTGAAGTTGAACATCCCTGGTGTTTGTGACGCCCGTCGTTTGGTGCGACGCAGACCCAGTGGGGAGTGTGGTGAAGCAGAGTTGTCACAGTCTGTCCTTTTGCGTTTTGAATCAAAGTCATGTTATGATATATCAGTAATCCTGTTAGAGCTTTTGTGCCGAATCCACTGTGGTGTTTTAGGTGCAATGCTTATGGTCATGTCGCAGCAGTGTGTAGTAGGGAGATTCCAAGATGTGGGAAGTGTGCAGGAGCACATGGTACAGAGGATTATGTTGTTTTGGTGGAAAGAGTTGTCTGTGTCAACTGTAGGGCTGCCTATGTTGCTGGGGATCAGAAGAGTTGCTGGGAACCTGCGAGAGAGGCAGGTTGAGGTGGCCAGAGTCAGAGTAGTGCAGAAGGTGTCTAATGCTGAGGCAGTGAAGAAAGTAGAGGAGGATGGGTCAAGAGTGAGGAATCCTGAGAGGATCCCTGTGAGTAGTAGATCTGTGCCAGCACCGAGGGATAGGCAAACGAGTGATATATTTATTTATTTATTATTTTATTTCACCTTTATTTAACCAGGTAGGCCAGTTGAGACAAGTTCTCATTTACAACTGCGACCTGGCCAAGATAGAGCAAAGCAGTGCGACACAAACAACACAGAGTTACACATGGGATAAACAAACGTACAGTCAATAACACAATAGAAAAGTCTATATACAGTGTGTGCAAATGTAGTAAGATTAAGGAGGTAAGGCAATAAATAGGCCATAGTGGCGAAATAATTACATATTAGCAATTAAACACTGGAGTGGTAGATGTGCAGAAGATGAATGTGCAAGTAGAGATACTGGGGTGCAGAGGAGAAGAAAAAAAATAACAACACGGGGATGAGGTAGTTCGTGGGCTGTTTACAAATGGGCTATGTACAGGTGCAATGATCGGTAAGCTGCTCTGACAGCTGATGCTTAAAGTTAGTGAGGGAGATATAAGTCTCCAGCTTCAGTAATTTTTGTAATTCGTTCCAGTCATTGGCAGCAGAGAACTGGAAGCAAAGGCAGCCAAAGGAGGAGTTGGCTTTGGGGGTGACCAGTGAAATATACCTGCTGGAGTGCGTGCTACGGGTGGGTGCTGCTATGGTGACCAGTGAGCTGAGATAAGGCGGGGCTTTACCGAGCAAAGACTTATGGATGACCTGGAGCCAGTGGGTTTGGCAACGAATATGAAGCGAGGGCCAGCCAATGAGAGCATACAGGTTGCAGTGGTAGGTAGTATATGGGGCTTTGGTGACAAAATGGATGGCACTGTGATAGACGACATCCAATTTGCTGAGTAGAGTGTTGGAGGCTATTTTGTAAATTACATCGCCGAAGTCAAGGATCGGTAGTATAGTCAGTTTTACGAGGGTATGTTTGGCAGCATGAGTGAAGGATGCTTGTTGCAAAATAGGAAGCCAATTCTAGATTTAATTTTGGATTGGAGATGCTTAATGTGAGTCTGGAAGGAGAGTTTACAGTCTAGCCAGACACCTAGGTATTTGTAGTTGTCCACATATTCTAAGTCAGAACCATCCAGAGTAGTGATGCTGGACGGGCGGGTGGGTGCATGCATTTAGTTTTGCTTGCATTTAAGAGCAGTTGGAGGCCACGGAAGGAGTGTTGTATGGCATTGAAGCTCGTCTGGAGGTTTGTTAACACAGTGTCCAAAGATGGGCCAGAAGTATACAGAATGGTCTCGTCTGCGTAGAGGTGGATCAGAGAATCACCAGCAACAAGAGCGGCATCATTGATGTATACAGAGAAAAGAGTCGGCCCCCGAATTGAACCCTGTGGCAGTCCCATAGAGACTGCCAGAGGTCCAGACAACATATCCTCCAATTTGACACACTAAACTCTATCTGAGAAGTAGTTGGTGAACCAGGCGAGGCAGTCATTTGAAAAACCAAGGCTTTTGTGTCTGCCAATAAGAATGCGGTGATTGAGTCGAAAGCCTTGGCCAGGTCGATGAATACAGCTGCACACTATTGTCTTTTATCGATGGCGGTTATGATATCGTTTAGGACCTTGAGCGTGGCTGAGGTGCACCGATGACTATCTCTGAAACCAGATTGCATAGCGGAGAAGGTACAGTGGGATTCGAAATGGTCGTGATCTGTTTGTTAACTTGGCTTTCGAAGACTTTAGAAAGGCAGGGTAGGATAGATATAGGTCTGTAGCAGTTTGGCTCTAGAATGTCACCCCCTTTGAAGAGGGGGATGACTGCGGCAGCTTTCCAATCTTTAGAGATCTCAGACGATATGAAAGAGAGGTTGAACAGGCTAGTAACAGGGGTTGCAACAATTTCGGCAGATCATTTTAGTAAGAGAGGGTCCAGATTGTCTAGCCCAGCTGATTTGTAGGGGACCATATTTTGAAGCTCTTTCAGAACATCAGCTATCTGGATTTGGGTGAAGGAGAAATGGGGAGGCTTGGGCAAGTTGCTGTGGGGGGATGCAAAGCTGTTGACCGGGGTAGGGGTAGCCAGGTGGAAAGCATGACCAGCCGTAAAAAAAAATGCTTATTGAAATTCTTGATTATTGTAGATTTATTGGTGGTGACAGTGTTTCCTAGCCTCAGTGCAGTGGGCAGCTGGGAGGAGGTACTCTTATTCTCCATGGACTTTACAGTGTCCCAGAACTTTTTGGAATTAGTGCTACAGGATGCAAATTTCTGTTTGAAAAAGCTAGCCTTAGCTTTCCTAACTGCCTGTGTATATTGGTTCCTAACTTCCCTGAAAGTGGCATATCGCGGGGGCTATTCGATGCTAATGCGGTACGCCACAGGATGTTTTTGTGCTGGTCAAGGGCAGTCAGGTCTGGAGTGAACCAAGGGCTATATCTGTTCCTGGTTCTACATTTTTTGAATGGGGCATGGTTATTTAAGATGGTGAGGAAAGCATTTTTAAAGAATAACCAGGCATCCTCTTCTTACGGAATGAGGTCAATATCCTTCCAGGATACCCGGGGCAGGTCGATTATAAAGGCCTGCTCGCTGAAGTGTTTCAGGGAGCGTTTGACAGTGATGAGTGGTGGTCGTTTGACCGCGGACCCATTACGGATGCAGGCAACGAGGCAGTGATCGCTGAGATCCTGGTTGAAGACAGCAGATGTGTATTTAAAGGGCAGATTGGTCAGGATGATATCTATGAGGGTGCCCGTGTTTACAGATTTAGGGTTGTATCTAGTGGGTTCCATGATAATTTGTGTGAGATTGAGGGCATCTAGCTTAGATTGTAGGACGGTCGGGGTGTTAAGCATATCCCGGTTTAGGTCACCTAAAAGTACAAACTCTGAAGATAAATGGGGGCAATTAATTCAAATATGGTGTCCAGGGCACAACTGGGGGCTGAGGGGGGTCTATGACAAGTGGCAACAGTGAGAGACTTATTTCTGGAAAGTGGATTTTTAAAAGTAGAAGCTCGAACTGTTTGGGTACAGACCTGGATAGCATGACAGAACTCTGCAGGCTAACTATGCAGTTGATTGCAACTCCACCCCCTTTGGCAGTTCTATCTTGACGGAAAATGTTGTAGTTGGGGATGGAAATTTCTGAATTTTTGGTGGCCTTCCTAAACCAGGATTCAGACACGGCTAGGACATCAGGGTTGGCAGAGTGTGCTAAAGCAGTGAGTAAAACAAACTTAGGGAGGAGGCTTCTGATGTTAACATGCATGAACCAAGGCTTTTGCAGTTACAGAAGTCAACAAAGGATAGCACCTGGGGAATAGGAGTGGAACTAGGGGCTACAGGCCCTGGGTTAACCTCTACATCACCAGTGGAACAGAGGAGGAGTCGGGAAGGGTACGGCTAAAGGCTATAAGAACTGGTCGTCTAGTGCGTTGGGGACAAATAAAATAAAAGGAGCAGATATATGCTTCAGTAAGGTTGGCTTCTTATCAATCATAGCAATGGTTATCAACCGTACCGCTGAAATGGAACTTAAAATCACAGAAAATAGATGTTGTGGTGGCAGCTGCAGAGACGCACTTGAGTGTAAGAGATACAGGGTGTGTTGAGTGGTGGTGTTCTGTCCTCCCAGGCCGTTGGCATGGTGCAGGAGCAGATAGGGTCAAAGTAGTGGAAAGGGGTAGCGTTAGGGTTAGTTGGGTGTTTTTTTATTTTCCTTTTTTGCCATTTTGTATCACAAAGTATAATGGAATTATACTATATTCCAATTGGGGGCGGTAATGCAACATATGGAACGCCAAACGCCGTTAAACCACACAGAAGAAGAAGAAGAAGAAGAAGATGAAGAAGAAGCCAGGCTGCGGTCTATCGTTTGACCAAATCTTTTTTATAGCTAAACCAAGATAGACCACAGCCCGTCGTTTCTATTGGGAACAAATGAATCATAGTGGGCAGAACAAGCAAGGAGGTGGGCAGAGCCAAACACGAGCTAGCGAGGTCCTATTGGCGCGTTCTAACAGATATTTGCACATTTCCGTTAGGGAACGCCTGCTCCGTGAAGTGCGCGGGTGCAATAACCCAATTCGCCTTTGCACTCCTTCTAAACAACGCAATTTTTTAAATCTTTGACAAAAGGTAAAGTCTAAAAAACTTTGTTCGCTCTGTTCGTAGCAGAATATAGTGTTTGGAAAGATTCTGCAGAATGTTGGACACAATCAATTTAACGTCATCACTACCATATTTGATAATGAGTAGAAACGCCAAGCGGATGCTTCATATTTATACATCCAGTGGAATATCGTCTCATTGTTCTAGACAAGCGGGTTGACTGTTGATCCGGAAACTCACCGAGGACGTACTCTTCCGCTCCGAGATTTGTTCTAGTACATTGATGATCTTGAGTTACTATTAAAGATAATAGTATTGTTAATATAGTAACTTGTTCTACTGTCAATGGTTCAACATATTAGACACACTAACAATAGCTCGTTAGTGTGTCAAAGTGTTGGGGGAGTGGAAGTGATCGTTATTTGCCATATATGCAACTTGAACTGTGATCGAAGTAGGCTCGTCCATGCAGGGTATAACGTTAGGTCTGCTAGGCTACTCCCGACAGTCGATCGAAGTATTCTTCGTCCATGCAGGGTATAACGTTAGGTCTGCTAGGCTACTCCCGACAGTCGATCGAAGTATTCTTCGTCCATGCAGGGTATAACGTTAGGTCTGCTAGGCTTCTCCGGACAGTTGCTCTGTGAACAATTTAGGGGAAATGACAGAAAAGGTAACAAAAATCAAATCCTTTTCCGATTAAATGTAATTTAACCAGTTTGCCTAAATGCATTCTAGTTTGTCTAGATTGTCAAGTAAACTTTTTGGTGGATTATCGATTTTACATTTAAAACATTGCCCTGATCTTTTGATTGATATTCCATAGGCTAGACATAATGATATATTGATGCACAGACATTAGTGCTATCGCCAATGCTAAGGTCACAAGTAAAATTTAATTTAGATTAGTGATGTAGACAATACCACTGCATTTGATTTGTCATCTCAAGTCTCCAACAAGTGTAGTAGCCTAGCCTAAAGGCCTACACGTCCCAAAAACAACCTAATTTGAAACACAAATTGCTGACAGAGATGGGAATGCCTGATCATATTGAACTATATCTCTTTTTGCTCTTTAGGTTGAAGGGATGAAGCAGAAAAAGACTAAATTGAAGGATTTCCTAGAGAATATCAGTGTACTGCAATGGATACTGACCTTCCTCTTATTAGGTGAGACCCCATATTTGCATGTATCTGTGCTTGTCTGAGAGAGAAACATGCTTTTTAATAAAATGTATTTAACCTTTTATTTAACTAGGCAAGTCAGTTAAGAACACATTCTTATTTACAATGACTGCCTACACCGGCCAAACCCTAACAATTGTGCACCGCCCTATGGACTCCCAATCACGAATCACGGCCGGATGTGATACAGCCTGGAATCAACCCGGGTCTGTAGTGACGCCTCTAGCACTGAGATGCAGTGCCTTAGGCCACTGCGCCACTCGGGAGCCCTTATGCTGACTGGCATTGAGCAAAATGTATGTGTCATATTTTGCATCCCTCCCTGTGGACCCGCTCACCATTCCCTATTCCTCAGGTCTGGCTTGTATTGGGTTGATGGTGTACCTTATGTTTACCTCTCTGTGGCCACTGCCTACTCTCTACTTCATATGGCAGTTGAAGGACTGGCACACACCTGAAAGAGGTACTGGCATACTGAATGTTGCCCTGAATTCTTCAATGTTGTGCATTTTTCAAGTGATACTAATCTCTTTTAAGGTCTCTTTTAACTCTCAAGTAAACAAAAAATTGAATTCCTGAATGTGTGCAACTTAATTTGTTTGTGTGAAAGTTCTGCTCTGTCACCACCAGGGGGCAGGAGAACTGCATTTGTGAGAAACTGGAAAATGTGGAAACACGTAAGGGACTACTTCCCAATGAAGGTATGTTGATGATGACAAGCTTTGTAAATTGACCGGAATTATTTTTTTATTTTTTGTCTTAATCATTTTAAACTCCCTGCTTCTTTCCCCCAATCTGTATCTCTCTCCCTGCCTTTGTTCAGTTGGTGAAGACAGCGGAGTTGAACCCAAACAAGAACTACATCTTAGGGTGTCATCCTCATGGTGTCATGAGTATGGGAGCCTTTACCTCTTTCAGCACTGAGGCCTGTGGCTTTATGGACCTCTTCCCTGGGGTGCGCTCCTGCCTCTGCATACTAGGTGGCATCTTCAAGGTCCCCCTCTACAGGGAATATGCCATGGCCACAGGTATATATGGCTTCCAGGGAAGTTTACTACTACAGCTCTCTGGAAACTGTAGTAGTGGATATTGTAAGGAGATGTAAATGTTTTCTGTGAGGAAAAGGGATGTTGTGTTGTTGCCAATCAATCACCATGAATTCCCCCCTTAATGTAACACAATATCCTTCTACTCGCCTCTGTTCAATAAATTACTCTGTCTGTCTCTCTGTCTCTCTGTCTGTCTGTCTGTTATTCCTCTCATCAGGTTGTTATCCAGTCAGCAAGCCCAGTCTAGAGCACCTTCTGTCTAAAAGTGGGAAAGGCAATGCGGTAGTGATTGTGATAGGGGGCGCTGCTGAGTCTCTGCTGAGTCTGCCTGGGGTCAATACTGTGTATATGAAGCAGAGGAAAGGCTTCGTCCGGGTGGCCCTGGAGTTTGGGTGAGTTATCTATCTTGTAGTTATAAAAAAATACAACCATACATCACATAGCTACATCATTGATCCCTGGATCCACTGAACTGACTGGCTAACTGCTTTTGGCTGTGTTTAAGAATGACTTTGTTGTACATTTATTAGATAACAACCCAGTGGGTCAGTTCTCATCTCTCTCATTGTTCCTCAGGGCTGACCTCGTGCCCGTCTACTCGTATGGGGAGAACAATATCTTCCGCCAGGTGATCTTCACAGAGGACAGTGTGGGCTGGAGGTTGCAGCAACTCTTTAAGAAGCTCATGGGCTTTGCCCCCTGTCTGTTCGTGGGTGAATGCTGGTTCTGGATGCCTTACCACTGCCCTGTCACCACTGTCGGTCAGTCACTATGTCAACGAAATGCCTTGCTTAATTTACTGATTAACTTGTCATTTTGAAAATGCACAGCGTTGTCTTATGATCTACAATCTCTTCCAGAGTCGCCATTTGTTACTGAGGTATAGCTTTTTTCTGTTACACAGTAGTTTGCAAAAGTAGTGGCTTCAGAAGTGTTTTAGTAACTTTTAGTGAGTTTTAAAGTCACTTTAGTAATTCACTAGATTAGAAAACCACTTTGAGTGACTCTGATTATAGAACGCAGCTTGTGTAGCTTTGAACAAATGCTCTCTCTCTTTGTGATACGGTATGCACAGCAACATAGTGTTAAGTATCTCACTCTGCTCCACCCATTTTTGTGTATTCCTCTCCAGTGGGTAGTCCTATCCCAGTGCCAAAGCGGCCTTCCCCCACTCAGGAGGAAGTGGATCACTACCATAGCCTCTACATGGAGGCCCTGGCCAAGCTCTTCCATGGACACAAGGCCAGCTGTGGACTCTCAGACAGCCACGAGCTGCGTATCATATAGGCCAATCATTTAGACTGCTCCCACAAGGACTATGTGAATGACGTGATTTGTCATGGTGTCTTTCTGTCAGATACTGTAGCCAACCGATCTCCACAGTGAGACTACTTGAATGAACATATTCCAACTCAGGATCCAGCGATGTTCCAATCATTGATCCCTGGATCCACTAAGCTGCCTGGCTAATAACTTTTGACTGTATTTACTGTAAGGGAACAGTGCATGTGCTTTAATGTACCAATAATTTAACCAATTTGGTAAGGGTTTTTTCAGTTGTTCAGGTACACAAAAAAAATTCTTGAGGCAAGCCGAAGTCGGTAGCCCCTTTGTCGGTAGTCAACCGTAGAATTCTTCAGTCAAATCTTTGTTGTCATTCAGCAAGAGGCGACTCATTTTCATGCACATTTTTTAATTGCGAAATACTGCACCAAACATCTTAAATGTAAGATCTCCTCGGCAAAAACGTCAAAATTAATGACAAATTTCTTGAGTCATCTTATATTAATTCTGACTATTTTGAGAAAGTGTATACTGGCTACGACTTTGGCTAGCCAACCAGCCGAACTGAAGCATACTGACGCCTTCCACTTGTCCAACATCCCACATCTCAATGTTATTACCCCCAAAAGCTGTTAAGTACAACACACACCACAACTCAACAACTTTTGGGGATAATAATATTGATTGATACTGGCAAGATGCGCAGTGCAACAGGTAGATAATTATATTTTTAGTAGTTGTAATGTGTGTATTATATATCCATCCTATCCATCACAGACCATCAGAGGAGGAGGTGGTGGTACAGGTACAGGTACAGGTTGCCATGGAGATGTATGGACGAGTGGAATGCCCTGCAGGAGTTGAGTCACCCAAGGCTGAGTTTAACCTCCATAAGCCTGACAGCATGGTGCCCTCTAAAGGCGTCATTATGCTTCAGTTTGGGTGGCAGCTAGCCGAACTGAACGAGTGTGCTCGCATACTCCATTGTTTGAAAAATGAGAAAAAGTGGCAATAGTACTGTTTGTCCATTTTGAGACGCCGTAGCCAGTATACACTTTATCATAGTCCGAATTCATCTAAGATAACTGAAGAATTCTTCCATTAATGTTGACGTTTTTGCCAGAGGGATCTTAGTCACACAATTTTACATCTGAAAAAGAATGCACCAAACATCTTAGTTAATGAAAAAATGTGCATGAAAATGAGTCGTCTCTCATTAAATGCCAACATAGACATTAAAGAATCCCTACTGTTGACCAATCACCGACGAAGGGGCGTAGACTTCTGCTCCGAACTTCGGCTCGCCTCCAGAAAAACATTTGTGTTCCCGAACAGCCGAAAAAAAACCTCACCGAAGTCCATAACGAACAAAAACGTCACAAAATGTTGTCGTAATTAATGCACGAACTCCACTGAACAGTTTCGGCAGGGAAGCATGCTGACGCCTTTAAGATACTCTCCATTGCATAACAGAGATTGATTGTGTGATTTAGGATTTATAAGGAAATACTGTGCATACACTTCTACATGAATGTGGATGCTACCATGATTACAGGTAGTCCTGAATGAATCGTGAATAATGATGAGGGAGAAAGTTAGAGACATAAATATCAGACACCTGTGAGAGAGGGAGTCATTGTTAAATTATGAGTGGAGAAACTCACAAGTTCTACCCATCACAACACTAACAACATTCAACCAAAAGAGAAGAGACCAGGTACACCCTCTGCAGTGCCAGTGGTGAACCTGGTTTCATGTTGCGTTCCCAGGCAGCGGACACAGTAGCGCGCCCCACATGAATTGCAGGTGCAGGGAGACCGGAAGCCACACATGGCACAAAAGTGATGCTGGGGCAGTTTGGAGGGCTCTGCACAGGCAGTCGGGTCCCTCATTCCGACTCAGTTCCTATAGCGAGCAGCTGGAGATGAAAGGAAACAGAAGGATTGTGAAGAGAATGAGCAGATGATTAAAGAGAGGGGAGGAAAGCAGAGCCGCAGGGCCAGACTTTTGGACCTCACCTCTTCCTCCAGTAGAGCCAGGACATTTTTCTGAAATCTCAATTTGAAATGCTCTCCTCGTGTCTTCCTATTCTTGCCTGAGGACATAAGTGGAGTGAGCCAGGAATGGACAGATCAGTCATTGCAAAACTTGTGTATTAGGTATCTGATTATGTTTGCTTTAGACTCATGACTGTCCTCGAACTGGGGGAGCCTCTTGGTCAGCTGGTTTAGGCTGGAATGAGGATCATCAATTGTCCTTTTCCAAGTGTCTTTAGCTGTCTGGTTAAAAGCCAATTTATGCTTGATCCGAAAATGTGGTCGGAGGCTTCGTATGGAGGTTCTGGCGCATTGTGGAGCCTCTGGAAGCATGCAGAGGCCAAATCAAGCTCCATGCACCTCTCAAATGTTGTAACAATGCGGCGGGCTCCGTATAGCTTCACATTGACATGATTGGTTGAAGCATTTTGTCTTCTTTTGACTCTATACTCCAAAAGTTTGGAATTGAAATCAACTTTAATTATCTTCATCCATATTGGGTGAACCGTATAGAAATTACAGCACTTTTGGTACATAGTCCCCCCATTTTAGGGGAACAAAAGTATTGGGACAAGTTCACTTATGTGTATTAAAGTAGTAAGAAGTTAGGTATTTGGTCCCATGGGGGCGGTACTTCCTGTATAAACACATACTCACTTATTTTTTGAATATTACTTAAGTTATTTGCAACAAGGAAAACTAAGTGATAGATGACAATACAGATAAAAACAAATTAAAACAACAACAAAAAACTGTACATGTCTGGTTGGAACCACAAGGGGTTATATGAAAACGTCACCACAAAAAAAATATATACATACAGTGGAGGAAAAAAGTATTTGATCCCCTGCTGATTATGTACGTTTGCCCACTGACAAAAAAAGGATCAGTCTATAATTTTAATGGTAGGTGTATTTGAACAGTGAGAGACAGAATAACAACAAAAAAATCCAGAAAAACGCATGTCAAAAATGTTATGAATTGATTTGCATTTTAATGAGGGAAATAAGTATTTGACCCCCTCTCAATCAGAAAGATTTCTGGCTCCCAGGTGTCTTTTATACAGGTAACGAGCTGAGATTAGGAGCACACTCTTAAAGGGAGTGCTCCTAATCTCAGCTTGTTACCTGTATAAAAGACACCTGTCCACAGAAGCAATCAATCAATCAGATTCCAAACTCTCCACCATGGCCAAGACCAAAGAGCTCTCCAAGGATGTCAGGGACAAGATTGTAGACCTACACAAGGCTGGAATGGGCTACAAGACCATCGCCAAGCAGCTTGGTGAGAAGGTGACAACATTTGGTGTGATTATTCGCAAATGGAAGAAACACAAAAGAACTGTCAATATCTCTCGGCCTGGGGCTCCATGCAAGATCTCATCTCGTGGAGTTGCAATGATCATGAGAACGGTGAGGAATCAGCCCAGAACTACACGGGAGGATCTTGTCAATGATCTCAAGGCAGCTGGGACCATAGTCACCAAGAAAACAATTGGTAACACACTACGCCGAGAAGGACTGAAATCCTGCAGCACCCGCAAGGTCCCCCTGCTCAAGAATACATATACATGCTCATCTGAAGTTTGCCAATGAACATCTGAATGACTCAGAGGACAACTAGTGAAAGTGTTGTGTTCAGATGAGACCAAAATGGAGCTCTTTGACATCAACTCAACTCGCCGTGTTTGGAGGAGGAGGAATGCTGCCTATGACTCCAAGAACACCATCTCCACCGTCAAACATGGAGGTGGAAACATTATGCTTTGGGGGTGTTTTTCTGCTAAGGGGACAGGACAACTTCACCGCATCATTTGACGGGGCCATGTACTGTCAAATCTTGGGTGAGAACCTCCTTCCCTCAGCCAGGGCATTGAAAATGGGTCGTGGATGGGTATTCCACACTGCCAAGGCAACAAAGGAGTTGCTCAAGAAGAAGCACATTAAGGTCCTGGAGTGGCCTAGCCAGTCTCCAGACCTTAATCCCATTGAAAATCTGTGGAGGGAGTTGAAGGTTCGAGTTGCCAAACATCAGCCTCGAAACCTTAATGACTTGGAGAAGATCTGCAAAGAGGAGTGGGACAAAATCCCTCCTGAGATGTGTGCAAACCTGGTGGCCAACTACAAGAAACGTCTGACCTCTGTGATTGCCAACAAGGGTTTTGCCACCAAGTACTAAGTCATGTTTTGCAGAGGGGTCAAATACTTATTTCCCTCATTAAAATGCAAATTGTTTTATAACATTTTTGACATGTGTTTTTCTGGATTTTTTTGTTGTTATTCTGTCTCTCACTGTTCAAATGAACCTACTATTAAAATGATAGACTGATCATTTCTTTGTAAGTGGGCAAACGTACAAAATCAGCAGGGGATCAAATACTTTCCCCCCCCCACTGTAAGTACAAAAACAAAAAAGATAAAACAGATAACAAAACTTAATAATTATAAATGTATAAATCAATTGTAATCATGAAAAAAAAAATGTTTTTTTTAAATGGGTGTGTACATGTGAGAGTATTGACAGCATATGGAGGAGATTACAGAGTAGTTTGGTTCATCAGGCTGACCCCAAGTCTTTGCTTGAAGTTACTGAGGGATGATGATGTTTTGGCAATGTGAAGATAAGAATTCCAGGGTATGGTACCTCCATATCTGACAGTGACCTGGCAATGAGAGGTCTTGTGTTATATAGATGGATTTCAGAATTAATATGGAAGAATCCATTGAAGGGTTTAAGTAAACTGTCTGGGCTGTATAAATATTTGTAGATAGAAGTGCATAATTGGCATACATTCATGTCGTAAATAGACAACATATTGAATTTCTTAAACAAAGGTGCAGATGGTGCCATGTAATTAGAGGTGGCCAGTCTTGAAAATGTATTTAGAATTGTACTGGAATTTTTTTAATGTTTGTGCTTTTCTAATAACTGTTTTCTGTGTTCATGCAAGTGACTGACTGAACAAATCAGTAGCTGCATTTTGACAGTACATCCAAACCTTTGTTTTGAGAATGAAAGATATCTGTTTCAAGATCTCAGCTGAGAGTGAAGAAGCCTCGTGAGGTATTGGTCTGTCACATGTTATGAGCCAGTATTGGTCAGTCACATGAATGAAACAAAACGGTAATGATTAATTAATTATGCTAAATCATGGAAATATAACTTGTCTGCGTATAGCCCTATTTAAGACAACTGCTGGGACTGCCCCAGCAGAGCTCCTGATTGACAAGTGTACTATGGTGCTTTGAGTTGTTTGGAACCTCTCCAGCGTGCTGATAATAAAGGATGATTCATTTAAGATTGACTTTGAGTGTCTCTGGTGGTAATTTCCACAACATGGTAGTGAACTTCCACGACAATTTGGCGTCACAAACAACATAGTTGATTCTACCTGCGGAGTTTTCCCAGTAGGGGTCTGCGAGGAAAACCGGTTGCGCATTTTATGAAGCGTGAGGGAAATTCCCATCTGACCAAAAGAGGACAAGAACCCGCCCAGATCAGACCCTTACTGTGAGCTGCGCAGGAGGAGACACATCATCTGCAAACAATTGAGGGATGGCAACTGATTTCAGTAAGTCAATTTAAAGGAATTTGTATAAAAATTACATTTAAATTATAAAACCAATGAAACTAAACATAAAGATGTAGAAGGATGGTACCACTAACCTACAAGATAACACAATATGTTTTTGAATACCAGGTGTTATTTACATGTATGGGAAGTGGCAAGACTATAGAACCTATAGAGACCATAGCAATTTATGACTATATCAACTATTGACACAATGGATGCTGAGGGACTGTAGATGCTGAGGGACTATAGATGCTCAGGGACCATGGATACTGTAGAGACTATGGTGACTGTAGAGACTATAGAGGAACTGCAGAAGATACATATGACATGGAAGAAGGCTAGACCTAGTCCTAGAGAGAAGACTAGAGCAAGGGCAAGTAACGGTATCACGCTCCGCTGACAGCTGTCTGTAGGCATTTATAAGAGAAATGCGCACGTGGTCTGCAGCCACTGGTAGAGAGTAGCATAAGGTGCACTCTGTGCTATTTTATATGTATAGTGAAGATACATATGGTGCATAGGAGATAACGACAGAGAATCGTTGAAGATGCTCATGGAGAAATAAGGGAGATTACAGAGTGTGTTTGGGAATTGTACTAAGTGAATGTGGATGTGAAAGTTGTGTGTGGTTGTGTTAGTGAGGAAAGGACGTGTTAAGCTGATTGAAATTTGGATAATAAGCTGATTGATTGAAATTTGGGTGTTAAGCTGATTGGAATTTGGATAATAAGATGATTGATTGAAATTTGGATGTTAAGCTGATTGAAATGTGGATAATAAGATGATTGATTGAAATGTGGATAATAAGCTGATTGAAATGTGGATATTAAGCTGACTGTGCAGAGTGAATGAGCGCTGTCAGGGGACTAGCTCCACTGGGAAAGAGGATTACTGATTCTGTGTGAGCTGAGTTTTCAGATCTATAACGTTATCATGGGGTTCTGTCCACCACTGCCCATCGATCTACAGGTAGTGAGCACAGACAGGAGAAGCCCTATAACGTTATAAAATGATTCTGTATGGAGATATGAAAGGAGAATATGCAGAATATATTTCAGAATATCATGTTAAATAGAACACGAGTGTAGAGGAGGAATTTGTGATGTAGCACAAATGTATAATGGGTTACTAGAGATAAAGTAACATAATATTTTTATAATGGGTTACTAGAGATCTGATGAAGTAACAATATAAATAATAATACTAATATAAAATATGCACATCCTCACGTAGACGTACATAAGTGGTGTAAAAATGATTCTGTTCAGAGTGGTCCCTTTATGGATCATATGATAAAGATGAGGTTAAAGCATTGTGCGGGACTTGATTTACCCATAACCAATAAAACTATACACGCTTATGAGATTTCCTCCACCCTGGTAATACATTTTGAAATAAGCCCATACCCTGTTAAATAGAAAATAGAACCAATGATTTCCTGTATTCTCCTACTCAACCGTTTAACGTGCTCGGTAGAGACTTCTTATGGACAGAGCACGCCATCTACAGGGGACTGATAGACAGTGCCACCCATTTATTACATGTTGATGCCTCCAAAGCGTTACATATGCATCTTAAAATAATAAACATTTAATAAATATTGAAGCAGAAAGTGAATATCCAACAGAAATGTAAAATAAATATAGAGTAACTTTTGAAGGGATACTAAGATGAAAACAATGCCTTCCAATATGGAGGAAGTTGTAATGTTTGTTTTGTTTTAAACCTTGCAATAGGGGGAAAAGCAGAATGTTGTTTGAGAGTAATCTGTGTGTTTAAGCAGTAGGGACTGATGTCCGGATGATCTCTGCATGTGTGGTTCTCACCATGAATCGTGGAGGAGGTGGTGTGATGGTGTGGGGTGCTTTGCTGGTGACACTGTCTGTGATTTATTTAGAATTTAAGCCACACTTAACCAGCATGGCTACAACAGCATTCTGCAGCGATACGCCATCCCATCTGGTTTGGGCTTAGTGGGACTATAATTTGTTTTCCAACAGGACAATGACCCAAAACAGACCTCCAGGCTGTGTAAGGGCTATTTGACCAAGAAGAAGAGTGATGGAGTGCTGCATCAGATGACCTGGCCTCCACAATCACCCGACCTCAACCCAATTGAGATGGTTTGGGATGAGTCGGACAGCAGAGTGAAGGAAAAGCAGCCAACAAGTGTTAAGCATGTGTGGCAACTTCTTCAAGATCGTTGGAAAAGCATTTGTCATGAAGCTGGTTGAGAGAATGCCAAGAGTGTGCAAAGTTGTCATCAAGGCAAAGGGAGGCTACTTTGAAGAACCTCAAATAAAATAGATTTCGATTTTTTTAACACTTTTTTGGTTACTACATGATTCCATATATATTATTTCATAGTTTTGATGTCTTCGCTATTATTCTACAATGTAGAAAATAGTAAAAATAAAGAAAAACCCTTGAATGAGTAACTGTGTCCAAACTTTTGACTGGTACTGTACGTTAGAAGCTCAGTAATCGATGAAGACACTGATTTCACCAGAGGCACCAATCTCACCTTAACCTGCTGCTGATATCTTGAAGTTACCAATTACCTCCATCACCTCCATTATTACATCAGGAAGATCAAACTGAAGCAGAGAAGGGAAATGTCCCTTAATGTAATCCAAGGGATTTCCATCAGTTTTCTCTATTTTCTTTGACATAGAGGAACCCATTCACAAAAAAAAGTTATTAAATTCACATGAAATAACATCAAATAAATGTATTGGTCACATACACATATTTAGCAGATGTTATTGCGGGTGTAGCGAAATGCTTGTGTTCCTAGCTCCAACAGTGCAGTAGAAAAAACTTCTGGGTAATAATGTAAGAAATAACACAAAAAAACCCCGAAATACTGCAAAATTGCTTAGGAGCTAGAAGCAGAGCTGCCATATCTGTCAGCACCATCTTAGCAACTTATCATCAGGATCACTATAGGTCTTATTTTCAACAATAAATGGAGATGGGATAGCTGTAGATGCCTTTTTCTTATTCAACAGTTGATTGATGATTTTCCAAGTTGATGTTATATTATTTAGGATTCTTGGAATTTGTTAGTAAATCTATATTTTTGGGGATATCTTAAGTAGGTGATTAAATTTGCTCTTATACTTTCTGTAATTTGCAGAAATCAGGGGAGAGGACATTTGTGAGAAACTTTTTATACAACTTCGTTTTTAACTGAGGATGTTTTTGCGACCGGTTGCAAACCAAGGTTTACAGAACCCAACTGGTGGTGAAATACAGAGTTGGAAGATGTGAGAAGTCTGGTAAGCAGACTACATCAGCCTGATTGTACACATTTTCCCATGAAATATCATCCATTAACATCTTAAAGCCCTCACAATTACTTTTGGTCCGAAATGTCAGTATAAAGTTAGTCACATTATTAAAATAATTTGTAAAAATATCAATAAGGGTGGTAGATGAATTGATCACTATTGTGGGCTTCTAGATGAGGGGATAATGATAGCTGTAGCATAAAGTATTCAAAAAGTCAGATGTCAGTGAGTGGTTTTCACTTTTAAATAAGTTTATGTTGTCATCACCCAACAGAAAACACATTTTATCTTCATTATTAATCAAATCCAAGGTTGATGCAAGGATATCAATAAAATGACCAATGTCAGAATTGGCTGGTCGATAGATGCATCCAATTACCACTTTTTTACCCAAAAAAACCAGGAGGGAATTTCTATGAGAAGAGATTCAGCATCACTGTTATCAGATGTAAGTGCGAGGTCCTCTCTTACAAATAATTGAAACGTTTATGAACAAAAATTGACGTTTCTTCGCCATTGCTATTTTCTTCTCCACCCACCCCTAAAAGTCCCACCCGTAATAATTTTCAGGGTGGGAGTGAGAGACATTTTATTGGTGTTGGACCATAATAACGCATTTTCGATTGCAACGTTGCAATAAGACATTATGTTCAAGAAGAAAACAGTAGAAGTCTGTGATGTAGTTTCCACATGCGCAAGGTTGGGTATTGCATGGCAGTCATGGCATTAAACCAAGTTCAAGTGCAGCGCTGTCTCTCTAGTAGTTATATACTGTATATTAATAAGTCATACTATAACATTACCAAAGGTACACAACAGGATATTACAAAATCCTATTATATATATATATACAGTCAGGTCCATAAGTATTTGGACAATGACACAATTTGCATCATTTTAGCTCTGTACGCCGCCACAATGGATTTGAAAGGAAACAATCAAGATATGTTTTAAGTGTAGACTTTCATCTTTAATTTAAGGGTTTTGTCAAAATTATTGTATGAACCGTGTAGGAATTACAACCATTTTTATACATAACCCCCCCAATTTTAGGGGCTCAAGAGTCATTACACAAACTAACAATCATAAATTAAATTGTGAGTTGTAATACTTGTTTGCAAATCAATCCTTTGCTGTCAATGACTGCCTGAAGTCTGGAACCCATAGACATCACCAGATGCTGGGTTTCTTCCCTGGTAAGATCATCCGTTCACCTACTCTGCGTCTCACAAAAACATGGCATTTGGAACCAAAAATCTCAAATTTGGACTCGTCAGACCAAAGGACAGATTTCCACCGGTCTAATGTCCATTGCTCACGTTTCTTGGCCCAAGCAAGTCCCTTCTTATTGGTGACCTTTAGTAGGGGTTGCTTTGCAGCAATTCGACCATCAAGGCCTGATTCACAGTCTCCTCAATGAGCATTTATTTGGGCTGCAATCTGAGGTGCAGTTAATGGCAGATTTCTGAGGCTGGTATCTCTAACTTATCCTCTGCAGCAGAGGTAACTCTGGGTCTTCCTTTCCTGTTGTGGTCCTCATGTGAGCCAGTTTCA